>NC_073640.1:20941666-21247222 GCF_029407905.1 Bubalus kerabau
CAGAGTATTGCTTGATTATGTGGGAAACACCTGGGCTTCCCCAGTGGCTCAGCGGTAAAGAATCCGCTTGCAGTACAGGAGCCACAGGTTCGATCCCTGGGTCAGGAAGATCCCCTGGAAGAGGGCATGGCAACCCACTCCAGTATTCATGCCTGGAAAATCCCATGGACAGAGGAGACTGGCAAGCTACAGTCCTTGGGGTCGCAAAGAGTCAGACACGACTAAAGTGACTTAGCGTGCATGTATGTGTGGGAAGCCCCCACACCCATTGGATTTGGGCACAGAATTGTAACGGGCTGCTCTGCCACCCACTTGGCCTTCCCTCCATCGTGGTGGCAGTATGGCTGCAGTAGTCTCTGGCATCATGTCTATTGACTTTAAAAAATGCACAAGACGAGAGTTGCGAGTTAAGTTTTATTTGGGATAAAATGAGGCCTGCAGCCCAGGAGACAGCACCTCAGATAGCTCTGAGAGACTGCTCCAAAGAGTCCAGGAACCTGTCAGTATATATATGATTTTGGTGAAGAGGTGCTGTGCTTAGTTGCTCAGTCATGTCTGACTCTTTGTGACCCCACGGACTATAACCTGCCAGGCTCCTCTGTCTATGGAATTCTCCAGGCAAGAACACTGGTGTGGGTTGCCATGCCCTCCTCCAGCGGATCTTCCTAACTCAGGAACAGAACCCAGGTCTCCTGTGCTGCAGGCAGATTCTTTACCATCTGAGCCACCAGGGAAGTCCAAGAATACTGAAGTGGGTAGCCTATCCTCTCTCCAGTGGCTCTTCCTGACCCAGGAGTTGAACCAGGGTCTCCTGCATTGCAGGCGGATTCTTTACCAGTGAGCCACCAGGAGAAGAGGGAGTACATGCAATCAAGCACATATTTTTCCAGAAAGTTTCTACTCATCTTATGAAGCTTTTCCTAGGCATGAGGAGCAGTCTTCACCATGAAGGATTTTGGTACTTCTCTAGAATATATTTCCCAAAGATATAAGAATCAGGCTCATAAAATCAGCTCCTGAAAATACCTATCTGAAGTCCCCCCTGCCCCACCCACCCACCCCGAGGAGCATGGAGTGCCTCATTTCTGTCATCCACACTGAACTCCTTTCGGGGGGTGGGGGGGAGGTTGAAAATCAGCAGCCGCAGCAGCACGTGATTTAATCCAGGTGAAGGTTTGGTCAGGACAATGTCATTTTCCTGTGACTTAGCCTTAGGAGAACTGAAAGAAATGAGTATCTGCCTGCCCGTTGCTGGAGAAGGAGGGAGCTGGTCATTCTCCGGTCTCTTTGAATCCATCCTCTGTCGTGCTCCCAGCTTCATGCCCTTGGAGGCTGATGCCCACAGATTTCATCACCAGGCTCTGCCCTTGGCATCTGAGTGGGTTCAGCCTGTGGGAGGCACCAGGAAGAGACAGGAGGGAGCAGGAAGAGAAATGGGGCTTTTCTCCCTTCCACTCCATCCCTGCCAGGCCCCGTGTACCCTGACTGCCATTTCCTACTGAAGGCCAAGGGCAGGAAGACACTGCCTTTGGTGGCCTCCTGAGGTACTGGTTCCACCTTTTGTGCTTAGATCTACAGTCCAGTTTTAAGTGGCTTTTCCTCCTGCTTTTTATTTTGAAAGTTTTCAAATCTACTGAAAAGTTTAGAATAACTTAATAAACACTCGTGCCCTTCAGCTAGATTCCCCAGTGGTTAATGTTATATCACATTTTCCTTATGTCTTTCAATATATAGATATAGATATAAATAGATGGAGATGTACATATAGACAGATAACGCATTGAGCTGTGCAATTTTGGATTCTGCTGAACAATTTGAATGTTCTAGACATCTTAACATTTCACTCCTAAACACTTTGGCATGTGTCTCCTAAGGATAAAGACATTAACACGTTAGTTAGTGAATTAACTAACATTAATTCAATAATGTCTCCCAATTATTCGTCTTTTCCTTAAAAAAATACTTTCTTGATAATCCTTTCATTTAATAGTGCTGATAAAGCACTTCCACTCACATTATTTCATTTCATACCCACAGTCACTGTCTGAAGCAACTGTTATCATCCCCATCTTAGAGGCAAAAATAAATAAATAAGAATCAGAGAGGCTGATGATCTACCAAAGGTCACACAGCGTGAGTGGGATTCAAGTGTAGGCCTTCCGACTCCAAATTCCACACACTTTGCATGACATTATACCTCATTTTGGACAGAGTTTAGAGAAAGTCAGTTTTTCTAGAATTTATGCCCCAAAACATTTCCCTTATTCCCTCCCCTCAAAAAACCTTCTTATTCACCAAAAATAACAAGGATGCCTTTCTCCAGCTTCAAGTAGCGATACTTTAAATGTGCTGGTTATCCACCCCGGCATCTGCTTGATATGGAAAAAACGTCAGGCAACACGTTTGAACACTGCATTTAATTTAAGCTAGCGTGATTGATTACATAGTATTTCTTAACTGCATTATGCTTGATTCACCCCTTCCTTCCCTGGGCACAGGGTGAAAGAAGGCTTCCCTCCTGGATGAAGAGAGCCTGGTTTACACTGCTCACGAAGCAGGGCAGGGCACGTGTCCTTGACACCCAGCCAAGACAGAATCTCAGACTCCCTGCTACCAGAGCGCTTCCTGAGGACCTCTCCAGTCAGGCCTTTTCTCTCCTTTGTGATTGTCACTGTACTGCTCTAAGCCACCTCACCTCCAGCTGGGAGACTGCAGCAGCCCCTCACCTCGTCTGCCCTCCATCTCCCCTCCCCTCCCCTCCCCTCCGCTCCCAGGCTCACCAGTGATGTCTGCTACCCTGAGAATAAAGCACAAAGCCTGCGCTGTCCTGCCTCCTGGCTTGGGCTCCCACTGACCTCGCTGCCTCGTCTCCTACCACGCACCACTCCCCACCCCTAGTTCATGCCAGGCCAGCCTTGTTTTCCTCAAACAAGCCTGCCCATGGTCTGTCCACCTGCTTTTTTCTCTCTGCCTGCGACAGGTCCCCATTTCCACCTCCAGCTGCCCAATTGTGCATCCCTCGAACCTCAACCTTCAACCTTAGTTTAAAGATCCAGCTCTAAGCCCCACAGCTAGATTCTCCGCCCCCCCCCCTCAGATGCCTGCATCACATCCTCTGCTTTTCCTGCATGTATCCTGCCATCTTCAGGTAATAAGTGTCCAACAAATTGGTCAATGATCGAATCCTCCCAATTTCTCTCGAGAAAGTAGTGAGGTCCATGGGACAAATTGAGAGAGTAGCATTTACATATATTCACTACCATGTGTAAAATAGATAGCTAGTGGGAAGTCATTGTATAACACAGGGAGATCAGATCAATGCTCTTTGACAACAGAGAGGAGTGGGTTGGGGGCTGATAGGAAGAAGGCTCAAGAGGGAGCGTGTGTATATATATATATAAAATTTATTTATAGCTGATTACTGTTTTTGTATGGCAGAAGCCAACACAACATTGTAAAGCAGTTATCCTCCAATTAAAAGTATAAGAAAGAGGGGCTTCCCTGGTGGTCCAGTGGGTAAGAATCTGCCTTGCAATGCAAGAGACAGCGGTTCAGTCCTTGATCCGGGAAGATCCCCATGCCACAACTGCTGACACTGAACTCTAGAGTCCGGGAGCCACAACTCCTCAAGCCCGTGTGCCTAGAGCCTGTACTCCACAACAAGAGACGCCACCGCAATGAGAAGCCCGTGCACTGCAACTAGAGAGCAGCCCCCACTAGAGACAGCACAACAGTGAAGACCCAGAACAACCAAAGATAAAAAAAATAATAAATCTTTGGAAAAACAGTGGTGAGACCCAGGGAGCAGAGGTAATACCTAAAGTCGGTGTCAGAGCCCAGGTGAGCCCCAGCCTTTCTCACCCAGCCAGGGCCCTGGCTGCCTGGGAAGGAGCCCCTCCTGCTGTATCCCAGCTCCTTCTGGGAGGGTCCATTTGCCCTGCCAGCATCACAGGGCACGCCCCACTGGAGGCCATCTGCTCTTCAAATCACAGATGTTCATTCATGCACTCGTTCAGTCCCTTTATTATTCCCATTCACTTATTCACCAGATATTTATTGAGCATAATTATATGTGTGATACTGGGCTATTCATAGGGATACAGGGGTAAGCAAAACAGACTGCTGCCCTCAGGGAGTCACCATGTAGACAGACCAAACTGCATGAACAGACAGTGGGTGTTAAGTGGCCAGAGGGAGGTGCAGGAAGGAATCTAGAAGGCAGAGCAACAGAGGAACAGCGGTTCCCACCCAGCATCAACCCTCCTTCTCTCCTAACAGAACTCTGGCCATTGCGTTCAGCAGTCCACCCCCTCGAACATCCCCTAAGCCTCTGGAGAAACCACCTCAACCTTCAGGCCCCAGTGTGGACCTGATTGGCCCAAGGGTAATTCTATCCCCTTTCCAGGGACAGGCTCAGGAAGCAGCATGTGACCTACATCAGGCCAATGAGACAAAGGTCATCCTTCTAGGGAACACAGGGACCTAGGAAAGTGTCCCTGCTTTAAAGAGAAAGGCCCAAGAAGAGATGCCGGCTCAAAGTGCCACAGCCTGCTGTTCCCAGCCTGAGGGTGAAGCCAGCCCCATGCCTGGCTGAGCAGAGAGGTGGAAGAACCAGGTGTGTGGTGCTAATGAATTGTGAGGGTCCTGGAGCCCTCTGATTTCCTGTCCATGTGAGATTTCCTTTTTTTTTTTTTTTTTTTTAATAGTCCATCTAAAGTACCAAAACTGACGCAGAGATATGGGCTGTATCTATCAGTGCTTCCTCATTGTCCTGTCCCTAAGTGCTACCACAGTGCCTGGAGCACAAGAAAGACTCCATAAACAGACACAGGGAATGGGTGGCATGTGCAGAGTCAGACTTCTTGGAGCAGACAAGGCTTCCCATGCAAGTGCCAAATATGAAGTGCTCCTGGGGGTCCCCTGTGGGGGAAGCAGAAGTAGGCAAGAAAGTAGGGGAGGGGAAGAACAGGAGCAGGATCAAAGCCGGGGGCAGTTTCCAGCTGATACCTCAGGAAGTTGACCCAGGGAGCTGGGCTTTCCTAAGCCCACTCCTCAGTCCCTGCCTGGGGACCACTCCAGGGGGACAGAAAACTCAGTCCCTTCAGCTCTCAACTCTCACAGTTAAAGTGGTTCCAGAAGCACAAGAGTGGCACCTGCTGACCACTGGAGGCAAGCGTATGGTGAAGCTAGCCGAAGGGTATGCAGAAGTGATGAAAGGGATTGAAGAGGGTCTGGATATGGTCCAGCAATGGGGGCCACGGGGTAGATAAATGAACAGGCCTAGAGCATGTCCACGACTGAGCCTCAAACAGCAAAATTGAGGCAGCTTTCTGGTTTACAAATGCTCCCACCATATCCCTCCTCTAGCTGGAGGGGTCTTTTCCTGCTGCCCACACAAGGATGGCTAACAGAAGCCCCCAACTCTTATTAAAATGGAAAACAGTCTTTGCATTTCAAAATTATTATTGCACTTCTTGAGATTCTCTTTGCAAAACATCAAAAGCCAGATCATAATTTGATGATGAAATATTGATTATGCATCTGTATTTGTATGCAGAGGTCTACAGTGTGTAGATAGAACACCCACACTGTAATATCTTCTATTTAAGTCAATATGAAGATGGATGTTCCCCCCAGGCTGGTTTTGATAAAATACTTGTGTCGATACAAAGAGACATTAATGCCAATGCAAATCAATACCCGCTTATTGGTTTGGGTCGCTTCTTCTTCACGCGACAGCCGCCCCCAAGAGGGGCTCCAAACACCAGCAGCTCCCAGCCCTGTTTGCATATTTCTTCATTTACACCATGTGAGTGGGAAATGTCAGGGGAATGTGGATGGCAGGGGGCTGCCCACGCCCGCTCCTGAATTGAATCGGGAAGGAAATGAAAATAAAAGCAAACACAACCTGTAAACAAATCTGGGAGATGCTTTATTACTGTCATTAGCAATGTGCTTATCCTGTCTCCCTTTCAAAAAGAGTAATATCAAAACAGCAGAGGAGCCAAGAATCATCTCATCCTTGCCAGGTTCTCAGCATACAAAAGGAACTAGGTCTCATCTTAACTGTGGACACTTGCTGTGTCTGCCCGCCCAGCACTTGTTGCCACCTGAAACTCCATGTATTTACTACTTTCTAAAAATCTCACTTATTCTCTGCCTTCTCCAACCATAAAGTGAGGTTCCCAAAGGGCTGAGTTTTTAAATTTGCTTTGTTTACTGCTGTATTTCCAATGTGTAGATGTTGAATTAATTTCTTTCTGCTTCATTCATTCACCCAACAAATTGAGCAGCTACTATATGACATGACTCTACTAGGTCCTTGGTGAAAAAAATATTGTCCCTGATGAAAAAATTTTGGTGAACGAAACAAACATTCCAGTGGGCTAGAGGACAATGAGATAGTAACTACCATGTGGAGTAAGTGAGAAGGCACTCATTGCTATGGAGCAGGCAGAGGATGAGCAAGGTAAGGACTGTGAATGCTAGGGAGAGGCAGTCCAGTTTTAAATCGGGTGGTCGGGTGCAGCCTCAGAAGGTAAATCTGAGCAAAGCTTTGTGGGAGGTAAAGCTTCCCTGGTAGCTGAGATGGTAAAGAGTCTGCCTGCAATGCAGGAGACCCAGATTCAATCCCTGGGTCAGGAAGATCTCCTGGAGAAGGGAATGGCTACCCACTCCAGTACTCTTGTCTAGAGAATTCCATGGACAGAGGAGCCTGGCAGGCTACAGTCCATGGGGTCACAAAGAGTCGGACACGACTGAGCAACTACCACTTTGTGGGAGGTAAAGAAATGATATACACAGCTGTGGAGCAGAGAAGGAAGGGATTTCTGGGCACTTGGAATAGTGCAAATATCCTAAGGCAAGAGTATGCCTGGCTGATTTAAGGAACATGAAAAAGGGGGTGGCAGAAATGGATTGAGCAATATTTGGACAGCTGAACTAGATGGAGGATGTTAAGGCTTCTAGGGGCCACCTTGCCCCTAACAGCTGCCACATGGGGAGATCCCATAAAAGAATTATACAGAGTCCCCTGGATCCAGCCATGCCTGAAGCAACCCCTACCCAACATCTTTTCTGTGCCTGAACCAATATATTCCTTTTTAAAGTCACTTGTAACTGAAAGAGTCCTGATAAAACACTCTGAAACCAAGTGCCTAGGACGCTTGAGGTGCTGAGCCAACAGTGGGTCTCAAAGATGCCGGTGGGCTGGCTCAGGGGCAGTGGGAAATCCCACCTGGGGGGTGAGGCCTGGGAGCCGCCTGCAGGGGAGGCCTGGACTCCTGACAAGTGAGAAGGAATCTTTCAAATTTGCAATTTTCAAGTGTCAGAAGGATGTGGTGCCGCTCCTCTGACACTCTGCACGTTAGGCAGATTCTCCCCATTTCCATCAACACGTCTAGTGTGCGAGATGCAGCCTTTGCACCCCCATGACCCGGAACCCACAACTGAGAATGAGAATGCCAGGTGTTGGTTTGTCCAGCAAGGTACATTCAAAGGACCAGACAGGCCCTTCTTCCTCAATTACCAAAGTGGACGCAGTACTTTCAAAGGATTCTATTCAATTCAGCAGGCGCTTTGAACAGCTTCAAGATGCCGGGGAGTCCGAGAAACACACAGCTTGGTCTGTCCCCTTAGAAGGTAATCTCATGGGTGAGTGGCCCTTTAATTTACTTCATTCACATGTAGTGACTTATTCGCTAAGTTGTGTCTGACTCTGCAATCCCATGGGCTGTAACCTGCCAGGCTCCTCTGTCCATAGGATTTTCCAGGCAAAAATACTGAAGTGGGTTGTCATTTCCTTCTCCAGAGGATCTTCCCAATCCAGGGATCAAACACAGGTCTCCTGCACTGCAGGCAGATTCTTTACCAACTGAGCTACCAGGGATATTCCATGCTAAAGGCAAAACAGGGTGTGCTGGGGTAGAAACTCCCCAAACAGGGGAAGGACAGACATCTGCAGATGATACTGGTGTGTGATCACCCCACCATTATTCACTCATCAGAAGTAAAGTGCTTCCTGTGAACCCAGCACTCTTGGGCATTAAGGATACAGCAAAGCAAGATGAGCATGATCCCCGCCCGAGTGGAGGATGAAGATAACAAAGTGAAACTAACTTTTTAAAGAAAGGCTTTCTGAAACTGGTAAGTGCAGCAAGAAGAATGTACCAGGAAAATATATTCCAATAGAGAGACACTGGGGAGTGTGGACAAGAGGGAGAAGGCTGAGGTGAGATGAACCCACATGCTTGGAAGGAGCCAGGGTGCAGGGCAAGTACTCTAGGCAGAAGGAATAGTGGGTGCAAAGGCCAGAGCAGAAGCAGGCTTGGCACACCTGAGGACCAAAGGCCAGGCTGTGACCCGAGCTTAGCTGGTGATGAGGAGAGATGGGAGATGAGGTCAGGGTGAATGGGGGCAGATCATGAGGAGTTCGAGTTTTATTCTAAGTGCCAGCACCTTTATTGCAGGGTGATATTGGCATATTCCCACTCAGATAGATAAATTAACATTCTCACCTTGGCAGGTCATTTGGGTGGGAACAAGAAATGTACCCAGCAGTGCAGAAAGAAGAGGAGGGTTCTATACTTTCTCAAGATACAGACAATAGTCCCTTGTGTTGTTGTTGGGTTTTGTTTTGTTTTTGTTTTTAGGAGAAGAAAGCCTGCAAATAAACAGAACCCAAGACGGAAATTAAGGGGCCACAATAGAGGAGAGAAACACACAATGCCCATCATAAAATGAACCAGGCAGGAGCAGTTCATCCCCTGCAGAGGCCATGGGAGGGAGAGAGTGGGCCTGGAAGGACGTGGGGATGCTGAGCGCTGGAGGTAGGAGAGTCGTGCCTGGTCTGGGAGGCAGCAGCATGGGTCAGGGGCAGAGTGAGCTGGCCAGGAAGATCAGGGTAATGGCTGGGACTGAGAGTGAGAGAGGAGGCCAGGCTGCTGGCAGCAGATTTAAAAGTTAAATGGCTGCTGTGGGTCTTGTGTAGCCCTCTGGGCTTCTCTCCTTCTTGGGGAGCTTTAGTCCTGAACCCAGGGGAAGTCTCACCAGGCTTCTGCTCAGCATGTGGGCTGTGGCAGTGGCAGGCGGCAGGAAGGGTGAGGTCCCAGGCTCACAGAAGATCACACATCTAGTCCTCGCCAGCAGCTGCTGTGTTCTCGGCAGTTGGAAAAACATAAAAGACGTTCATTTTTCTGTAGCAGCTACAGTGATGAGCAGAGAGAAGTGACTGGAAAGGTCAGACCGGGCCTCCACCTACTCAGCTCATAAACCAGGGGAGCAACCGAGCCCTGAGACCTTGGGAGGAGAGCAGATGCTCTGCTGTACCGAGACTGCAGAGCCAGAGGCAAGATCAGACCACCCTGGGGGATGACTCCTCCTGCGCCGGGTCCCTGGCCCCCTGGCTGAGCTTTCTGAACAGGGCAGGCTAAGAGGACCTGTGGCTCTAGAGTTCAAGGGCCAGGTGCCTTAGAAAGGCAGGATAGGGTTGTGGTCAAGAGAATGGGCTCTGATGTCAGAATGACATCAGTTCAAATACAGAATGGCTGTCATCCTAACTTGAGGTGGCACCATTGAGGCTGAAACCCACTGATATTACAAAAGGAGGCCAGCCGCATGAAGAAGGAGCCAATGCTTCCCCATACTAAGAGAAGCTTCACTGAAGCCCATCAAGCAGGTAAGGACTGCAGCAACTTGAGTATCTCAGGGGGTTCCCTGTTAGCAGGTCAAGTGGAGGGCAGAACCCAAAGGTAAAGCATTAGTGGGTTGCTTCCAGCACGACCTGGGACAAAAGGGGTCTCCATTCCTGAAAGGGCCTGAACAAAACCTCCCAGAAGTTATATCCCAACAGCCATCATAGTTTGAAGACAATGCCATTAAAATTACAGATTCCCTAACTCTAGTTTTATACCCACCAAACATCCTTCTTATTTAAAATCAGCTTCCTATGTTGTGTGGGAGAGAGTATTGACAGAAAGGGAGGCAACTGTTTTCCTTGGCAAGCATGTTTTCATTAATAAACCAGTTTTCCAGTCTTTCTCTGTGTGTGTGTGTGTCACTTGCTACATCCTTTGTGAAGGGAGTAGTATGGATTGTACATTCCATATCCCAGATATGCATTAAACTAAATGCCAGGGGATGTCCCTACAGTTCCGATCCCCAAGGTACATGCTGCTTCTCCACAATAGCTTCCTCTCCTTCCTCTTCTCCCAGGCCATTCTGCTCCCCGCTCCAGGTATATCAGAGCTCAACAGAATCAGGTCAGGGCTTGAAGGATCCTGAGAGCCCACTGAAAGCAATGACTCCTGCACTGAGGTTCACAGAAGTAGCATTGGGTTCCATGAATTCCTGGCAAAAATTCAGAAAACCTAAGGGAATCCACACATTAGCCGATAATGAGGCCACACAGACTAACTAAAGCATCAGCCACCTCATTAAACGGGGAAGCTTAATACTGTTTTTATTGCACAATCACTTCTAAATGTCTTTTATTAATAAAATTGGTGAAATGAATTAGTTATTCCTTAATAGGCACAGTGTGTTTAGTTGACAAAATCTTTACAAAGAAGAGGATCCATGAGTGGTGAGAATACTAAAAGGTGTCCTTTTGCAATGGGGTTGGAAAAAACCAAGTTGCCACCAACCACCCCCCACCACCCCATTTTACAAATGAAGAAACTACAGGAACAACAAAAAAAAAACTTTCCCTCAAATTTCTATTTCCATTAAATGTTAGAAAATTCTGTAACTCTTTGTAGCCTATAGCAGCTAGAATCATGAGAGACAGTCTGTTTAGAATCTGGTCACTTTTCTCCTCTTAATCCACTCAAACTCAGTGAATGATAGAGCTGACCCTTGAAGTCAGGATTCACCTAAGTGTGAACTGTCCTCAGCTCACCTGCTGTTCTTGGTGAGAGGGGAGGGGGGAGATGAGATGGTTCAATAATTTTTAAGTGGGGAGGGAAGGGATATAAAACGACACCCCTACTGCACCAGTGGTTTCTCCACATTATTTAATCTTCACAACGCTCTCATGAGGAAAGTATAGTTTTCCATTTTACAGATAAGGAAATTAACATTTGGAGAGGTTAAAAGACTTTCCAAGGGAACAAATGTTTAGACGTAAAGCCCAGTTCTCAGGTTTAAGTCCAGGGTGATTCGGTGGCAAGGCTCTTTAAACGCCACTGGATTCAGCACCAGGGACAGAGGCAGAGCCCCTAGAGTCTTCACTGGGAAAGGACTGGAGACAGAGAGGGTGAGAAAATGGGTGCTGAGTCCCAGGGACGAGCTCTAACTACAGACATGTGTGAACTATAGGAAGTGGGCCAGGGCCAAGGAAAGAGTCATCATCATAACCTCTTCACATCCACATCAAACTGTTCTTCTTAGAACCATTTTCTGTTCTCCTGCCAACCACTTAAGCTAGGACAAGCATTGTCACTTGTAAGATGGCAAAACCAATACAATATTGTAAAGTAATTAGCCTCCAATTAAAATAAATAAATTTATATTTAAAAAAATAAAAAAGATGCCATTCCCAGACTGCCACCCAGAGTTTTTATAAAACACAGATGGATCCACGCATGGAAAAGTTATCTGAAATTCATAAAAATCCATTGTTAAATAACGGTAACAGATCAACCCCAAATTCCCAGTGACTTAACACAACCTAGCTTGTGTACAGCCCCAAACAGGAATTCCTAGTAGCCATGAAGCTCACTTCCCAGAGCGATTCTGGTACCCAAGGTCCTTCCTCCTCATGGCTCTGCCACTTTACAACACAGCTTCTAAAGTTCCCATGTTTATCTGCATCAAGCCAAAAGGGAAAACCATGAAGAATACCTAGGGAGATTTTCATAAGCTGAGTCTGGAAGTGGTACACATCACTTCTGCTCACATTCTGTTCAATGGAACCAAACTCATGGCCTCGCCTATCTACAAGAGGCTATAGAGGGTGTGGTCCAGCTGTGAGTACAGGAAGATGAGGAGATGAGTCTTGATTAACATAGAGCAGTTTCTCATTTCTGTGCTAAGTTGAGAAGCTGTCCAAATCACATGATTCTTAACCCTATTCAAGAGCTTGAGAATAGGAATAAACCAAGGACCAACCATGTAAAACATCTTGACTCCAGGGCTTGTGCTGGATAAATTCCACATGTGGATAATCTTGGAATCCCCTGCTGGGCATCTTGTACCCTCAATGGTATAAAGGCAGGAGAAATGATCAAAACTAGAGCTTTTAGATCAGACCAGTCAACCCTAAAGGAAATCAGTCCTGAATATTCACTGGAAGAACTGATGCTGAAGCTGAAGCTCCAGTACTTTGGCCACCTGATGCAAAGAAGTGACTCTTTGGAAAAGACCTTGATACTGGGAAAGATTGAAGGCAGGAGGAGAAGGGGACGACAGAGGATGAGATGGTTGGATGGTATCATCGACTTGATGGACATGAGTTTGAGCAAGCTCCAGGACTTGGTGATTGGCAGGGAAGCTTGGTGTGCTGCAGTCCATGGGGTTGCCAAGAGTCGGATGTGACTAAGCAACTGAACTGAACTGAGAGCTGTTAGATCATTAGATTACCTAGGAAGATATGTATATCTACATATAGATAGATAGATAATCAATCTATACTTCTGGAGATTCTAATTCAGCTACCTGATGTGGACCTGGGGATGTGTTTTTAACCACAGGGGGTGTGTCAGGACTCTTTCTGTTACAAATGTCAGGAATCCAACACACATGCTCTTAAGCAAGAAAGGAAATGCATTGGTCCATGTAACCTTGCAGGGGTAGGACTACTCTGAGTCATAACTGAATGTAGTCTCAAACAGCCTCACTGGGACACCCCAGCCCTCCATCTCTCAACTGATCTTCTCAGTAGAAGATGCATTTTCAGGCAATCTCCCATCATGGGTCAAGATGGCCACCAGCAGCTCTGGGCATACTGTTTTTTTTTTTATCTACATCTCCAAGAGAACTGCTCTTTCTCAGGAAAAGCTCTATAATTTATCCCTTTGGCACTAATTGTTCTGGCTTGGGTCCCATGTCTGTCCCTAAACAAGTCATGTGACCTGAAAGATGGTAATCCTCTGACTGTCCAGCATGAGCATGGGTCATGGGCCTGGGTCATGAGCCCGACCTGACCAATCCATACCACACACAGGGTGGTTCCCCAAGGACAACCAGGGTGCTATACCCAGAAGGGACACGGGGAATGGGTGCTGGGCAAGCATCAGCAACAGAGACTCTCACGACTAGGCTGGGGGGGGCTCTGAGAGATGTGGGAGCCCTGAGCTTCAGGCTCCCCACAGGTCTGTGGGAAGGTCCTCAGAACTAGAGAGGGGTCTCTGCTCACCAAGCTGCCTGGTGCATTCTGCACCCACCCCAGATCCTGTTGAGGTCTGTATACATTGAACACATGGACCTGGGACCACCCTCTAGCCTTCCTTTTTCAGAAGGACAGGAGTATACTTTGCCCTTTCACCCAGACACTCTCAGCAGCCCTGCCTCAAGAGGCCTGGCCCTCTTCCCAAGACCAAGTGTTTGGGTGCCAATGGCACCAAGGACTTTAGCTGGTGGTAACTTAAAACAGGCTCATGACCTGAGGCCTCTGGGCAACAGAGAACCCATGAACCCCTAAAACTGAAATCAACACTCAAGTGTATTGCATAATATATGTGTATGCATCTCTCCACCTGGGGAAGAAAAAATTGAGAATTTCCATCAGGTTACCCAGAGAGACTAATCCTAAAAAGACGGAGAACAACCATTGTCAACTGTGGCTTCTCTGGGCGTCTGCTTCAGGTATTTAATGGTGAAGTTTCATGTCCCATAATACACTTGTTGGATATGCAGGAAGTTTCTCCAAGCTGTTGGCATGGGCCAACTTGAAATATTCTTTGATCAGTGTTTCCCAAAACAGGTTCCTTGGAACATAGATTGTTGTGATCTTGTGTCTAGTGAGAGAAACACAAACATTTCATGTTCAAATCAGTTGGGGAAATGCTAGGTTAAATGAGACTAAACAGGCTTCTTTTCTTCAGGACTTCTCAAGAGACTAAAATTCCAATGTTTTGTGACTCCTCAGAAGCCGTTATGGTAGGCAGTGTTTCCCAAACTTATATAACACAAGCACGATCTTGAATGAGGATTTTGCTTTTTTTTTTTTTTTGCAGCATCCTATAAAAACATGCCCCTAAACATGAATTCAGGGGTTATCCATTTGGGGACCTCCCTGGTCCCCAGGGATGTGTGTTTGTGGTATGACTTTGAGTTTCTGCTGCTGAGAAGAGAACTGGCAGCAAGTATCCAAAAGCTTCAAAGAGACGGTGGTATTTAGAAGAAGTCATTCTCTGTTCTTTTCCTGAGTCAGAACAAAAAAGATGCCAGCATGTTTGAGAGACCCCTGGCATCTCTGGATGCCTGTGAGCCATGTAGTTTCAAGAAGAGCAAGGGACGGGAGTCAGCACGCCCGGGGAGGGCTCCTGGCTGTCACTAACTGGCTGTGCAATTCAGGCATGGATTTAACCTGCTGAGCTCAGTCTGTGATCTGTAAAGGTGTTTGATGCGAGGATCGGGTGAGCTCGTGTAGGGAATGCATAGTGTTTGGCACTCAGGAATGCTCACCCATAGGTAACCGAGGTGGAAGACTGTTTGAAACCTGCAGGGCTTCCTTTGACTGTCCTCCCACAGCTGCAGGAAATGTCCCAATGATCTTTACCTACCTTCTCCTCTTGCCTTAACCTTCTCCCCCTTGCTCTTGACAGCTCCCCATTTTCTCCCGTTCAGGCTCCTTGGCTGCTGCTCATGCATGCATGCTAAGTTGCTTCGGTCATGTCTAACTATTTATGACTCTATGGACTGTAGCCCACCAGGCTCCTCTGTCCAGGGGGTTCTCCAGGCAAGAATACTGGAGTGGGTTGCCATGCCCTCCTCCAGGGGATCTTCCCAACCCATGGCAGACGGGTTCTACCTCTAAACCCTGCTGTCCCTTTTCCCTGCCCTCTTGTGGCAGTTGAGGGGGTAGCAATGGGACCATGACCTCTGAGACTGGCTCCCTCCCACCTCCCCCAGCAACTCCACTGGCACAGTCCTGGACCAACATGCCATGTGGAAATGGATGCAGAGTCCCCCGCCGTTGGCTGACACTCAGGCTGCACTTAAGGTCACCCTTCGTGATGTGTCACGGAGAGCGAACAAATCCGCACCGTGTCTGTTCTATCGGAGCTTGTTTCTATCTGCATCTGTCATCGCTGATTGCATTTGAATGGGTTTAGTCTCTATTTTAAATAAAAGATTTATGCCTTAGCTGTCAGAGCCGGCCTTTATTTGAAAATTTAATCTTGTTTCTAGGAGTCTAGATTAACTTATTAGATTTAGGCGTCCCTCGTGTGTCTCTGAGCAAAAAGGAGAAGATTCTCCTTTGCACACAGCCCTCCACATGCCACGCAGTGGAAGCCAAGAGCTGGGTGGGCTTCACCATCCAGCGAACGAGGCAGGACAGGGGCCTCTGTCTGGACAGCTTTATTTGGTATCTTTATGTCCAGGGAGTGTTCTTCTGGGTTCATAAGTCTCTGGACCAGCTCCCCAAGCATTAACTTTCCCTGCAAGTGTCCTCCACCAAACTTGCCCTTTCTCCAGAGTTTTCTGGAAGCCCCGGCAGAGACCCCCAGCGGGAGACCGACAAGACCACCTTAGCTGTGCCAAGGAGTTCCAAGTTTCCTTCACATCTGTATTGTATCTCCCGCCCTCTCAGAGCGCTCACCCTACTAACTAGACCCCAGGGTCAGAAGACCTGGATGTGACCCTGGGCAGTCACCCAACTTGCCTGACCTCATCTGAAAGGTGGAGGTAATGTTAATGCCCATCTCATAGGGCTGCTCTGTCACTGATTGGGAAAATAGTGGGCAAGCGGGGAGAACCCTTGAGAGTTGCTTTCTCTGAGCTTGTGGCTACTTCAGTAGGTATGGGGTGGGACACACATCTACCTCTTTTGCAAGTGAAGATGTGGCTGCTCCGAACGAGAGAAGTGTCTGCTTGGGGTCACAGCAAAGTTAGGGATAAAGCTGGGCCAGAACCAGGAGTTCTGATCCCCACCCAGTCCCATGGGCTCTTCCCTCCTCCCCACCCCCACCCCACCCCCATCTCTGTCTTTCTCTCTCCCCCTCCCCTTCTTTCCTTCTCTCCTTGTCTCTCTCTGCAATGGATGGAATTGTGCCCCCTAGAATTCCTAGGCTAAAACCCTAACCCCCAGTGTGACTTTATTTGGAGAGAGGGTCTTTAGGAGGTAATTAGGTTAAATGAGGTCATAAGGGTGGGGCCCTAATCTCATAGGACTGGTTGCCTTACAGGAAAAGCCACCTCTCTCTCTGCCCCCTGCCCCCACACCACCACCTGCATACACTAAGGAAGGCCTTGTGAGCACACAGTCAGATGGCAGCAGCCTGCAAACCAAGATAAGAGGCATCAGAAGGAAACCTACCTTGCTGGCACCTTGACCTTGGACTTGCCAGCCTCCAGCACTGTGGAAAATTGCTTTGTCAAGCCACCCAGTCTGTAATGCTTCGTTATGGCAGCCGAAAGAGACTAACATACTCTCTCTGCCTCTATAGATCTCTCTCTCTCTGTGTTTTCCTCTGTGTCTGTCTCTGTCTCTCGGCTCCCTCCCCGCAGTCCCTGACTTTCCCACAGCACTTTCGCCCTCTGCTGGCCAGTCTCGGCTTAGCAGGCAAGGTCCGGGCCTCAGAAAGGGTCTGTCTCATCCAGGGTGGCATCTTCCCACCCCTCCCCCCAACACACACGGCACACACTCCCCAGGATGAGAGTCGGCTGGCATCTCACCACCCTTCGTTTGCCCACCCTCACACCCGGTAACCCAACACACCGCAATCCCTGATACATGAGCAAACACTTTTTGTTCTAAGCTCCTGAGTCAGGGCCACAACTGACCCATCTCTTTACCAACCCTCATGCCCACCTCCTCACTCACTGCCCGGCACACAGTAGGTGCTCACTAAATGTTCCTTGAATGACTAAGGGAAGGCACTCACTTATGGGGATTTCATGAGTTCTTGTATTTGGGGTGGGGGGGGCGGCTCTGACTGAGGAAGGGAGCATTACATGAGTTCTTGTATTTGGTGTGGGGTGGGGTAGGCTCTGACTGAGGAAGGGAATGTCTCTTCCTCCTGGTGGAGCCCCCCACCAGCTCTGACTGAGGAAGGGAGCGTCTCTTCCTCCTGGTGGAGCCCCCCCGTCAGCTCTGACTGAGGAAGGGAGTGTCTCTTCCTCCTGGTGGAGCCCCCCGCCAGCTCTGACTGAGGAAGGGAGCATCTCTTCCTCCTGGTGGAGCCCCCCGTGTGCACACTGCACATGGTGTCTGGGTGGTGCCCACGCTCACTCCCTGCATACAGCGCCAAGCAGTGCCCGCCCGGGCTTCAGGTGACGGATGGGGAGCCCCGACTCCTGCCTCGTTAAGTGGCCTCCCACCCAGCTCCACCAGCCAACCTGGAGCAGGGGACATGCATCTCTTGGTGTGTCACTCGGCAAAACAACTCAGAGGAAAGGAAGACGAAGCGACTGTCTCCATAACTCAGCCCCCTCAGCCTGCAAAGGAACTGAATCTGAGGTGGCTAATTAAGATGAATCTATCCGAGGGGAGAGGAAACCCCAGCTTCAGCTTTCTAGCTTAAAGGCTGCTCCATCACTCTGGTTCCTAAATCAGCCGTGGGAGGAAGGGGTGGGAGGAAAGGGAGTCTCCTGGCCCAGTGTGCTCAGCCAGGCTCCTTTCATCCCCACCAGTCCAGGATGAAGGTGAAGAGAGTGAGGAACTCACCTGGGGCACAAGATTTTAGGGGGCACCACGAGCAGGATCACACAGGGTGAGTGTCAGCCATCCTTCCCTTTGCCTCCAGCTCTCCTGCAGCTCAACACTGTGCTGCTCCTGATCTCGTCTTTCACTTTTTGATAGTTTATTCATTGCGGACTTGTTTTGCATGAATTTTGATTTTTTTTTTTAAATAATGAAAGTGGGGACTTAAATATCTGTATATCCGTGTTCTTAGCAGCATTATCCACAATCGCCAAAGAATAGAAAACAACCCAGGTGTCCACTGATGGATGAAGGGATATATGAAGTGTGGCATATCCATAATGGAATTGTATTCAGCCTTTAAAAGGGGAGGAGATTCTGACATGTGCTGCAGCACGGAAGAACCGTCAGGACCTTTTGCTAAGTGAAATGAGCCGGTCATAAAAAGTGAAGTGCTGCATGACTCCACTTACATGAGGTACTTAGAGTAGTCAAATTTAGAGAGACAGAAGGTAGTGTTATCCCTGGGGCTGGGGAGAGCAGGGACTGGGAGGTCAGTGTTTAGAGGATACTGGCTTTCATCTGGGGAAGAAGAGAACATTCTACAGATGGATGAAGGTGATGCTTGCACAATGTGACTATACTTAACGCCACTGAACTGAACATATAAAATAGTTAAAATGGTAAATTTTTTATATTTTACTACAATAAAAATACTGCATTAATATAATTGTTGAGTTTTTTTTTTTTTTTTGACACCCTTTTAAATGTTATGCCTGAATTAAGTACCTCCTGCCTTGTCCGACCCTGAATTCCTCACATTGTCCCTATCTTACACGTGGTAGAAAGAGCCTGAGGGATGTTAGAGGCCTTCTGAAGGTTAGTGAGAAAATTCCAGGTGAGCCAGGAACTTGAAAGCCAAGGGCCCAGCTCCCAGCTAAGGATACAGGCCAATACAGTTTCCCGTGCCTGCCCACCCCCAAGATGCTTCCAGGGAGCTCTGTCAACACCACTGTCCTTCTGGAGTCAGTTGTTCCGTGGGTGGAGTCTTATCCCACAAATAAAGGCCTCAGGGGACCCAGAGATGCTGTTGCTCAGCCCCAACCCACCCCTCCTCTTGAGAAGACCCTTCTCCCAACAGCTGCAACTCTCTGCTCCTTTGTAGAGAAATCTCGAGGACAGTAGTCAGGCTCCTTTTCACATTCTCTAGCTGCAACAATGGGTGCTACTTTCCTCCCAACATCCATCCCCTCTCCTTCCTCAGTAACAGAACCCAAATGTAGCTGGCACATGTTGCCTGGAATAAAACCTTCATTTCTGAGCTTTCCTTTCTAGCTGGGGGTACCCACAGGCCTTGATGCACCCCTTTTCTTCTCCTTTCCTCCTTTCTGTTGGCTGGAAAGATGGGCTTGATGGCTGGAGCCTGTGTTGCTATGTTGGAGGATGGAGACGCACAGGATAGAAGGCAGCTAGGCCCCTGACATAGGGAAGGCCAGAGCAGCCCTGGCCCACTCACCTGCGCACTTCTGTGAGAGGTTCAGGTCCCAGCAAGACACAGACCATGTGAGCTCACCCAGCCTCCCCCTCCACAGAGGCAAGGCCTCTCTCTGTGTAGATCACTTCCAGCCCCTCCTGGTCATTTCTGAAACATTTCCTAATAAATTACTTTCTTGGGAGTCTTTGGTGCAGAGCCTATTTCTGGAAACCCAACCTATGACTTCCCTCCCTCTTCATTTGACCTTTCACAGCCTGCGTGGGGTCCAGTTAGGCTGTAGTCCCGCTGGGTCCAAGAGTCATTCTGGACCATTCACCACATACTTTCTTTAAGTGAGAGGAACTTCTAGCAAGCTTAAGCCACTGCTGTGGGAACTTGGGCTAGTCTCTTGGCCCCTCTGGCTTTAGGCTTCCCCTCTGTGAAATGCAGATAAAGCTCAATGAGAAAATAGACATGGATGAATTTTGTAAACTTGTAAGAGATATGGACTGAATGCTTGTGTCCCCCACCCCACCAAGTCCATGCTGAAATGGACTTGAAAATGGACTTTCCTTCAACTTGTAGGTTGAAATCCTAACCCTCAGTGTGATCGTATTAGGAGGTAGGGCCCTTAGAGAGGGAATTAGATCATGATGGGATTCGTGTCCTTGTCTGAAGAACACAAGAGATGCTTGTGTTCCTCCTCCCTCTGCTCCCTGCCACGTGAAGACATAGCAAGAAGACAGCCATCTGCAAACCAGGAAGAGGGTCTCATCAGAGCCCCACCATGCTGACACCCTGATCCCAGAATTCCCAGCTTCCAGATCCCTGAGAAATAAATCTCTGTTCTTCAAGCCACTCAGTCTGTGATATTTCTGTTATAGCAGCTGGAGCTAAGACTTACTTACTGAACTATCTGATGGATGACCAGTCCTATGAATAACCAAGAGTTCCCCCAAATCAATGATGACCCCCAAGCCCCAGATGTTTTTATCCAGGAATTCTGGCTGAGAAATTAAGTCCCTCTGACGTTGCTGTAGGGAATGTGACCTGAATGTCCCTTATTCCAAGGCTGTGGGGATGGGCTTATGCCCTTCATACCATCATCACACACTGTCACTCCCCAGACCCCTCAACCCCACCCTGGCACCGCCTTGGCCCTCAGCCTCCCAGACACCCTGCACCTGCCCCAGTCTGCTGACTGTACAGCTGTGTCTCCTGTGGGCTAGGCAGTGATGGGGCCATGGCACAGGCTCCTGCACTCTCAGCAGGAACACAGGTCCCAACCCCGGGCTGGGGATGGGGAGAGGGCAGAGGGCACTGGAAGGACAGATGGGGAACTGGAGGGGAGCAGAACCAACTTCAAAGGGTGGAAACAGGCAGCTCCTTCCTAAGCCATGAGCAGAGATAAAAGCAGTCATGAGTTATGTGGGCCAGCACTTCATAGTTTCCAAAGAGCTTTCTCATCCATTATGTCTCTTACTCCCAGCGAGAACAAAACGGTTCAGAGAAGGCAGAGATCTCTCCCACAGTCACACAGCAGCCAGAGACAGTGTGTCGACCCACTTTAAATAGCCCTCAGAATTTGGAGAACATCCCAGATGCTTGGGCTTTGGGCAACAGATCTGGGGGCAACAAGAAGGAACACTTACCTGCTGGTTCCCAGTGGTGGCCTGGCCCCTTAGGGGAGGGCAGGATGGATGCTGGGGTGGAAGGAGGGCGTCATCCAGGGGTTCCAGCTGAGCGTCCCCTCCCAGAAACTAGACTTGATGCAGTGGAGGGGACATACCTGTTGGTTTTTCCCACTTGTGATACAAGCACCCCACTATTACTTTTGGAGACCATCTCTCCCCCAGAACACACTTGGAGTGCTTAGTCAAGCATCTCTAGTAGCAGACAGGTGATCACTAATATCAGCTCAACCAATCAGATTGCTCCCTATCACTTTCACACACAGCCTGGATGCATGGTCAATTTCTGAGGACCCAGCCTCCCCACTTGGACTTTCACAGGCCATGTGATGTCCAGCCAAGCTACAGCATAGCTGGCCCCAAGGCAGGTGAGTCTCCCACCTCACTCCAGTGATGGACGATGGCGCTACTATGGGCCCATTGCTGCTCTTTCTCCTATGCTGGATCTCACCTCACCCTCCTCCTGGCTCCAGCCTCCTAGACCTTGGTCAGCTCCATGGGCTCCCCCAGCCCCTTCCCATCATAGGACCTCTTTCCAAAGCAGCACACCACGCAAGAGAGAGACAGAGACAGAGAAGAGAGAGAGAGAGAGAGACAGCAGTGTATCTCTGCAGACAATGCTGTCATTTAAGGCGAGGATTCAGATTTCCAGAAGCGAAGTGGGAAGACGGTAGACAAAGCATTCCTTAGCAGGAAGAGAGTCAGCCAAGAAAGTGGCAGCTTTGGGGTCTGCAGGCAGCCGGGAGGTAATGAGAGACAGAAGTGGAAATAGAGGCTGGAGCAGATTCCGGGCCCTGTAAGCCAGGTGGGGAAAGTATGAGCTTCTTTCCTGTTGAGTCAGAGGGAGTCTGGGGGCCAACATTCAGGATGTCCAAGTCACAGCTACTTGCAGTCCTGTGGGGTCACCCTGATGGGCAGGCTCAGAATCGGGAGCTGGGGAACTGGGCCCGGGAGCATGACAGAGGTGGTAAGGTGCAGCCTTGGGAGCAGCAGCCCAGGGCACTCAGGGAAATGCAGCTTGTGGAGGGGCTCCCCCAGTTCCACTTCCTGAGACCGAAGCCTGCCTTTCTCTTTTTCTTGACTGTGCCAGGTCTTAGTTGCGGCACACTGGATCTTTTTAGTTGCGGCCATGTGGGGTCTAGTTCCCTGACCAGGGATCTAACTGGGGCCCCCTGCATAGGGAGCACAGAATCTTAACCACTGGACTACCAGGGAAGTCCCACCCCAGCCCTTCCAGCCCCAAGGCCTCCTGGCTTTCAAAGTCCCCAGGCTTCTCCTAGGGGAGGTAGGGGAGGGGTTGCCTGGTACATTGGAGCCAAAGCCATTTCACTTTCATGGCCTTCATTTCCTCACCGTGAGGAAGTGGCCCTCTACTATTAATAGCGCCTGTTAATATTTTCCATGTGCTTATTGTGTTAGAAATCTTTCACACGAATTAATCCTCGCCGCAACTCTGGGAAGCAGGTATGGTTACTAACCCAAGATATTATAGGTAAGGAAAGTGAGGCAGAAAGGTTGAAAACCACGTCCAGTCACACAGGCAGTAAATGACACAGTCATTCCTGAACCATTGTGCCACACTGCCCTGAAATGGACAGGGTGTCCATTCCCCTCTTCCCTGAGCTAGCCCAGGACTCTGCCCGACCCCTGTGACCAACCCCCTCCCTGACATCCCACCTCACTGGTTCCAAGAGCCTGACAGCACCCCCTACCCCCTCTCCAGCCCCACCCCACCCCATTCATTGCAGTGACATCTCCATCTTCACCCGCCCACACAGGTTCCCTTTGCCTCTTTCTCCTGGGAGCCTTAAGCAGGAGAGACAACTGGGAATCTGCTCTTCAGACTCCTTGGGACGTCTACACTGGGGCCACCCAAGCCTCCTGCTGCCTCGCCGCCCTAGGCCAGACATTTGGAGCTTCAGTTGACTCCCGCAGAGAAGTCGCCACATCATCGCCAGCTGCTACCATGCTGTGATTAGTTAATCACTAAGTGCATGGGGCTTTTAATTAACTGCCAGCCCTGCACGGGCAGCTGTTCCACAAACCACATCTGATCGTGGCTCCCCCCGCCACCCTCCCCCGTCTGGGCTGATGGAACACTTCAATCATGCAATTGCTGCTTGGATATTTTGATGCTGCAGGCACGGCAGCTGCCGGTACTGCAGCCCTGATGGAAGCATCAGCCACAAGAAGAGAAAAGAAAGCAGCTATTAGCTGGGGGGCCGTTGGGTGTGTAAGGCTGAGAGGAAGTCTGCACAAGATCTGTGAGTGTACAGACATGGCTGTGACATTTATCTATAGAGTAGAAGTAATTCAACTCATACAAATGTAAGAAAGAAAGAAATCTGTAGGTGGCACATAACCAGGGTGTGCTTCAGGCATGGCTGGATCCAGGAGTTGTTGTTCAGTCGCTAAATTGTGTCCTACTCTTTGTGACCCCATGGATGGCAGCATGCCAGCAAACTCCCAGAGTTTTCTTAAACTCATTTCCATTGAGTCAGTGATGCCATCCAACATCTCATCCTCGTTGTCCCCTTCTCCTCCTGCCTTCAATCTTATCCAGGGGATCCAGGAATACAAATGAAATTACCAGAGCAGACGGGGCCTGAACCATCAGAGGAACAGTACTTGGACCCTGGATGGGTCAGTTGAGCACAGGAAGCACATATGAGACAACTTGTCCAGATAAGGACTTCCCTTGCTTCTTGCTGATTCATTTATTTTCTCCCATCTCTGGACCTCAAGATAACCCTGGGCAGACTTCTATTATAGCCTTATCACATTTGATTTTAACAATTTGGTCACATATCTGTGTTGTCCAAGAGACCAAGATTTCCCAATTTCAGTGCTATTGATTTTGGGACAGAAAGTTTTTGTTGTGGGGGTATTCTCCACCTTCCCTGGTGGCTCAGATGGTAAAGCATCTGCCTGCAATGCACGAGACCTGGGTTCGATCCCTGGGTCAGAAAGATCCCCTGGAGAAGGAAATGGCAACCCACTCCAGTATTCCTGCCTGGAAAATTCCATGGACGGAGGAGCCTGGTGGGCTACAGTCCATGGGGCAGCAAAGAGTCGGACACGACTGAGCGACTCCACTTTCACTTTCTGTGCCTTATAGGATGTTTAGCAGCAGCATTTCTGGCCTCCAGCCACTAGATGCCAGTAGCACCCCTTCCCCCAGTTGCCACAACCAAAAAAAGTCTCCAGGCATGGCTGAACGTCTGTTGCAGGGGCAGGAGCCGCCCCTCTGGGAGTCCCTGGGACAGAAGATGAGACAAAGGAAGTGTCATGGCCTCCAGTGCAGGGTCTGAGATCTTGTTGGATTCCCGAGATACTTGGAGGGCAGAAGCAAGGGTGGGGGGAAGAAGGTGATAGTGCACAGAGGGGCTGTCGTGGCCTCCACACGTGAGAGGGCGGTCGTGTGCTGGTGTGGGCACCACTGCACACGAGGGCTGAATGTCTGTGCAAGGTGCTGAGGGACCCCTGGGGCACACCAAAACCCCACACTCGGAATCGGAAGTAAGTGGGCACTAAGAAACTGAGCAGAAGGCAAGAAAACCCAGACCCCGAGAGGGAGGGCCCAAGTGGGGCCCAGCCCAGTGTTCACCCTGTGCCCCCATGGAGCTGCCTACATGCAGCAAATACCAGCAGATGGCCCTTTCCTGTGCCAGGCACTGCTGTGAGGCCTGACCCAATAATTCCTCAGGGAAACCTACGAGATCCATCACGCTGTTTATCCCATCTCACAGGTGAGGAAAGAGGCACTGAGGGTTTGGTGGCGGTGGCAGCGGTTTGTTTACTTGCCAAAGATGCCAAGTGGCAGAGCCAGGATTCGAATCCCACTAGTCTGGCCTCTGAGTCCACTCTCCTGCCTGGAATGTTCCACTGACCTTTCCAGAGGGCAGAACTGCTGTCCAGGCTGTCCTTAGCATTTGCGGGGCTGCAGTGGAGGAGACAGCTCTGGGAGCAACATGGAGAAAGCACCTGCAGAAAGTTCTTCACAGAGGGACCCGGGTTTGCACCCTGAGAACCTCCCCAGCTCGCCTACCTGGAGAAGGTGTTGGATTCCAAGGCTGAGGGCTTGTTTAAATTCTTGACCCTCCAGTGCCCAGCAGTGGGACCCCTGGGTCCCTCCATTAACCCCAGGTTCCTCTTCTACCCAATGAGAGTCACACCCACTTCCCTGGAAAACAGGAGGGACCCAGGCTTCCCTGTCTGCCAATGGTGGGACTTTCATAAGAGACTTCAGCTCTTCCATCATGGGGATGGTGGGAGGACCTCATGGAACAATCAAGGGTTTTGAAAAGTTGCAGTAACTTGGGGTGTAAGATAGTGTCATAGTTATAGCCTCATAATTAAGAGTACAGACCCTACAGGGGAATCCACCATGTGCCAGCTGTGTATCCTTGGGCAACTTGCTTAACCTCTCTGGTCTAAGTTTTCTGTTCTGTAAAATAAAGCCCATTGTAGTTCCTACTTCTGTCTCCGGTATCACAAGGGATTAATAATACCTCTGCGGCTGGTTTAGTGGGGGAATGAAATGAAAAAATACCCGTGAACCTCGAGATAGTGCCTGGCACATGAGATACTAGTGCTCAGGAACCCATGTCAGCCCTAGGATCACATCTGAGATGCTCCCTGGGGCTGGTGGGCCTGAACACCCCCTCATCCTACCCCCAGCACATGTATCAGAGAGTTAAGTGGCCAAATAGCTGTTCCTCGGAGCAGGTGTCAGCCTAGCCTCCCTTCCCACCCCTGGGCATGCACACTCCACATCCAGGGCTCTTTGAAAATCTAGCTGCTGCAGGATTGCTTCCTGAACAGCGGAGGGGAACACAGCTAGCTCTCACAGCATGCTCCCCCTTCCTGCAGCCCCACAGGCTCCTGCCACTCCCCTGGGAGCAGGGGATTCATTCTTTTCTGTATTATAATAATAACTGAGCTGGGACAGCAGAGGGAGGCAGGAACTCACCACAGACAGGCCCGGGGTAGGGAGCAGGACCACTTTATCCTAACCAGGCTGAAACTGCCCCCATCTGGAATCAGCTGCCCATCATATGCAATCAGCTACCTCCTGTCCACCCGCTGGGCCAGGCCTCCAGTCTGGCTTTCCTTTGGGAGAGGGGGAGTAGAGAGGAATGAGCCCTGAGCTGTCCTTCTGGGCAGCAGGACAAGCCCCCAGAGCCCAGCGAAACCCGTCCTCCTTGCTGATTCTTGCCTCAGTGCCCCTGTAGAGGAGGAAGGCGGGGAGACCATGGCCTGGCTACTTCCCTTGCATTGGGCCCCTTGGTCTTGCCCTTAAGGGTCTTGCCCATTATTCTTGGGATCAGTGTTACTAAACCACTCCCACCTTTGGCTATCATAGGCCCATGTATTTGTCCACTGCATATACGTGGCTATCATGTATTAAGCACCTACTGTATGCCTGGAAGTAAGCACTTTACTCAGATAGTTGATTGAATGCTTACATTTGCTGGAGTAGGAATTATAATTGGCTTTATTTTATAGAAGAGAAAACTTAGACCAGAGAGTTTAAACGATTTGCCCAAGAACACACAGCTTGCACATGGTGGATTCCCCTACAGAGTCTATACTCTTAATTATGATGCTATAATATGACACTATCTTATACCCCAACTTTCTGCAAATTTTCAAAACCCTTGATTGTGCCATGAGCTCCTCCCAAATCCCCATGATTAAGGTGAGGTTGAGGTTAATGCTATTTTACAGATGAGGAAACCAGGGTCTATGGATAATCAGCCTCCCTGTGGTCATGCACTCAGGAAGCCTCAGAAAAGAGAAGGGACATAGTCAACCGCCTGACACCCAGCCCAGCCTCTCTGGGAATCCCTCATCACAGGGGTCTCCTGCGCCCTCCTAGTCCCCTGGGAGAACACAAGACCTGAGTCTCAGAGAACATGCTACTTGTTACCAGCCCCTCAACCCTTCCCCTCTCTCCTCCCAGACAGAGCAGTGGAGTTTGGAGGTGTCATTACCAATAAGATCTGGAAGAACCCTTAGCCTCAGTCATCCCAGGAAGCCCTTGGGGATCGATCTGTTACTTAATGCAGACCTGGAAGGAGGGTAGGCTTGAGAGTGTGATCAGACAGGTGTGACCCCAGCCCTACCACACAGCTATCGGACAGCCTAGGGCCCAGACCACTTCAGGTCTTCAAATCTTGGGCTCTACACCTATGGAATAGGATAAGAATCCTTACTTATCCAGATCAAGGATGTGTGTGTGCGTGTATGCTCAGTTGCTTCAGTCATGTCCAACTCTTTGTGACCCTTACAGACCATAGCCCATCAGGCTTCTCTGTCCATGCGGGCTTCTCCAGGCAAGAATACTGGAGTGGGTTGCCATGCCCTCCTCCAGGGGATCTTCCTGACTTAGGGATCAAACCCGCATCTCCAGTGTCTCCTGCATTACAGGCAGATTCTTCGCCACTGAGCCAATAGGAGGAAATACATTTGTTTTTTGTGACTTTGTAAAATGTTTATTTAGAATTACTGCCTAGGGGGTCGGGGGTCACAAACTCATGTGTCATCAGGAGACAAACGGATCAGGTAGGTGGGTGAAGTTGGCCAGGTAGGAGCTGTGGCAATAAATGGCACATACCTCCATCTCAAGTGGAAAAGATGCCAGCCCAGTTGTACCAGATCACCATTTATTAAACAAATCAAAAATCTGATTTTTTTTAATGAAATGCCCTGATTTCTAAAACACTTTGCAGACTGAATAACATACCTCTGTGGACCAAATGTCACTTGCACCGGTTTGTAACTCCTAATGGAGGTTAGTTGCTAGAAGAGCAAAGAGGCCAAACAGCAAGCCCAAGGTCGCACAGCCAACCAGGCAGAGCCAGGCGAAACTCAGCCCAGCCCTCTGGCTCCCCAACCAGTCCGCTCTCCCCAGTTCCATGCTGCGTGGCGGTTTCCAGCACCCTCTGAGCCATCCAGCCCGAGGTTTGTGCCCCTGGGAAGCAGTGAACTCCTGGGAGCCCTGCAGAGCAGAGGAAGGACACTCCCAGGACAAAGGACACTGCAGGGTTCTGAGTATGTACATCATAGCACATCCATCCTGAGGCCTAATTGAGACATTTGCTTGGAGTGTCCTCAAAAACTAGGGCAGATGTGGCGCTCTGAGAGTCAGAGCCACCCACCGCAGACACCCCGCCGAGACGGGGAACTGATGGCTGTTTTCTGGAACTTGAACCAGCAAGAGGGAAGCCAGTTCTCACTAATAAGATTATATATTTTTTAAATGGCCCTTGTGTATTGCAAGGAGACTGAGTCCTAAAATGCCAGAAAGGAAGACACAGTAAAAAAAAAGACCATCAGCTCATTTCTGCAGGAATCGTTCAGCACCAGGCTAAAAACTCCCTGTGGATTTCACCCCCAGGCATCCCCTAATCTGAGCCGGGAAGGTTGGAGTTGTGTTCCAACCTATCTCAGCCCTTGAGGCCTCCTTGACTCTTGCAGTAAGGATGGGGGTGAGGGGGCTACGTGAGCCCTGCTTCTCAGACTCCTTTCTCCTGGAACTCCACAGTGTTCTCACGGTGCTGGGGGTCAGAAGAACTGGGTTCCGGTCCTGGATGGACATATTCCCAGCTCAGCAATGTGAGCAAGTTGCCCTCCCACCCCCCTCAATTTCATCCTCTGTCCTCTCTGCTGACACACACCCAGCTGTGGTGAAGCTCCAGTGAAGCAGAGGCTACAAACTGGTATCCGTCCCCAGGCGTGAGCAAGGCCACATGGGTTTTTCCCACTCAGCATTTCTTTTTAAGTTTGTCTCCAACTAATTTCACATAAACATCTGGATTTCTGGCTTCTTTTGAAAAATCAGAAGATCTGGCTGCACAGGGTTGACCTTCCCATGTGGTCACAACAGGCCATAGCTGAGTGACAGCTTGCCTGTTCCCCCGATGCCACCCACTCCTGACTTCCGGTACCCAGCCAGCTTCACTTCTTTATGTTACCTCCTTCACACTTGAATTTGAGACCCCCGATTTAATGCAATAGATATGAAAAGTCTTTGGGGGAAGTCTACAGATTCTGGGCTTCATTATTATTAATGGAATTTCTGGATCCCACTGTTTGGCTTTGATCTTGGGCAAGTCTCTTGGGCTCTCTGGGCTCTGGTTGGCTCCATATCTGTGAAATGAGAGCAAGCACTAGAGGGCTCCAGGAGCGTTTCCAGCTTTGACCCTCGGACTGCCTCCGGGAGCTGATCTTGCAAAGTTTTCTCTAATAGCAGTCCAAGAGCCTCTTGACTACTTAGGTTCTGCCATAATATTTGTTAAAGGGAGGGAGACAGGGAAAGAGGAGACAAGCTGTTCGAGTCTCCCTGGGTACCAGTCACTGAGTCTCTGTGTCTCTTAACCCACCCACCACTTACTGTTCATAAGAGAGAGCCAGGCTCTGAAGCCAGGAAGAGTGAGCTTAGGGGCTGGCCAGCCCAGGAGCAGGACTGCATGTTGCTTCTAATGACAGAAAGCGTATAAAAACACTGTCTTCCCCTGACTATACTTTCTCTTTTTTTTTTTTTTTCACCACTGTTCCTAACATCTTTTATTAAAGTTTTAATGAACATTATGCCAATGGTTGGGGGTGGGGGTGCAATAGCAGGGCATTATTCTCCACTTCACCCCCAAATTCCCAAGTTTCACTTCTTTCTGCCAACCCTCAACTCAATCCCAGGTCCAGTCTAGGCTTGGCATTTGGGCTTGCCAGCAACAGTGCTCTACTGGATGCTCTCTCCACATATGCAAGGTGTCTTCCTGGCTTTCTCCAGCTCAGCCTGCCCACTCTCCTCCCTACCTGCCCCTATTTCCATTCATATCACCTGGCCCATTGGAAGCAGTCCAGAGTGGTTGGTTAAATGAAACAAAAGCAGCACATCCTGGTGTCTTCATTGCCTTGTTCTTCAGTTGCTCAGTCATGTCTGACTCTTTGAAACCCCATGGACTGCAGCACGCCAGGCTTCCCCGTCCTTCACTATCTCCCGGAGTTTGCTCAAACTCATGTCCATTGAATCAGTGATGCCATCCAACCATCTCATCCTCTGTCAGCCCCTTTTCCTCCTGCCCTCAATCTTTCCCAGCATCAGGGTCTTTTTCAATGAGTCAGCTCTTCATATCAGATGGCCAAAGTATTGGAACTTCAGCTTCAGCATTAGTCCTTCCAGTGAATATTCAGGGTTGATTTCGATTAGGATTGACTGGTTTGATCTCCTTTCTGTCCAAGGGCCTCTTAAGAGTCTTCGCCAGCACCACAGTTCAAAAGCATCAATTCTTCAGCACTCAGCCTTCTTTGTGGTCCAACTCTCACATCCACATATGACTACTGGAAAAACCATCACTTTAACAATATAGACCTTTGTTGGCAAAATGATGTCTCTGATTTTTAATATGCCGTCTAGATTTGTCATAGCTTTTCTTCCAAGGAGCAAGAGTCTTTTAATTTCATGGCTGCAGTCACCATCCACAGTGATTTTGGAGCCCAAGAAGATAAAGGTCTGTCACTGTTTCCATTTTTTCCCTATCTATTTTTCATGAAGTGATGGGACCAGATGCCATGATCTTAGTTTTTTGAATGTTGAGTTTTAAACCAGCTTTTTCACTCTCCTCTTTCACCTTCAAGAGGCTCTTTAGTTCCTCTTTGCTTTCTGCCATTAGAGTGGTGTCATCTGCATATCTGAGGTTATTGATATTTCTCCCGGCAATCTTAATTCCAACTTGAGCCTCATCCAGCCCCTGCATTTCATATGATGTACTCTGCATATAAGTTAAACAAGCAGGGTTAAAATATACAGCCTTGACGTATTCCTTTCCCAGTTGCTCCAAACTAATTCTCCACTTGCTTCCCCAGGCCTTCATTCTTTAGACATACAGATTATTTCCTCCCTGTACACCTCCATGCTTTGGTGGGTGCAGTTCCCTCCAGCTGGAGTGTATAATACTTGTTGTCAAAGTCCTCTGCATCCTTTAAGACCTACTTAGCTCCAATACTACTTTGGTGGTGTTTTCTCTGATCCCCCCAACAGACTTTACCATGCCCTCTCTTGGGCACCCACAACACTATTAACCATTTTGTCTGTTTTAGCTATTTGTATCACATAAAAGATTTTGATCACAAGTAACAAAAGACACAACTCAGGCTGAGTTACACTATGAAAAGCTTAAGATACTGGTTTAATTTTTCAGTGAGTCTGGCGGCTCTGCCCTGCTCTTTGAATGGGGTTCATTTCAATGGTAGCTACCTTCCCTCATCAGCACAAAATGACCCTTGCCATTTCAGGCTTCACTGTCGAAATCTCCCACAATTCACAGAAAGTCGGCTTCCTCACATGGCTGTCCCTATTCCATGCTGATTGGGCCTCTCTTGTGCCAATCACTGTAGGCTGGGAAATGCTGCATGTTGATTGGCTTAGACCAACCTGGTTCCCTCCCTCAAGTTGGAGCAATGTTTACTCACCCAAACCACAAGGGGAAGCAATGGGGGAAGCTTGGGGAGACACAAGTGTGCCCACAGGGCTTTGTAAATGTCTCCCCAAGGAAACAATAATCTCCGTGAGTGCAGGGGCTGGCTCTACTTCATCTGAGCGTCCCTCCTTTCTCAGAGCCCAGCATGGTGCTTGGCGCCAGAGACACAAGTTTAACTATTCCTTGATTTGAACACCCTTCTGTCCCATAAGATGATACTTGAGGCTGGGGCCTGTCCCGTGGCCTCCGAAAACGACAGTGACGGCTGTCAGATGACTGAGAGTGCAAATACTTATGTTCACAAGAGTAGAGTTCTGCGACCCCAATTTCAGCCTCCGAATTGGGCTTCTAGAAACATGTAGCCACGGACCTCTACTGAAGATTTGAGGAAGAGAAACCTGGGATAAAGAGGTTTGAGATTAGTCCCCAGTGTTGTCCATTCACTTGCTCACTCACCTGCTCACTGTATTGATGCCTATTTATCATTGCCTCCTTAGCCCATAGCCCCTGCTGCAAGGGGACGGGCAGTGTGACTGTAGCGTGCAGTTGCCTCCAGCTGGAGTGTACAATCCTTGTTGTCAAAGTCCTCTGCATCCTTCAAGACCTACTTAGCTCCAATGCTACTTTGGTGGCGTCTTCTCTGATCCCACCCCTGCCTGCCTCCACCCATCATGACCATTCTTGATTGACTGCAATTAATTATTTCATTGGTTTTCAGTGGAGTTGTACTATTACTTAAGAGGTATTTGGAAAATGGGGGAGGGGGGTGTCTTCTATTTTAGTTGTGTAAGTGAAAGTCGCTCAGTCGTGTCCGACTCTTTGTGACCCCATGGACTATATAGTCCATGGAATTCTCCAGGCCAGGATATGGAGTGCGTAGCCTTTCCCTTCTACAGGGGATCTTCCCGACTCAGGGATTGAACCCAGGTCTCCCGCATTGCGGGCAGATTCTTTACCAGCTTTTACTAGTGAGACTGCATTAAAATACTGAAATACATCCAAAGGAAAATTATATCTTTTAAATTTTTCTCTCTTTTTTTGGTTTGGAAGATTTTAGTAATTTTTAGAAGTATGTATCTGTAAATAGGTTAAGTTGTATATGAATTTTATTGCAAGATAGCAAACCCCTTACAAAATGTGTTACATAAGGGTGCATTGGCAGAGCACTTCTGCCTCTGGCTGAGTGAGGAGATGGTAAATCCTCTCCCCAAAAAGCAATTATAAAGTTGGGCAAAATTGATCAAAACAACCATGTAGCTCTCTGGACATCAACCAAAGGCACATAACAATTGGAGCAACATCTGTGCTTGGAAACTGGAAATTTGGTCAGTAACAGTGAGGATCTGCATAATTTTAGCCTGCGTCTTCTCCTATTCCCTTCCTCCCAGCTCGGTCAGAATGGAGTTTCCACCAGGGTGGGGCAGTTTCTCTGGTTTGGTTAAAGGGGGCTCAGTGGATTTTGATCAGTAAGTAGCACTCACTCTTGGCAACCTTATCGGTTTAAGGGAAAATTTCCAAGTCAGAGAAACATGAAAACCAACAGTTCCACCAGACTAAGTTTCCAATTGTGATTGGGCATATATATATCTGGCTAAAGCTGCATTCATGTGCCACAGAAACTAGAAGAGACTGATCAAGCCACAAGCTCCTGGCCAACCCTGAGGCTGTGCATGTGTGTAAAGGAGACAGGAAATAGGCCAGCAGAAAGTAAAAGACAGAAAACATGTGAAAATGGCCTGAATGTTGAATGTGCTCCTGAGATAGGCTGCTTCTAAAAAGGTTTCCCAATAACCCTTGCCTCTAAAATTAGTGTCCTCTCTTTGGGCATAGTCTGAACATAGTGACTTGTTTCTAATAAATAGAACATGGGAGAAGTGATGGATATCACTTCCAAGGCCAGGCTATAAAAGACTGACTTCTTTCTTGCTCTCATTCTCTCTTTAGTTCTTCTCCCTTGCTGTTCTGAGGAAGCAGGCTGCCATGTTATAAAATTCCTTATGGAGAAGCACATGTCACAGGGAACTGAGGGTGGCCTTCTGCCAACAGCCAGCAAAGAAAGAACCCAGTTCAGTGGACTGCAAGAAACCCAGTCCTGCCAACAACCAAATGAGGAGCTTTGAAGCAGCTCCATTCCCAATCAAGGCTTCTGGGGCAAGGAACCTGGTCAACACCTTGATTTAGCTTGAGTCAGAGGACCCAGCTAAAGTGTACGCGGACTTCTGACCCACAAAAGCTGTACAATAGTAATGTTTTTTGTTTTAAGCCATTAAACTTTGGGTTGCTTTGTTATGTAGCAACATGGTAACAGATACAGCTCCCCTACCCAGACAGACTAATCAACAGAGGACAGAAAGTTGGCATTTTGAGCACAATCTCTGTCCAGCCAGATATGCAGATACAGACACAGAGAATGTTTTGGAAGCTAGACTTAAATACAAAAACAAGAAAATAAAAAATCTAATCAGAACTTCAGCAGCTTCACACCATACAGAAAACAGGATATCAGACAAGAATTGCCTGATTCATAGAGCCTGGAGAAGTTATTTTAAAAATAACGAAATGAAAAAGTAGCAACAATAAACCTGGGGTGAGGGTAGAGGTGAATCAGAATCCAAAGTTGCTACTATATTTCTTAATGTCCAATTTTCAACAAAAAATTACAAGTTATACAAAAAACAGGTAAGTGTGAACTGTACTCAGAAAAGCAACTGTCATTATAAGCTGTCTCTGAGTGTTCCCAGATGTTGAAAGACTTTAAATAGTTATTAAAATATGGTCAAATAACTAAAGTAAAACCTGTCTTAAATTTTAAAATATGATGATAATGAATCAACAAAGAGGATTCTAAATAAAAAGACAGAAATCATTTTTAAAGTGAAATTCTGGACTTGAAAAGTACAACTGAAATGAAAATTACACTAGAAAGACTCACCAACAGATTATACATGGCAGAGGAAAGAAGATTGATAGATAGAAATTATCCAGTCTGAAGAACAGAGAAAAGAATGACTGAAAAAAATGAACAAAGCTTTAGAGACCAAGAGGACAACATTAAGCATGGGTGTCTAGAAGCAGAGAAATGGACAGAAAAAAATAATGGAAAAAAATGGCCAACATCTTCCAGAATTTAATGAAAGAACATTAAATACATATCAAAAAATTCAACAAATCCCACATAGGATAAATATAAAGAGATTCACACTTAGACTCATCATAGTAAACATTTGAAAGACAATAACAGAAAAATCAGCAAGAGAAAAATGGCATATGTAGGGAACCAACCACCCGACTAACCGCTGACTTCCCATAGAAAACAACGGAAGGCAGAAGACAGCGAAATCATGTATCAAAGTGCTGAGTAAACTGTTAACCAAGAAGTCTATTATCCAGCAAATCTTTTTTTCAGAAACGAAGAGGAAAATATAGACATTTCCACATACACAGACTAAAGATTTTGTTGCTAAAATTCTGCAAATATAAAGCAAATGAATCCAGATACAAAAGATTAAATGTATATGATTTGATTTATATAAAATTACAACAGACAGAACAAATCGATGAAATTAAAAGCCAGGGTGGTGTTTACCCTTGGAGGGAGGTAGTGACTAGCAGGGGCCATAGCGGGGAAATTCTGGAGCACTAGTTATTTATGATTCTGGCACATTTCTGCATGTAGTTTAAATCAATAAAATTTACTAAAACAAAGAAGGAAGCTTGGCCATGTCACTCCCTCCCCCCTGTTTGAATCCCTTTTCTTTTCGCTTTGCTTCCCTTTCCTTTCCAGACTCAGCAAAACAGTGGCCTCCAAGGTGCTGCCTGGTGTGGCCTCTGCCTGCCCCCCAGCGTCATTTCTCACTGCCTTGTAATCTAGTGTGGGAAGAAAGGGACAGGCCGAGCTGCCTCCGTCTTGAAGAAGAAGGAAACTCCATCTCGCACTTTCAGTGAGCTTTGGACTATGTGCCGAGTAGCCATGGGGATAACATACCTACGGCTGAACTGACCTCCCAGACCAGACCAGATCCCATGCCAAGATTTCCCATCGCCAAAAAGAATGTGATAATCCCCTGTGTAGTCAATCACCTTTGTTATCTTCATGGCACCCATTGGTGTAGGCTACAATGTACAATCAGCTGACCCTTCTGATTAGGAATCATGGCTGTAACCTGATTGTATCTCCCTTTACCACTTTCCAGGCTAGGTTTGAGGAATTTGGAGATGTGGGCTTGAGCAGTAAGTACACTTAAGGTATATAAGGTTTTCACAAGAGTCAGTCGGGGTCCTTCCTTGGCTAAGAGGAGACTCTGCCTTGGGCCTGCTGGTGTGATAAACTGCACCCCACTATTGGCATTGTCCTTCTGAGTGAGTTTGTTTCCCAGAACGCATGGCTACAACAGTAGCTACCTTGGCCTTCTGCTATTGTGCGAGTGTTCCCTGCTTCTATCCTGCCACACGGCCTTTGCACATGCTCGACCTCCTAGTCCAGAGACCCATTAAGAGCAGTTTACCCTTTAACTTCAGCCACTCCCCAAGTGTGATCCACCCACTAACCCATCCAAGTCTAGTTCTTTTGTTTAGTTCTTAGAATTATATTTCTTTCCTTCAGAGTGCTCCTCTTCATTTGTCCTTATGGATTCACAAATTATTGAACTGCTGTCTTTCCCACTAGCCCATATGTTTTAGGAGTCCTGATGATGTTTTTATCTTGCCTTATATCCCCTGCACCATGCTGGCATATAGTAGGCATCTGATATCTAGTCAATGAATATAAAAGTAATTAAGCCTATACAAATCTTCATTCTAATTAGAGCACATTGTGGAAAGCCTACCAAACTAAAAACTTTAGATTTTTGTATAAGCTGCAGGGGGCCACTGAAGGTTTTTGAGGAGACATGTGAGTTGACAATTGTTTTAGGAAGATCTCTATGGAAATGGAGGTGGAGAGCCCATACTGGAGGCTGTGGCAGAATCCAGGAGATGGACAGTGCCTAAAGAGGTGAAGGAGGAAACAGAACAGGCTCTCTCTTGAAAGCAGAACTCCATCTCGGGCCGGACTGTGGACTTTGAGCTATATGTCCATTATCTATGGAAACGACATACCAGCTGGAAAACCAGGCCCCCAGAAGGAAGAGCCCCAGGGTTCTCCATCGCCTAAAAGAATACCCTAATTATCTGTGTAACCAGATAGAATCATACATTCTATTATACTTACTGGGGTATGACCACAGGCCTATTGATAATTGTCCACTGTTAACTACCTAGGCTTAAGGCATATGGATCATGGGTGAACTTTGATTGTATCTTTCTTTTTCCTTTGTTCAGACTAGTTTCAGGGGACTTTATACACTTAGGGTATATAAGGTTTTCACAAAAACTGGCCAGGGTCCTTGGCTAAGAGGAGACTCTGCCTTGGGCCCGCTGGTGTAATAAACTGCACTCCACTATCTGCATTGTCCTTCTCAGTGAGTTTCCCAGAACCCATGGCTGCAACTGAGAGACAGGATCCACATGGGGAAGGCTGCTCCACTCTGACCCCCACCGACAGCCTGACAATGACCTCACAATCAGCCTCTGGACCTCCTCCCCTGGAGGCCAGTATCTCCGGCTCTGCCCCAGCACTGCCCTTTATGTTCACATATATGTTCATGTCTAGAGGAAAACACCGTACCATCTGAGTCATCCAGGACCAGCGACCGGAGGCAGAGGGTTCAACAAAGTGGGAGTGGGCCACCTTCCCACCCACAGCAGGGCCAGGGCTCCACGATGACAGAGCAGTCAGAGGACCTGAAGAACTCCCTGCCCACAGAGAGGAAGCTCGTGTGGAGGACGGCCGAGGAGAGGCGCATGTCAGACCTGACTCGAGTGTTGGAGTGGCTGGAACGGAGGCAGGGGAAGAAGAAGCAAGCTCTCCAGGTGTGTACTGTCACCGAAAACCTGCAAGCAAGGCTTCATTCAAGGCGACTGAAGCCTGATGTAATGGGGCGAGGGGTGGGTTTGCAGCACGGGGGTGAGGGGCAGGTTTGCAGCACGAGGGTGAGCCAGTAGAAGAGTGCTGGAGGGCGTGGAGGAGATTGTCCACAGGATCAGGCCATCCTTGTTTGCTAAGGATCCCCACGTAGTTAAGCTCCTACCCTGCCACAGAGACTGGGAGGTGGGGATGCTGTCTTTCCCGATGTTCGCATCTCAAAGGATGGCTCTCTGCCTGCTTGTGCTCAGTGTGTCTGACTCTCTGCAAACCTGGACTATAACCCACCAGGCTCCTCTATCCGTGGAAATTTCCAGGCAAGAATACCAGGGTGGGTTGCCAGGCCCTCCTTCAGGGGATCTTCCTGACCCAGCATCTGGAGAAAAACATTCCTGGATCATAAACCTGGGCAAGAGGCTGAGAGAAGATTTACATCTCAAAGGGGCAGAAAAGGAATTTACAAGTGTAAATTTTCTAAAGAAATTATTCTAGGAAAGGGGAGGTCGAGGGTCTACTGTCAGGAAGAATCCTGTCTACTTTCACTGAGGTTTCACTTAATGAGAGACATTAAAGCTGTCTCTGTCAGCGTTTCAGAAGGGCTGAGGGACAATTGCTTTTAGGGTCTTGCTGATGTGTCCTTCCCATTGTCCCCAGGCACTTCCAGCCTTGTGATAGCCCCAGGGTCAAAGGGCATCTTCCACCTCCACTGTCCTCGAGACTCCTGATAACACAAAAAACCTCAGACACCCAGTTGAGTCCGACTCTTTGGGACCCCATTGACCTTAAGCCTGCCAGGCTCCTCTGTCCTTGGGATTCTCTAGGCAAGAATACTGGAGTGGGTTGCCATTCCCTCCTCCAGGGGATTTTCCTTATCCAGGGATCAAACCTGTGTCTCTTCCATCTCCTGCATTGGCAGGCAGGTTCCTTACCACTAGCGCCACCTGGGAACCTCTTCCTTTCTATCCTTCATCAGAACTTAGTTTAACTGCCTGTCTTAGTCCATTTGGGCTGCTACAATCACATGCCATAAACCAGGTGGCTTCGAAACAACAGAAATTTCCTTCTTCCCAACTGAGAGGTTGGGAAGTCCCAGATCTAGGTGCCAGCAGATTTGATATCTGATGAAGGCCTGCTTTGTGGTTCATAGATGGCTGCTTCTTGCTATGTTCTCGTAAAGAGGAGGAGACAGGAGTGCTCTCCAGGGCCTCTCTTCTAAGGTCCCAATCCCATTCATGAGGGCTCCACCCTCATGACCTCACCGCCTCCCGAAGGCCCCACCTCCCCAACATTATCACATTAGGAATTAGGATTTCAACATGTGAATTTAGGGGGAGGAGGCACACGAAACAGTCTGCAACACCAGTTTTCTCTCTGTCTCCAGGAACAACCAGTTTTGCCCCAATTTCCCTCAAGAGTTCCCCTTTGGTCCCCTCATCTACAGAAGGTCAAGCCATACCCTTGGAAAGTGGTCTCTTCAGCAGAGGAGGCCACCTGATCTTGACTCCCCTGGCCCCCAGATAAAAAATGGGTGAAAATGGCATTACTAACAACAGTGATATATTTTACTAAGCATTTGCTGCATGCCAGGCCCTGTGCTTGGCATTGTAGTGAGTTGTCTGGTCAACTGCTCCCAGCAAGGCTACAAGGTAGACACTGATCTTACCCACCAGCTGAAGGATAAGGAAGCTGAAATGAAGAGGAGCTCACAGAGCTAGTGAGGGTCAAAGCCAGGGCACAAACTCAGACGTATCCAGTTCCCAGCTCACGGGCTGTCAGACCCACCCCCCACACACACCTTTGCCACCACCTGTCCTTTCCTGCTTCTCTCAGCTCATCCACCCCTGCCTTTCATGGGAGCTTCTGTTCTGGTTATGTGTTTATTTATCATTACAGTCATTTCCTGAGGGTGGCTCAGATAGTAAAGAATCTGCCCGTGATGTAGGAGACTCAGGTTTGATCCCTAGGTTGGGAAGATCCCCTGGAGAAGGGAATGGCAATCCACTCCAGTATTCTTGCCTGGGGAATCCCATGGACAGAGGAGCTTGGCAGGCTACAGTCCATGGGATCACAAAGTGTCAGACACGACTGAGCGACTAACAGACAGACAGAGCAATCTGGAGTGCTAGTTTCATTAGATACATGTAAACACATCTGACAAACATGTTTTACTCTAAGGAGTTGGGATTTACCTACCCTACCAATTACCCCTCATTTTAGGGGGGAGGAGTTAAGGCTTGACTGCTGGGCCTCTCAGAACTCAGTTACAGAAATCTTACTCCTTTGATGAATATACTTGATCCTATCTCTTCCTGTAAGTTTATATTCTAATGTTTTCACAGCTGTCTCTTCTATGTGGCTTTTCTTGTAAATAATTTTGGACCCAGAAAGGGAACAAATTTACTTTCAAAATACAATTGAATCTTCAAGCATCGTTACCCTTTCCAGAAGCATTTGGATTTTGAAAGAAGCTCCTGAGAGAGAGGGTGGTGCTTCCATGGCAGGTCTCGGATGGCAGGTGTCAGGGGACCCTTTAGTGAAGACAGCTGGAGGAGGGCTGTCTGTGGCCCTGTCTCCCTTCTCCTGGTAGTCCAGGCTTCTCCTCTCTTCAGCACTATAACCTCTGGGTTATAGTCTACCCAGAGGGCTGTGCCCCTTGTGAACATCTGTCATAAAAGAAGACCCCTGAGATTTAAGGTCACGGGCACAGGGGCCACCAAGTCAGTTTCTGTGACAGTTTCCTGATGGGTCTGTGGTACCAAATCAGTTCCACTCAGCTTCCTTCAAAAGAGGGGACTGTAGCTACTCGGGCAGCTGTTGAAGAGAGGTTGAAGGTTGAGAGGGGAAGGAGGGAGGTGGGCTACTCTCGGAGTAACTGGACTTAGTTTCTCTCTAATCAACTAGGAGTATCAGCCCTGGACCCAGCTTGCACCCCTTCCCCCACTAAGCCCCACAAAACCCTGAAGGTAACTAGTACCCGCTTCTTAGATGGTCTTTGGACAGCTTCCTTCCACACACCCAGACTGGCTTATCAAAACCCTCCTTCCATTCACAGAGAGCTGCTAACAATCAGGGAGCGCTAAGCACCTCCCCACAGTAATTCCTTATTTCCCACCATAACCCTATGAAGTAGCTTCTGCTACCATCCCCATCCTCAGATAAGGGAACTAAACTGCACAGAGAGCCATCCCTTGCTCAAAGTCACTCGGCCAGACAGCCATAGAGCAGGATTGCAAGCCAGGCCATCAGCCCTGAAGACCAGGCTCAGTCATCTCTGCACAACCCTCAGAACCTGCAGCATACCCCAAGAGGAGATCCAGTCAGTTCAGTTTCCCTGCTATGCTCCAGCACCCCAAGTCTACCCATTAAGGATGGGCCTGGACGCACCTTTGTGGGCCCCTCCCTTCCTGGGCCATGATGAAACTTACTAATGAAACTTACTCTTTTACCGGGTTCTCCTGGCAGCTGTGAGAGCCAAGCATACATGCCTCGAATGGATTTGTTGCACTTACCTGGCCTTCCACCAGGCAGACTGGAGCATCCGGGGAAAGAGAAAGGCGGGAGGATTGTGATGACCGCTCTGGGAGGACAAGATGGGGTGGGGGTGGGGTGAAGAGAGGAGGGAGCACCCTGGCTGGGCTCGAAGACTGGAGGTCATGTAGGGAAGTGGCAGCTAGCAAGGCCATTTGAGGGCTGGAAGGAATTCCTCCCAGGCTGGAGGGTGGGGCCCTCCTGTGGAGGGTGATAGGGAGCCAGTAATGGACTCTGAAGTGGAGAGGGACAGCCACGCCTGGCACTGGAAGTGGGATGAGGACGCCAGGTGTGTCTGGAGGCAGAGGGGCCACAAGAGGAACAGGAGGACGAGAGGAGGTGCTCAGGCTGGGTGGTTCCCCTCTGTGGCATGCAGGATCAGTCTGTGCCCACTGAGGCGGCCACAGGGCTTTTCTCCCTGTTGTTTCAGAAGAGCAAACCCAAGGTGGTGATAGCCTCGGCAGAACCTGCGAAGGAAGAAAAGAAAACCAAAACTGCCCTGAAACATCAGGGAGCCCACCGCAGGAGCCAAGGGAATCAACAGGTGGCGTTCTCTGAGCAGGTGACATCACCCACCTACCCCAGCCCCTCCACACGAAGGAGGGGGCGCCCACTCTGCTTTTGCACGGAATTGGCTACTTTTTCTTCTAAGTGTGGGGCTCTAAAATTCATCCCTGCCTCACAGTAGCACCCACATAGATCACCCACCCCCTCCAGCCAGCCAGCTCCCACCCAACACACTGCGCAATCCCAGTGGAAAGACCTGCACCCTTGCAGTAGGGCTCGTTCTTCCTGGGCACCACCTCCCTCCCCTAAACCACTCAGGAGTGCCATTGGAAAGGGGGGACAACCAGCAATGGCTGTGGTCTCCAGGGTCCCTCACAAGCTCTGGGGACAGAAGAAAGAAGTTGGTGAGCAGACACCAGCATGCGTTCCTGTCCCAGGGACCCAGCACCTAGAGTCAGCCTCTCCTTGGGTCCCCTTCATCTGCCCTTCAGCCAACCCTTGAACTCACTCGCTGGGGGATGAAGGAAGCAGAGCCAGAACCCATTCCCTAGCCTATAACATCTCTCCAGATCTCCTCCCAGGCCTCAGGGCAAAACTCCAAGGAGGACGAAACCTCTGCCCTTTACCGAAGGCTCTACAGAGTGGAAGCAAAGGGAAAACGCCTCAGCAGCCTGACCCTGAGCACCAACCCCAAGGACACACCCAGGAGATCCGGTAAGGGAAGTACCTCGGTGGGGGGATGCCAGAATTGTCCTTGCCATTGCCTTCCTATCAGAGGGGCCCAGAGACGGCACGATCCTCAAGGCAGCACCATCTATGTCAACCCCACCTCTGTGGATGCAGGAACCACCATGACTAGGGATCACAGCATCAGGGGGTGTGACCTGGACAGGAGACAAGTGGGTGTCAAGCCTCAGCTGGCACCCGGGGGGTGGGGGCGTTTCTTCTCAGGAAGCTAGTATCATGTCCCCGGGGTTCCTGAAGTCATTTTGGTGAATCACCCTCATGTCCAAATGATCTAACTAGCTTAGATACTGTGACAAGGCACTACAGAAGGTACCACAGCTGCTGGCCTGAAACCTGCCAGGGGATGCTAGTAGCCAAGAAGAAGTGGGCTTGGGCTATGCCAGATACTTATTGCTAAGACTGACGGTGTTTGAGTCCCAGCCCCACTGATGGGTAACAAACTCAGAGTTGCATAATCCCAAGCAAGCCACCCCATCCGTGGGGTCTAGTTTTCACATCCACAAACTGCGACAGTTACACAACCAGCCTCACAGTATAGTGTGGTGTTTTAGCACGGCGAGGCACGGACCACCCTCCGCCAGATGCAGAGCAGCTGCTCAGTAGATGTTAGCAGGGGGCTGCGTGGGGGCTCGGTTGCTCAGTCGTGTCCGACTCTTTGTGACTCCGTGGACTATAGCCCTCCAGGCTCCTCTGTCCATGGGATTCTCTAGGCAAGAATACTGGAGTGGGTTGCTATTTCCTACTCCAAGGAATCTTCCCAACCCAGGGATCAAACCCACGTCTCCTGTACCTCCTTCATTGCAGGCAAATTCTTTACCACTGAGCCACCTGGGAAGCATATGGAACTTCTCTGTAAACATTTTGCTAACATTCTCAGGTGGGCTGTGTTGGAATAACAAATGCATTTATTGTACCTGGCCTCTTGGGATGGAGGTGTATGGTTAAAAAAAAAAAATTCTGGAGGGGATTTCCAATTAGCTCAAAGGAAGAGGGGCAAGAGCCTTGGAGTAGGGGTTGCCAGTTCTCCTGTGTTGCGCTCCACTCTGCCCAACAAAAAGTTCCTTATTTCTTTTTCATTTAATGTACCAAAGCCATTGTAACCAAACTGTGGTTACTTGCCAGTTAAAATTAAATATTATTGGCTCTAAATGCAACGCGAGATCCAGGACTGAATCCTAGGCTAGTTATTCAGTGAAAAAAATTGGTGAAATCCAGATTTAAAAAAACTCTGTAACACACCCGTGTTAATCTCTCATTCCTGGCTTATGTAAGATGTTAACATTGGCGGAGGGTGGGGGGGGTGGATGTATAGGAGCTGTCTGTAAGAGTTGTCTTTGCAATTCTTCTCTTCTATAAATCTAAAAGTTTTCCAAAATAAAAAGTTTATTTTCAAAAAAGTGGAAGGAGTCCAACTTATGCCCTATGGGAAGCCCCACCCCTTCCCCAAGTTTCCTGTCGTTTTCCCTGTCCTGGTCCTGCTGGGAGGCTGAGCATCTGTGGATCTCACTTCCAGGACTATTTCCTTCTCCCTGCTCTCTGCCAACCCAGACAGGGAACACATCCCTTCTCCCCAGACCTCTCACATGAAGCCATTGTATGTCAGCAAACTTTACTGAAGGTTTGGGGCAGCAAAGGTAAATAATTACATCATAGACTTACACAGCAAACATATTAGAAGTCTATTATGATGCCCTCTCGTTCTGCAAAGTCCTTTGTCCCCTGCCATCAGGAGATTTCCCTGATGGCTCCATTTCCTGCAGGGCTGGTTTCCAGATGCTTTGCTCAACTCCAAGACTAGGACTAGGGTCAGACAAGCTAGGCACACAGGACACAAAATTAAGAAGGTGGTCTCTCTCAGGCGCCCACCTTGCCCTTACATGAGCCTGAGAGCAAACACCTCCGTTAGTTTCGCCCCCTGAGTTCCTTGTTCGTCTCACTCTAGTCCTGGTTCTGCCCAGCTCTCCCTCTTCTTCTCTCTTTCCTCTCCCTTCTCCTCTATCCTCTGCCTTCCCTGCCCCACACATTCCCATTGCCTTCTTACCTCAAGGGATCATTTTGTTCCACTGTCTCATTCCACACTCAATGTAGTCTGTGAAAAAAAGTATTTTTTTCAATGTAGTCTGAAAAAAGATATTTTCCTAAACAAAGGCAGTTCCTTCCCTAAGAGAAACTCTCACACAAGTTGATATTTTTTCCGTCTCACTGCACAAGGATGCCAGCAGGGCAGGCTGACTCGCCAGCCCTTTGGTCCTCTGCAGTGCCTCCTGCATCTATCTGCCCAGCCCTGTACCCCACAAAGCCACCCTGTCGGAGAGCAGGCGTCCCTCTCCACATGTAATACAACCAATGGCCACTGGGGGTCAGCAGGAGCTCACGCAGACAAGTGGGCCGTTGTTCATAGGCATCCAGCAACCCCCCGGGCATCCACGTGTGGCACCAGGACTGAGTCAGGGCTGAGTCTGGGCACAGCAAGGGGAACGTACTGTGAAAGCTGTCAGGAGGCTGGAAATGAGTGAGCAGGATCTGGTTTGGAAGTCAAGATCAAGACAAAGCAGCCTCTAGGAAGGGTGTAGAGGGAGTTAAGGGCTATGGCAAAAGTCTAAGAAGGATAAGTGTGGATCAAGAAAAAGCATTCTTTAAAAAAAATTTTTTTTTAACTTTTTACATTATACTGGAGTATAGTGGATTAACAATGTTGTGATAGTTTCAGGTGGACAGCAAATACATATATGGGGATACAGAATACATATACAGGGATTCAGCCATACAGATACATGTATCCATTCTTCCCCAAACTCCCCTCCCACCCAGGCTACCACATAACATTGAGCAGAGTTCCCTGTGTTGTACAGTAGGTCCTTGTTAGTCTTCCATTTAAAAAATAACAGTGTGTACCTATCTATCCCAAACAAGGAGAAATACTCTAGCCAAAACATCTCTTACTAACCTCCCTCAGCCCCACTCAGCACCCAAATAATTGGCGTTATTTTCAAGAACCAGCTGTTTTAGCGGTCTTGTCCACCAGTTCTATCTGTGTAGTTTCCTCTCTGCACATCCCATTATCAGCTTAGAGAAGCCTGTGCAGATTTCTGCAGCTCTCCATGCTACTCTGCCCTGTAGATTCTAGCTGAATTGTCTATTCTCTGTTCTCAACTCAGAGAAATGGCTAGACTCCTGTCTAGGTTTTCTCTATCCACGCTGCAACCCTAAAGCATCTTCCAGCCATCAGCTGGGGCTCTCGTGGGACTCACCCCTTCTGTTTCATTTTCTAAAGGATCACCGCCCTGTATTGCCAATGTCTGAAAAATGCCATTTCACCTATCAGGCCCCAATGTTTAATTGCTTGAGACGGACAGGTAAATCTAGTTCCTGTTACCACACCTTGGCTGAAAGCAGAAATCTCAGACTGGCCTTTCCAAAACACAGCCCTAATTGAGTGCAATCACAAGACATGGAAAAAGTTTACGAAGTTGGATCTGAATTCTTAAAAGGTGACTGTGGCTAAAGGCCACTAAAATATGCTGGGAAAGCATTGGGAACACACTTGCAAAGTAAATCTTGACAAAATCTGAGCATCTAGGCTGAGAAAATGGAATTCATTTGGCTTTCTCTTCTTGCCCACCTATGCTCAGTGCATTCCATCGATGCCAGGCAAGCACGTATTCCTAATGCAGAGGGTTGGGGTGCAGTTACCCCCTCTGTCTCTGGGTGATTATAAAGTCAACCCCTGGAGTCCCAAACACAGCTCACCAGAAACCTAATGTATTTGTTCAGCCATGGACTCAGAAATATGGGACATTTTGTCCAAAAGGGTAGCCAGGACAGGCTCCCAGAAAAAGGCATTGATAACCTGGGTTCACGTTTTCCTGGCATCTTGGTCACATGACTTAATCTCTCTGATCTTCCATTTTCGTATTTGATCAATGGGCATAATATGGTTGTGAGACTGTAGTGCCCCCTCCCTAGAAAGCCTTTAGAAAACTGCCTGAAACGTGAGTTACTCAATAAGTGTTAGCCAATATGTATAATTCTCATTACCATTCATTTTAGTACTCATCTTCCCTGCATGAGACCTACTTTGATCCAGAAAAGGATCAAATGTCTCAAGAAAGTCCATGGCCCTTTCTCCAAGGGATTTCCATCTGTATCAATGGACATGTGTACCTCACGATTCTCCTGGAACATGGTACCAATTTCCACCATGCATAAACGCACTGCTGATGCCTCCTGACCCCATCACTCTCTCAGGGGCCAGCTGTCAGTTTAGAGAGCTGTACTGGACACAAAGATCCCAGTTCAGCCACGGACTCGTTGTGAGACCTTGGGCAAGTCAGAGCCTCTCTCTAGGCCGTTGTCCCTCCATTTATGTTATAGAATGTCTAGACTTTCCCAGATGTATTCTGGTAAAATTTCTGCATTTTATTCATGAATTCTTGCAAGTTTACAGGAAGAACAACTTACTTACAAAGAAAATGTCAGATTAGCATCAATCTAGAAATGACATTTATAGACTACTGATTATTACAGTCTCACAATCCTATTCTTTGTCCATATATAAGTTACTGTTAGGGTGAATGAAAGATATTTGTAAAGTCAGAAATATTTAGGGAGTTTCTCAGCCATTTATTCATTTATCTAAAGAAAATGCTCTGGAAGAGAACAGAGACATCAAATTAGGAAATAGTTGGTTTAAAAATAAAAATCTTGATATGTACTTAAAATCATGTGTTTTTAGAAAGAACGAAAAAGGATATGCAAACAGATGAGGTAGATTTAATGCTAAAACAAACAACAGGGTGAAAGAGAGAGATTTTAAAATGCTAGAGAGAGTAAACCATAAACCTACACACACCAAAAAATAGTAGTTAAATAAACATTTAGAAATGCAAAGTAAGTCTGACAAAAATAGTTAAGTAGGAGATTGCAATATACCTCTTTCAAGACAGATTAAATAGATAATTTCAGGAAGTGCCTAGAAGAATTTGACAATGCAATTAACAAACCACAACTTTATATTTGAATAAAGAACACACATTTTTATATGGCCAAAGCATATTCACCAAAAGAAAACTTTAACATTCAAAATAGTAAAGATTTTAGGGCCAGTTACAGTCAATAATTAGAAATAAAATTTAAATTAAAAGATAATCTCAACAAAAATTAAGAAACACACTTCCAAAATACCATGATTTCAAAGATAAAAACTAATGGAAATAAGACTGTTTCATACCAAAATCTATGAGATAAAGGCAAAATCTATGCCTAGAAGAAAAATTACAGAGAAAACTGAAATGGTTCTTGTCTTTATTAAAACAAATTAAAAAGTAATACTTTTATTAATTTAATGACATAGAAGAAATAATTACTATGAAAAAGAGAATTCATCCATTTAATACCAAATAAGATGAATGAAATACAAAATTAAAAGTAGCTAAAAGCATAAATCCAAAGATAGCTTTTTAAAAAAACAAGTGACAAATAGTATGTATATCATAAGCCTTGTCAAAAGAAGAGTCAAAAATATACAAGATTTTATATGAGAAAGGGTGCATAAGCAAAGGTAAGAAATACGTTAAGTGAATTATAATAGAGTGTTGGAGAAGACTCTTGAGAGTCCCTTGGACATCAAGGAGATCCAACCAGTCCATCCTAAAGGAAATCGGTCTGGAATATTCATTGGAAGGGCTGATGCTGAAGCTGAAACTATAATACTCTGACCACCTGATGCAAAGAACTGACTCATTTGAAAAGACCCTGATGCTGGGAAAGATTGAAGGCTGGAGAAGGGGTCGACAGAGGATGAGCTGCTTGGATGGCATAACCGATGCAATGGACATGAGTTTGAGTAAACTCCGGGAGTTGGTGATGGACAGGGAGGCCTGGCATGCTGCAGTCCATGGGGCCACAAAGAGTCAGACACGACTGAGTGGCTGAACTGAACTGAACTGAACTAAAACCCAACATAAATGAATAATTTCTTCTCATACTATAAACTATCAAATGGACATAATAAAGAGTGGAAAAGTTGACTAGAGCAATTCCTGAGGTAAAAATTGGAAGATGGGAGACACCTTCCCACTAAAAAGGCACAGGGACAAATGGTTTCACACCAAGTTCTACCTAACATTAAAAATCAAATAATCCCAATGTTACTTCAGCTATTTCAGGCTACATAAATATAGACATTTCTATTTTCTCATTTTCCTTGTTATGATTTTTAGATAAAGGTCTGTAATTTAAAAGTGCACATTTCATTTTCTTTCTTTTTTTTGCTGGAGATTCAGTTTATTTTTATTGTTTTTTTTTTTAGTATTTTAAAAACAATTTAATTAGAAATTACATTCTACATACAGGTCAACACATTTCATTTTCAAATACATAGTTTTTTAAGTATTTTTAATATAATGTATCATTTTGATATTAATTTCTCATTTAAATTCTTCTCTGCAATCACCCTCTGTGTTTTTTCAGTCTTTTAACTTTATTGAGGCTTCCAATGGCTAAGGTAAATGTCACATTGCACTTGAAAATATGTAGGTTATTTTTGAATATCTTTTGATATTGATGTCTAACATAATTCCACAGTGATAAGAGAACAGATTCTGTATGATTCAGAATCAGTCATTCAGATCATGAAATTTTTGCATCTTGTTTTATGTCCCTGGATATGTTTCAGTTTATATTCTCCTGATTTATAGTCTATGGGAACTTGAATAGAATTTGTATCCTGTTGTTGTGTGAAAATTGTATAAATCTTAATTGTGTTGAATTGGTTCATAGTGCTTTTCAGGTCTACTATATCCATTTACTTTTCTGTCTGCTCACTCTATTAATTTTTGAGAGCTTGATAGTGAAACTTCAACTAAAAGTCTTAATTTATCTACTTATAAAAAGAATTGTAATATAGAGTGGAACCATATGTAACTTGGTTCTGTACTTTCCAAGTCTCCTGTAAATGTGTTTCTGTACTTTCATAATTTAAAAATAAGAAAATATAGGTATTTCTGCATTAATTTGACAAGCCACCATGCTGGATGATGGAGGGAACCTGAAGCTGGTGCTCTGTGACAATCTAGAGGGTGGGATGAGGAGGGAGGTGGGAGGGAAGTTTGGGTTGGGGAAAGCATATGTACACCTATGGCTGTTTCATGTTGCTGTGTGGTGGAAACCATCACAGTATTGTAGACTAATTATCCTCCAATTAAAAATAAATTTTTTTAAAAAATAAAATATTAGGCAAAAAGCAGGCCAATCTCACAATAATATGGATGCAAAGTTATTTTTAAAATTTTAGCAAATAGACCTAATGTTTGAAAATATGGCAAATATATCCATCTATGAAATGAATAATAAGCCATGACCAAGTAGGATTTATTATAGCAGCTTGCAAATGGTTAGGATATCAAGGTATCTAATAACACGATTTATCAGTAAATTAAAGGAAAGCCATGTGATCGTATCAGTAGATTATAGAAAAGCAATAAACAAACAATCAATTATTGCTAATAAAAACCTTATGTAGACTAAGAGTAAACCTGCTGAATATTACAAAGCATTCTAAAAATTCTGGCATACATCATTCTAAATGATGGAATGTTGAATCACTTTATTAAAATCAGAAACAAAATGAAGGATGACTTCCTTCATCATTATTGACACTGTTTTGGAGAGTGTCACATGCAACATGTCAAGAAGAGTACATAATTTTTACAAATATTAAGGGGAATATGTTTTCATTTTTCTCCTGATAAGACTGTCTTTCTGCAAAACTGCAGAAATTCTAGGCCCAAAATGATACTGTATGGTGTGGTTGTTTGTGTACTAGAAAAACAAAAATTTTACCAGTAGTCTTTTCTCTATACCAGTCCCACTAGTTAGAAATGGGAAGAAAATACTCGTACAAGCAAAAGTCTGTAAAATACAGAAGAGTATATTTAACAAGAAAATAATTAAGGCTGCCAAATCTAGTCCCAGCGATATTTCTCTCAGTACAAACTCCATATTTGGGTAGCAGCAGACCCTCACTATTTCATTTAATATATGTGTGCCTTTGTGCACACTGTTCCTCCCGCTCAGCCATGCTCTTCCTCCTGCCTGCAATACTTTTCTTCCTTTTTATCATATGATAAACTGTTTGTCCTTTAAAATCCCAGTTCAAAGTCGACCTCCTCTGATACCTTCTTCTAAACCCCCTTTAGGCTAAAGTTCACTTTAGGTGAATTTTCTCTAGGGAAGGAGAGAAGATTGGGAGAAGGAAATGAATGAAAGGCAGAAAAGAGAGACAGTAGAGAAGAATGAGAGACAAGGAGAAAGTAAGGAGGATAAGATGAATAGGGATTAAACAAATGCTGAATGAGAACCAGCCAAGGTCTTGGAAAGACGTTAGATCTGGTAAGGTTTGAAGCCCATGCAGCCTTTCAGGCCCCATCCCCTTCCTGTCCACCTTACCACCACTCCAACCAGGACCTAACTCCCTGGTGACATCTAATTTCAGACTTAGACATCAAGGATGCAGTCACTCAAGAATCCACTCAGCGCCCGATGCAATACCGGCGACAAAGCGTCGTAGAACCCGTATTACAGGACCCTGCCTTTGCCCAGCGGAAGTCAACTGTCTTGAGAGAGTGGGGGAGCAAGATGCCTGATGCCTCTTATGAGCGTAAGCTGAAAAGCCTCATGGAGAAGGGCACGGAGCCCAAGATGGAGATGATGAAGATGCTGAAGCCGGAAGAGGTACTGAGCTGCCGGTAAGCAGCCCTGCGCGGGTGGGGCCGGGTGCTCCCTGTAAAACCAGGCTCTGCTCACGGCGGTCTGTGGTTCAAACACCTGGGCTGAGCCCAGAGCAAGGGAGGGTGGCTGCAGCATGTGCGGGCTCTGCTTTGAGGCCCAAAGAGCTGAAGCCGGTGGGTCCACTAACGAACACGACATTTAGGTGCTAGCGTTTTGATGCCCTGCCTTAGGACACGTACACATCTTTCCCCAAATTTCTGTTTGACAGAAGAAACCATGACTGTTACTCACAAAGGAAAGAATGAGTTGTTTGTGGCCTTGTTTTAACAGGAAACCCCCCTAAGTTCCTTTACGCTGTGGTGTTGAATTGCTGGGACAGCAGCCACCGTTCCCAGGGGCTACCTGCTGTATGTTTGGGGTTTTAGACTCTAAAGTGACCATAAACAAAGTCTGAAACCATTTGGCATGTATGCTCTTACTAAGGGGTCTCCCTTCTTGCTGTTCTTTGTCCTAGTTACAAGACCCACTGGTTTTCAGCAACACCAAACAGCAAGGCTTCTGGCCCCAATCTGAGCATCCCTCCCCAGCCTGATCTTACTCTTTACTGTAAAGATGTATCTGACACGGTTCAGAAACGTCAGTAGAGGATATACGACAACATAATAAGGTAGTCATCTTTGTAGAGTTCACAGCAGCGAACTCACCTGCAGGTTTCAGACACCTGGCATCCACAGGCCCCGCCACACAGTCCTGCTCTGCTGGCCGACTGGCTGGGGTGGGGGGTAGGGGGTGGATGGGTGGAATGGCTAACCGGCTAAAAGATGGGCAGCAAGCCTTGTTGACTAGAGGGGGTTTCTGGCCCCTGCCACTTCCACGGCTGAATGACTTGGCCATGGCTTTCAGATTGATAGCGTGGTTTTAACTGACTCTGGCCAAAGATAGTCTTCCTGGGTTCCATGGTGGGGAGAAAAGAGACTCAGACAGCATAGGGGGAGAGAATATTTGGAGAGGGCAAAAAACAAGCTATTAGAAAAACATCCAAAAGAAGGATGAGATTGTCCTTTGTGATCTTAGTGAGGGCGCACAGGTAGCTGTGTGTGAGATCCTCCCCCCAGGGGCTGGGCTGGTCAGGGAGGGACGGGGTGGACTGTGGCTGGAGCCATCAGGGAAAGGCAGGACTGGTGGGAGCTGACAGTGAGAACAAGGAATCTCTGGGCAGATCCTGAAAAAGAAGGGAAGTTCATTGGTGGCCTACTGCTTAGGATTCCAGGCTTTCACCGCTGAGGGCCTGGGCTCGATCCCTAGTCAGGGAACTAAGATCCTGTGGGCCTGGGTACGGTCAAAAAAAAGGAAAGAGAAGGGAGACCATTTCCAATGGATAGAAAACCCAGTTTCTGCAATATACTACTCTTTCCCCACCATGTGTAGCAAAGTAACCAACCAGAAGGTGCCTGAAAGCAGCCTGAGTCGGGGGCCTCCCTCCTTATGCTAAAGCTGAGAGCAAGGCCAAGGTTGATGGTGGGACAAGGGACATGATGGCAGAGATACTCTCTAAACCACATGGCAGAGACAGCATCAGTCCTATCCTTCAGTTACAAGTCAGAACGCTGGGGCTTTAGCTAATATTTTAAAATGATGTTTTAATTTTAATTGTTTGAATACTATTAAAAAATACTCACCTCTATTTCTACAACTTTCTCAGCCTTTATTTCCACTGTCCTGTATTTCCCCCAGCCCTTGGCCTCACTCAGATTATACGCACGTGGCACTGACAAGAGAAAATACCTCACAATTTGCATTCAGGTTTTTCCTCCCCACTTGGCATGACGTCACAGCTGTATTGCACCTTCTTCTCGCAAATGATATTTTAACATTAAGAAGATTTCTTGAAAAGAATATTCCATTGTTTGCTTGACCATTCCTCTACTGATGGAATTTACTATTTTCTTATTGTCAATAACCCCAAAATAAATACTTTTATTGATATAGATGTTCTTCCATTGACTTCTCTTCTTGGGATAAGCTGAGGAGCAGAGTGGAATTACTGAATCAAAAATACTGAACTTTTTTGGGTGGAGAGGCAACTTGTTTGGCATAAATGTTGCCAAATTTATTTCCAAAAGAGTTATGCCATTTTTTTAGATTTCATATATATGTGTTAATATACGATATTTGTTTTTCTCTTCTAGAAAAAAATGTTACTTATGAACCTATTTGCAGGGCAGGAATAGAGACACAGATGTAGAGAATGAACTTGTGGACACAGTGGGGAAGAAGAGGTTGGGACAGTTTGAGAGAGCAGCATTTGCACATACACATGACCATATGTAAACTAGAGAGCTAGTGGGAAGCTGCTCTAGAACACAGGGGGCTCAGTTCAGCACTCTGTGATGACCTAGATGGGTGGGATGGGGTGGCTGGGTGGGAGGGAGGCTCAAGAGGGAGTGGGTATGTATATATTTATGGCTGATCCATGTTGTACAGCAGAAACCAACACAACATTGTAAAGCAATTATTCTTCAATTAAAAACAAATTTTAAAGAGTTATGCCGGTAAAAACTCCCACCAAGTCTTTTATGAGACCTCTGTCAGCTCCAGAAATGTCTGGAGAGCCAGTCCTTACAGAGGTCCCCACACTGACGCTGCTTAAATCTAAGCTCTTTTCAATAAAGTTTGGAGCTGCGGTGACTCCACCCTCAACTGACCTCTTTGGCCTTGTCTTGCACAGATACCTGAGGTTATCCAAGAACAACATTCGAACCTTGCTCAAGCTGTGCAAGGATGCGGGAATGAACGTGGACATCCACCCCCACATGATCGAAGGAGAGATAGATGCTAAAAAGGTGTTCAACCAAAACATCAGTGTAGCCCTCTAAAGAGCCCCTCTCCCTGGCCGCCTCGAGCTCCTCTGCTGTTGGATCCTCAGCTGCCAGATGCCACCCTCTGGTACACCACACTGGCCCTTCAGACCTGGGCCACCCCCTTTAGACAGTAGCAATTAGGAAACAAGGCTAGACTGCTTGCATCATTGTGTTGATGTAGTATTTTGTCCTTGTCATCCAAGTCAGAACCAACGCAAGAGAAACCATGGGTTTTCTCCCCACCTCCCAAAGAACACTCCCTAGAAAAGAAATCTTGGAAGTGAGAAATGGGAGTCCAAAGTCTCCAGTCTCTGTACAGAAAAAGTCTTAATGACCCAGATAAAACGATGGTGTGCGCACTCACCTAGAGCCAGACATCCTGGAGTGTGAAGTCAAGTGGGCCTTAGGAGGCATCACTATGAACAAAGCTAGTAGAGGTGATGGAATTCCAGCTGAGCTATTTCAAATCCTAAAAGATGATGCTGTGAAAGTGCTGCACTATACGCAAGCAAATTTAGAAAACTCAACAGTGGCTACAAGACTGGAAAAGGTCAGTTTTCATTCTAATCTCAAAGAAAGGAAATGCAAAGAATGTTCGGACTACTATACAATTGCGCTCATTTTACATACGAGCAAAGTAATACTCAAAATTCTCCAAGTTAGGCTTTAACAGTACATGAACTGAGAACTTCCATATGTTCAAGCTGGATTTAGAAAGGGCAGAGGAACTAGAGATCAAATTGCCAATATCCACTGGATCACAGAAAAAGCAAGAGAATTACAGAAAAGCATCTACTCTGCTTCATTGACTATGCTAAAGCCTTTGACTGTGTGGATCACACAAACTGTGGAAAATTCTTAACGATATGGGAATAGCTTACCTGCCTTCTGAGAAACCTGTATGCAGGTCAAAAAGCAATAGTTAGAACTGGAACAATGGACTGTTTAAAATTGGGAAAGGAGTATGTCAAGGTTGTATATATTCACCCTGCCTATTTAACTTATATGCAGAGTACATCATGAGAAATGCTGGGCTGGAGGAAGCACAAGCTGGAATTAAGACTGCCGGGAGAAATATCAATAACCTCAGATATGCAGATGATACCACCCTGATGGCAGGAAGTGAAGAGAAACTAAAGAGCATCTTGATGAAGGTAAAAGAGGAGAGTGAAAAAGTTGGCTTACAACTCAACATTGACAAAACTAAGATCATGGCATCTGGTCCTGTGACTTCATGGCAAATAGATGAGGAAAAATGGAAACAGTGGCAGATTTTCTTTTCTTGGGCTCCAAAATCACTGCAGACAGTGACTGCAGCCATGAAATGAAAAGACACTTGCTCCTTGGAAGAAAAGCTATGACAAATCTAGGCAGCATGTTGAAAAGTAGAGATATTACTTTGCTGACAAACGTTCATATAGTCAAAGCTATAGTTTTTTCAGTACTCATATATGAATGTGAGAGTTGGACCATAAAGAAGGATGAGTGCCAAATAATTGATGCTTTTGAACTGTGATGCTGGAGAAGACTCTTGAGAATCCCTTGGACTGTAAGGAGACCAAACGAGCCAATCCTAAAGGCAATCAATCCTGAATATTCTTTGTAAGGACTGATGCTAAAGCTCCAATACTTTGTCCACCTGATGTGAAGAGCTGACTCATTGGAAAAGATCCTGATGCTGGGAAATATTGAAGGCAGGAAGAGAAGAGGGTGATAGAGAATGAGGTTGTTGGAAGGCATCAGCGATTCAATGGACATGAGTTTGAGCAAACTCTAGGAGATAGTGAAGGACGGGGAAGCCTGGCATGCTGCAGTCCATGAAGTCGAAAAGAATCAGGCACAACTTAGTGGCTGAACAACAGCAAGAGTCTCCAGAGGGATTTCACGGGGGACAACCTGGTAAGGGGCTGTTAGGGACACACACACTCCAGGTCTTGTCCAACCATCCCCACCACCTCTCATGGGGGACATGACTCTGTGGGAAGCTGGTCCTCTGGTGTGCAGGGTGGAGAGTGGATTGGGAGAATGGAAGAGGGAGGAGTCTGTTCAGGTAAACATGGGTTACTCCAAGAAGTCACCGAGGGCAAGGAGCTGGCTCAGAGGCACACAGGCAAGAAGCAGCAGGCTGGGGTGGAAGACTGTCCTCGCCTCGTCTCCCATTCTGTGATGGAGTCTCTGGCAAATCCTGCAGGACGGTTCAGAGCCACTTCCTTCCCACCATGGAGCAAATGCCAGTTGACACCCCTGCAAGCATTTCGAGTAAGGTCAAATGCCAACGGCCCCACTGACTAGCTGTGTGAGTTTGGCAAGTTACCTTCCCTTTCTGGGCCTTTGTTTCCTCATCTGTCAAATGGGGCTAATGATAGAACCTGCTGAGGGAGGATCCTGAGAAGAGGAAACGGGAGTTTATATGTGAAGCAAAAGCACAGACAATGACACACAAGAGCTCAGCAAACGCGTGCTGCTCCCACAGCTCCTGAGGTGGACGAGGAGCAGCTTCAGCCCTCCCGGCCCTGGCTTCCTCAGAAGGTGTCCTGAAAACGGGGCCAATTGGTGTTGAGTCTAGGATGCTGATTCTAAACCCCTGGCCTTTGTGATATGTCCAAAAATTAAACTGTCCCTCAGCCCCCAGGGGCTAGTGCTCACCCCAGAGGGTGACATATGGCCATGCTCCAGACAGGCCTCACTAGCCAGGCTTTACTTTCTGCTTCCATATTCGAAAAGGGCTTGGATCCCACCACACCCCTACACCATGTTTTTTATTTATTTATTTAAAATGTGGATTTACTTTAAAAATACTTGTTTATTTATTTATTTGATTGTGCTGGGTCTTAGTTGCACCACGCAGAATCTTTCAGTGGCAGCATGCGGGATCCTTTCTTTTTCCTTTTTTAGTTGTGGTACATGGTATTTTCAGTTGCAGTAGGCACACTCTCTGTTGCAGCATGTGGGATCTAGTTCCCAACCAGGGATCGAACTCACATCCCCTGTCCCCTGCTGGGGGAGTGCAGAGCCTTAGCCACTGGACCACCAGGGAAGTCTCCTCCATATGCTTTTTAAATCTCCGTGCCCCAATTCACAGCTCCAAAGCGACCCCTCAGAAGTAAGTGGCTCTCTCCGCTGAGAGTCATTGCCCTTGGGAGTCAGATTAAAGTTGGAGGCTTCCAATTCTCCTGCCCACCGCCATGCACCCACTCAAGTCCCCACTGAGGGACTTCCTAAGGGAAGGCAGAGACCCTTAGGCTTGCAGGCAGGTCAGAAACACATGCGCAGAGCACCGCGCCCTGGCAATGTCTAGACAGAACCCACAGCCAGAATGTCAAGAAACCAGTTGTAAATGATTAGGTAATAGTTTCTCTCCAGTAAGTACCTGTTCTTAGGGAGAACCAGCTCTTCAAAAATGGGAAAGAAAGATATTTCCTGAGCATTACTGAGTGTCAGGCACTTAATCCATGTTGTTTCATTCAAAATCAAAGCCCACAACCATCTTCAGAGACATCCACTTTGTCCTGCCGACTCAGTGGTCTGCATGAAGCACTGCCAACTGTTTTCCTGCATCAAGGGTCCTGGCCTCCAGGAAGTCCTTCTGCCTGTCTAATCTGCCTCTCCCTTGCTGCAGTGTGAGCCTATTTTCTCTCCTTTGGGCCACAGTGGAAAGAGAGGAGAAGCTGGTCTTCATTGTCTGATAAATATTCATATTCTGGAGGATGTGTGCTGAGGAACAAATGAACAGATGAAAGGCCCGGAGAAGTTAAATGTCAGATGCATCAGTAAGAGCAGCCTCTGATATGACAATGACCATTTTTTTTCAGCTCTCTGGCATACAGTTCCATTTGATTATTTCTCCAGTTTCCTTTCCATAGCCCTCTTAAAACGCATTGATGAAGATGGGTCTAGCCCTGTTTTCTAACAAGATGCCAAAGACCAAGTTCCTTTCTGGAACTCAGTAAGGATTGACTCTAAGATGGCTATGGATTGCATTCATTCATTCATTTTCTCTCCCCTCACCAATTGTGTTATATAGCAAGCTTTCTGTATTCCCCCTGTGGTCCACTGAGATTGCTGGGTCCTTTTCTGCAGGGCTGGAGCTGTACATCAGCTTTTTGTCCATGACTCACTAGGAGGCCCAGATGCAGGGAGGTGCTCAGGGAGAGGCAAGCCCAGCCTTTCTGGTGTCACAAAGGGGCCAGGGGAGGTGCCACCCTTCCGACTTCTAATCTGGAGCTCTCTCACCTGATGGAGTGGTCAGGTGATTCATAGCAGCACATTTGTGATTCCAACACTCCAGTAACTCTCTCCACTGCATCACCCAGCTCCTCAAATCCATCAGGGTCCACATTCTCCCTGACCCTTCAAAGGTTTGGATATACCACCAGGGAAAGAGCAGAACTTTAGCTCACCTGCTTCATCTGCCTCTGATCGTATCACATATTTACAGAATCCCACCAGGTTCTATGGGTGGATTAGGAACTCGGTCATTAAGAAGGGCAGGTCCTGCCAGCCTGGAGCATACAGTCCTGAAGACAGAGGAGTAGCCAATCAGCGCAGTGCAGTGAGCATGTGGAGAGCCTAGGGAGACCTGGAGGAAGAGGACCCCACCATGGGCTGGGAGTGGGACACAGAGGAAAACTTCTCTTCTCTTCTTTTCTTTCTTTTTTAAAATGCAATTTTCTGTATCAGATCTTAGTTGCAGCATATATGAGTTTAGTTGTTACATATGGGATCTAGTTCCCTGACCAGGAATCAAACTCAGAGTCTCTGCGTTGGAAGTGCAGAGTCTCAGCCACTGGATCACCAGGCAAATCCATCCCTTCTTTTCTTTTTAAATTGAAGTAGAGTTGACAGATCTAGGCAGTGCATTAAAAAGCAGAAACATTACTTTGCCACCAAAGATCCGGCTAGTCAAAGCTATGGTTTTTCCAGTAGTCAGGTATGGATGTGAGAGTTGGACCATAAAGAAGGCTGAATGCTGAAGAATTGATGCTTTTGAACTATGGTGTTGGAGAAGACTCTTGAGAGTCCCTTGGACAGCAAGGAGACCAAATCAGTCAATCCTAAAGGAAAGCAATCCTGAATTTAGAAGAACAGAAATTAGAAGGACTGATGCTGAAGCTAAAGCTCCAATACTTTGGCCACCTGATACAAAGAGCTGACACATTAGAAAAGACCCCAGTACTGGAAAGGATCGAAGGTGGAAGGAGAAGGGGATGACAGAGGACTAGAGGGTTGGATGGCCTCACTCTGGGAGATGGTGAAGGACGGGGAAGCTTGGTGTGCTGCAGTCCATGGGGTCGCAAAGAGTCAGACATGACTAATGGACTGAACAACACCAAATAGTTGATTTACAAAGTTGTGTTAATTTCTGCTGCACAGCAAGAATTATATATCCATATATACATTTTTATATATACATATATACATACATACATTTATGTATTTATACATACATATATACATTTTATTTTACATATATACATTTTTCCATTACATTTTACCACAGGATGTTGAATATAGTTATAGTTCCCTGTGTTATACAGTAGGACTTTATTGTTTATTCAGTCTATATATTATAATTTACATCTGCTAACACCAAAATTTTAAGAAAAGCTCCTTGAAGGACGAAACTTCTAACGCAATGATGATGAAATGGTCACCAATATTTTTGTATGGGAAGGAAGAACAGGCCAAAGGAACAGCATATACAGAAAGCTCTGAGGTCAGGGGCAGCGTGATGGAATAACTGCAGGTAGTCTGTCTGCGTGGTGCAGAGAACTGATGAGAAGAGCAGCAGGAAATCATATGCTTACAAAGGATTTGTAAATTTGTAAGCTATGCCACAGAGGTGTGTTTTTTTTTCTTCTTGGGCTTGTTCATTTAGCAAATATTTATTGAGCACTCACTATATGCCAGGAACTATAACTACTGGGAATAGAGCATTAAACAGAAAAAGATACCATTCCTGCTCTCCTGTTGCCTCGTGCTCACGTTTAGTCACTCAGTCATGTCTAACTCTTTGTGACCCCATGGACTGTAGACCACCAGGAATTCTCCAGGCAAGACTACTGAAACAGGTAGCCATTCCCTCCTCCAGGGGGTCTTCACAACCCAGGGATTGAACCTGGGTCTCCTGTCTGCAGGCAGATTCTTTACCATCTGAGCCACCAGGGAAGCTTATGTTCTAGTTAAAGGAGTTAGTATGTCCCTCAACACCTTTCAGCAACTGATGAGGAAATAAAAAGGGTGCAATGAAAGTAGAGAACTGGACAAAGGATGGGGAGGAAGGATGTCTTTAGCTAGACCAGCCTCTCCAAGGAAATATTTAGTTAATACATGGCTGTGGAGGAGGCAGCCTGTGCAGACATAGGAGGGTCTGCTCCAGCAAAGGGGACAGCAAGACCCAAGGCATATTGATGGGACTGAGAGGATGGTCACTATGACTGAAGGAGAATGAGGCAGCAGAGGAGGGAATCAGTCAAGCCTTAAAGAGCAGAGTCTGAAGTCCAGAGTTTGGAGTTCATTCAATTGCAACAAGAAATCACTGGAGGGTGATAAATAGAGGAGAGATCACTCTTGTTTCTGAGAGGAGAGAACATTGTGAGAGGGGAAGGGAGAGCCTGGTGACTAGTTAAGGAGGTGTATCAGTTAGCTATGGCTGCATAACAAATTACTCAAAACATGGTTTAGAGCAGAGGTCTCCAACCTCCAGTATCTAATGCCTGATGCTTTGAGGTAGAACTGATGTAATAATAGTGATAGAAATAAAGCACACAATAAATGTGAGGTGCTCGAATCATCCCCAGACCATCTCCCACCCTCCCTCAATCTGTGGGGGAAAAAAAAATGTCTTCCATGAAACTGGTCCCTGGGGCCAAAAAGGTTGGGGGCTGCTGACTTAAAGAACCTCATTCTTGATGAGTTGACTGGCCAGTTGAACCATTCTGATCCAGGCCAAGCTTGGCCTGTCTAGGCTGGGCTCATGTGTTGGTGGGTTAGCTAGTGATTTCCTGAGGGTTGGCTGGTCTACAGTGGCGTTGGCTGGGATGTCGAGTCCCCGCTCTGTGCACGTCACCCTCTAACAGGCTAGCCCAGGCTTGTGCTCATGGCTCATGGCAGTGTTCCAGGAAGTGCACAGAGTCTCCTGAGATCTAGGTTCAAAACTGGCACACTCACCATGCTGTCACCATATGTGGTTCTCAGTGGCCAAAGCCAGTTCCAAGGTCAGCTCCGAGCTCGGGGTGGAGAAGGAGACTGCCTGTACAAGGAAGGCACCGCAAAGCCACATTGCCAAGGGTCTGCACATAGAGGGGAGCAAAGCATTATAGCCATTTTTTTGCAATCAGCCTACCACAGGAAGCTGTCATGAAGTTCAAGAAAGAGCAGTTGCAGTCTTAACATACTGTGATCATGGTGGAAGCAAAGAACTGAGAACCGAGAATACACTTTGGAGGCAGAGTTGATAGACTTTGTCACTGAGTTAGATGCAGGCATGAGGGAGAGGAGTCAAGGACGACCCCTGAGCCATCCTTTGGCTGGAGTAACTGTTGAGTGTGCCTAAAATGAGCTTGGGCATGGGCCAGGGATTCAGCTGGGCTGGTCAGGTGGGAGTCTCCATCAGCATTCTCAGTGTCTCAGTGGCTCTAGTGGTCTCAATGGGCCACCACTGGCAGGTGTTCTGTGGTTGGTCATGGAAAACTAACCAAACTGATCACATGGACCACAGCCTTGTCTAACTCAATGAAACTATGAGCCATGCCATGTAGGGCCACCCAAGAAGGACGGGTCATGGTGGAGAGTTCTGACAAAACGTGGTCCACTGGAGAAGAGAATAGTAAACCACTTCAGCATTCTTGCCTTGAGAACTCCATGAACGGTAGGAAAAGGCAAAAAGATATGACTCTGAAAGATGAACTCCCCAGGTCAGTAGGTGCCCAATATGCTACTGGAGAAGAGTGGAGAAATAACCAGAAAGAATGAAGACACAGAGCCAAAGTGAAAACAGTGCTCAGCTGTGGATGTGACTGGTGATAGAAGTAAAGTCTGATGCTGTAAAGAACAATAGTGCATAGGAACCTGGAATGTTACGTCCGTGAATCAGGGTAAATCGGAAGTGGTCAAACAGGAGATGACAAGAGTGACACTGACATTTTAGGGATCAGTGAACTAAAATGGACTGGAATGGGTGAATTTAACACAGATGACCGTCATATCTACTACTGTGGGCAAAAATCCCCTAGAAGAAATGGAGTAGCCCTCATAGTCAACAAAAGAATCCAAAAAGCAGTACTTGGGTGCCATCTCAAAAATGACAGAATGATCTCTGTTCGTTTCCAAGGCAAACCTTTCAATATCACAGTAATCCAAGTCTATGCCCCAACCACTAATGCCAAAGAAGCTGAAGTTCAATGGTTCCATGATGACCTACAAGACCTTCTACAACTAACACCAAAAAAGGATGTCCTTTTCATCATAGGGGGCTGCAATGCAGAAGTAGGAAGTCAAGAGACACCTGGAGTAACAGGCAAATTTGGCCTTGGAGTACAACATGAAGCAGGGCAAAGGCTAACAGGGTTTTACCAAGAGAACACACTGGTCACAGCAACACCCTCTTCCAACAACACAAGAGAAGACTCTACACATGGACATCACCAGATGGTCAATACCAAAATCAGATTGATTATATTCTTTGCAGCCAAAGATGGAGAAACTCTATACAGTCAGCAAAAACAAGACTGGGAGCTGACTGTGGCTCAGAAAAAAAAGCAAGAGAGTCCCAGGAAAGCACATATTTCTGCTTTATTGACTGTGTCAAAGCCTTTGACCATGCGGATCACAACAAACTGTGGAAAATTCTTCAAGAGATGGGAATACCAGACCATTAACCTGCCTCCTGAGAAATCTGTATGCAGGTCAAGAAGCAACAGTTAGTACTGGACATGGAACAATGGACTGGTTCCAAATTGGGTAAGGAGTACGTCAAGGCTGTATATTGTTACCCTGCTTATTTAACTTATATGTAGAGTTCATCATGTGAAATGCTGGGCTGGATGAAGCACAAGCTGGAATCAAGATTGCCAGGAGAAATATCTATAACCTCAAATATGCAGATAACACCACCCTTATGGCAAAAAGTGAAGAAGAACTGAAGAGCCTTTTGATGAGAGTGAAAGAGGAGAGTGAAAAAGCTGGTTTAAAGCTCTATATTCAAAAGACTAAGATCATGGCATCTGGTCCCATCATTTCATGGCAAATAGATGGGGGAACAATGGAAACAGTGATAGACTTTATTTTCTTGGGCTTCAAAATCACTGGAGATGGTGACTGCAGCCATGACATTAAAAGATGCTTGCTCTTTGGATGATGAGCTATGACAAATCTAGACAGCATATTAAAAAGCAGAGATATTACTTTGCTGACAAAGGTCTGTCTAATCAGAGTTACGGTTTTTTCCAGTAGTCATGTATGGATGTGAGAGTTGGACTATAAAGAAAGCTGAGCACCAAAGAATTGATGCTTTTGAACTGTGGTGTTGGAGAAGACTCTTGAGAGTCTCTTGGACTGCAAGGAGATCAAACCAATCCATCCTAAAGGAAATCAGTCCTTAATATTCATTGGAAGGACTAATGCTGAAGCTGAAGCTCTAATACTTTGACCACCTGATGTGAAAAACTGACCCATTGGAAAAGACCCTGAGGCTGGGAAATTTGAAGGCAGGAGGAGAAGGGGATGTCAAGGATAAGATGGTTGGATGGCATAACCAACTCAATGGGCACAAGTCTGAGCAATCTCTGGGAGGTGGTGTTGCACAGGGAAGCCTTGCATGCTGCAGTCCATGGGGTTGCAGAGTGGGACACAACTGAGCGACTGAACTAAACTGACAGGTGTTCACCAGGAGAGCGATGTGATGATGGACAGGTGGGCAGAGCCAGCCCAGACACAGGCTGTGTTTGTTTCCTAGGGCTGCTGTAAGAACACCATAGAGTGGCTGGCTGAGAACAACTGACCTTTGTTTTCTCAGAGTTTTGGAGGATGAAAGTCCCAGATCAGGGTGTCAGCAGGGCCAGTTTCCTTCTGTAGCCTCTGGAGAAGGGTCTTTCCCCTCCTCCTCCAGCCTCTGGTGGTCCCAGGTGCTCCCAGGCACATGGAAGCATCACTCCAATCTCTGTCCTCATTTTCACATGCCTGTCTTCTCTGTATGTCTCTGTTCTTCCTGGAAGGACACCAACCAGATTAAATTAGGGCCCAGCCATGACCTCATCTTTCCTGATTATATCTGCAAGGACCTTGTTTCCGAATGGGTAACATTCCTAGGTTCCAGGAGGTTGGGACGTCAACATATCCTTTTAGGGACACAATGCAACCCACGACACAGAGAGACCAGAATGAGGAGTTAGAGGCCTAGAGAGGGGCGGGGAGTTCATCTAGAGCTCCCTGAGCTCATGAGAGAGCTGTGATACCCACACCCCTGACCCAGCCCTCCCACCATACCCTGCTGCCCACACTGCCCATCACTGCCAGGGGACATCCCAGAGCTTGGGCCCCAGGTTGGTGGCCTCAGGACCAGATGCTACTCTCTGAGATAGACAGCCAGGGCCTCCAGGAGATGGTCCCCCACCACCACGCCCCCAGGCCCTGGTTGCTGGATTTTCTTATCAACACGCAACCCCTTTGCACAAAGTAAAGTAATCTTAGCAGGAGGGCAGCTCCAGCCCCTGCTGAGAGGAATGCCACATCCTCAAGGGGCTGATTGGTGCTCCTAGACCCTCAGGTGGGGAGTCCTCATGGGAACCCCACCTCTCAGACCCCAGGTCCCCCTGCATGGTTGGGTGTAGGCTTCCCTGAGGTCCAGCATGGATGGGGAAATGGGATGAGACTTTGCCTCACCCCAGCTATTAGGGACCCATGAGTGTTCCTCTTGGGGTCCAGGAACCTTACAGGGAGCACTGAGTCAGGTTCCTGACTTTCTGGTCAAATGAGCCCCAGTGAACCCCAAGATAACAAAGAAAAGGTAAAGCTTGTCAGCAAGCTCAAGCCAGACAATCCCACCTGCTGCACGCTGTATTCTAATAGTTTAAACTCAGAAATGACCTCATGTATGGGACCATGACACTGTATTTTCTGAAAGAAACAGGCATATACACCAGGAACAGATTCACACAGGTACCATCCCCTGGTTTATGACAAAGGTGATGCTGCCGTGCAGTGGGGATTTTCCCATAAATCAGGCTGGTCAATTAAAGATCCATATGGAAAAAATATTGACCCTCTGCCTCCCACCAGATGCAAAAATCAGTTCCAGATGGGTGCAGACTGTGAAAGCTTTTAGAAGAAACAGAAGACAATCTCCATGACCTTGGCATAGGCAAAGAAAAAATTTTAATAGAACACAGTAAGCCCTAATAGTAAGAGAAGATATTAATAAATTATATTATAGTAAAAGCCAGGATTTCTGCTCATTAGAAGACATCACCGAGAGTGAAAAGGCAAGTGACCCAAGTGGGAGAAAATATTTCTAAAAATGTGCTCATATCCAGATGACATGTGTTAAGTCCTATATTTCAGTAAGGAAAAAGGACACAACTCAACAGAAAAGTGGCCAAAAGACAATTTACAGAAGAGATTGGTCAAGTGGCCAGTAAACATAAGAAATTTCATCAGTCATCAGGACTGCAAATTGAAGACTAGGCATCATGCATTCTAGAGTTTGTGTGCCACAGCTGCTGAGCCTGCATGCTCTAGATCCCCTGCTCTGCGACGAGAGAAGCCCATGCACCACAACGAGAAAAAGTTCAAGGGTTGCAACAAAGAGCCCGCGTGCCACAATAAAGACCCAGGGCAGCCCCAGAAATAATAATGATAATAATTTGTAAAAATAAAAATGCTAAGCAGTACCACTAACACCAACCAGAATGGCTAAAAACAGGACAAGGGTAGGGGAGAATGCAGAGCAACCTACACTCACACAGCCACTGGATGGTAACTTGGCACAACCACTTTGGAAAACTGGCAGTGTCTACGAAAGTCGAATGTACACCTTCCCTACACTGCAGTGTTTTCATTCCTATATATAGTGAATTGGCTCAGTCGTGTCCAACTCTTTGCGACCCCATGGGCTGTAGACTGCCTGGCTCCTCCGTCCATGGGATTTTCCAGGCAAGAACACTGGAGTGGGTTGCCATTTCCTTCTCCAGTTTCCATTCCTAGACACATACATAATAGAACTGTGTACCTAGCTGCAACAGAAATCTGTGGTAGAATGTCCATAGCAGCTTTATTCAAAAGAGCCAAAATTCTCAGATCAGCCCAAATATCCATCAACAGTGAGAAAGCTAACTTGTGGTATATTCACATAATGGAATACTGTACAGAAGATGGATGCATGATCCACACACAATATTGTACAAAAATAGCAAGACAGAAAAAGGAACAGATGTCTAATTCCAAGTATACAGCAGTCAATCCAGCAAAGGAATCTAGAATCTCCAGCATTAGGAGTCAGGATGGTGGCAGGAGGGGCTGGAAGGGGTGCCTTGAGCGTTTGTTACACAAGTGTTCACTGGTGAAAATTCACTGAGCTGTACCTTTGGTATCTGTGTCTTATGCTCAGTTCAGTTCAGTTCAGTTCAGTCGCTCAGTTGTGTCCGACTCTTTGTGACTGCAACACGCCAGGCCTTCCTGTCCATCACCAACTCCCAGAGCCTACCCAAACTCATGTCCATTGAGTCAGTGATGCCATCCAACCATCTCATCCTCTGTCCTCCCCTTCTCCGGCCCTCAATCTTTCCCAGCATCAGGGTCTTTTCAAATGAGTCAGCTCTTCTCATCAGGTGGCAAAGTATTGGAGTTTCAGCTTCAACATCAGTCCTTTCAATGAACACCCAGGACTGATCTCCTTTAGGATGGACTGGTTGGATCTCCTTGCAGTCCAAGGGACTCTCAAGAGTCTTCTCCAACACCAGTTCAAAAGCATCATTTCTTCGGTGCTCAGCTTTATAGTTCAACTCTCACATCCATACATGACTACTGGAAAAACCATAGCCTTGATTCGATGGACCTTTGTTGGCAAAGTAATGTCTCTGCCTTTTAATATGCTGTCTAGGTTGGTCACAACTTATGCTGGTATATTGTATTTTATTGAAAGTCCCTTTAAGAAAAGGTATACTAAATGTTTTGGTGAGAGTTCTAGTTTTATTTGATAAAAACAATAGAAGCCTCAAAATAGACACAGTTCAGCTTCTCTTCATCTGCAAGGTGAAAGTGGCAGGGGTTCAAACTTCCAGTCATGAGATAAATAAGTCTCGAGGATTAGTGTATAGCATGGTGACTATGGTTGATGATGGGGTGCTGTGTATTTGGGAGTTGATCTTGAAAGTTCTCATCACAAGAAAAGCTTATGTTGTACATCTGAAACTAATATAACGTTGTGTGTCAATTATATCTCAATTTTAAAAAATTTAAAAACAGAAATCAAGGAGAGCCTGAAAAGTGATCAGTTCAGGCGCCCTCCCCTCCCGTCCGCTCTCGTTTCCGCTACAGAGGCAGTTCCCTCTCAGCCCCACCAGGTGGGGCTCGATCACAGCGGAAGACGCGGATCTGCTCAAGTGTGACCGGCTGCTGATAGAGCCCTCAGCCCAGACGGGGGCCGCTGGACGGCGTCTGCAGCTTGAACCCGGAGTGGGCGGGTGAAGCCCAGCTGCTCTAACACCAGCTGAGAGCCCCTGGGCATGTCACTTCTCTGAAGCTGCCATTCTTCCCTGCCCCCCAGGTGAAGGCAAGGAAATGCAATTTAAAGCAGCAATGAGGGATTAGTTCAGTTCAGTTCAGTCGCTCAGTCGTGTCCGACTCTTTGCGACCCTATGAATCGCAGCACGCCAGGCCTCCCTGTCCGTCACCAACTCCCTGAATTACTCTATACCTAATGAGACAAGAAAATACTACTTAGCCACGGAATGCCAAGGTTGGTCCAGATATGGAAATGAAAGAAGCCTCAAACCTTGATGTAGTAGGTACTGTAGATCATCGCCACCTGTCCTGAAGTTACACACAGACGCGGCAGTGACCAGCAATTCTGCACCTGCGTGTACGTTCCCAAGGTCTGTCACTGGAGACATGTTCGATTGTTCACTCAGTGTTGATAGGGGTAGCTGGGCGCTAGAGGCCCTGCACACGAGGGATGGTGGATGGCAAAATGTGGTGGGCGAAAGGTGGGAAATGGGATGAGATGTGACACACTAACCATCATATAAACTAAAGATATGTCTAAACAGTGCACTGTAAGAACATGTATAAATGCATTGGGACAGCTGGAACGGGATTAGGAAGGAAAGAGGGAGCGGGGAGGGGAGGAGGCAGAAAGCAAGGAAGGAGGGAAGGAAAGGAAGGAAGGAAGAGAAAATATGGCTGAGAATACCAGGTTTCTAGGCTTGTCGTGGAAAGAAACTCGAGGGAGTTTCCATAAGCCTCTAGCACGTAGTGGTGCGTGCTGTGTGCTAAGCCACTGTGCTGCTAAGTCGCTTCAGTCGTGTCCGACTCTCTGCGACCCCATAGACGGCAGCCCACCAGGCTCCCCCGTCCCTGGGATTCTCCAGGCAAGAACACTGGAGTGGGTCGCCATTTCCTTCTCCAATGCATGAAAGTGAAAAGTGAAAGTGAAGTAGCTTAGTTACTTTAGCCTTGTCCAACTCTGCATGACCCGCTAGGCTCCTCTGTAACCCCCCAGGCTTCTCTGTCCTTGGGATTCTCCAGGCAAGAATGCTGGAGTGGGTTGCCACACCCTCCTCCAGGGGATCTTCCCAAGCCAGAGATCAAACCCGTATCTCCTACATCTCCTGCACTGGCAGGCACGTTCTTTATCACTAATGCCACCTAGGAAGCAGAGCACTTAGTGGGCGGCCCACTAATTTATTTTCTACCTGTGCCTTTATACATTAATACTTAATGAGCACCTACTGTGTGTCGGGCAGCATACCAGACCTGTAATACAATAATAAATAAAAGAAAAAGAAAAGTTCCCTCCACCATGGAGCTGACATTCTAGTAGCTTTGAGTCTTATTCCACAAACATAGGTGCAAAAGAAATGGAACGTTTTCCTCAGTTACTATGAATTCATCTGTGGATTAAGTTTTGTGCCTCTGCCTTGAGGTGGGAAATTCCATTTCAGTCATGGGTGGGGCTTCCTCTCTCATACCCCCAGGAGCCCAGACGTTACCTAGAGCAGTACAGGTGCAGACTGGGGCCAATCTACACTAGTCATTGCTGAGTTACAGGGGTCACAGCCCATAAAACCTACAGGTGCCCTGCAGGTGGGCAGCCCCACTGGCTCTGCACCGAGTGGGCTCCAGGATTTCTGCTGGGAGGCCCCACGGCCACGGTCCTGCCTCCTGAGATGGGCCGCACCGCTGGCTGTCCCAGGAGGGGCTTGGCGCCTCCAAGGTGCTGACAGCAACTAAGGTCCTGTGCATCTTGGCCGTGCTGGCCGTCAAGGCGGGTGGCCCTCTTTTTCCTGCCTGTGCTTTCTTGTCACCCCAGAACTCACCTCAAAGAGCCCAGGCTTCCAGGCCAAGGCAGGCGGGCCCGCGGATTGCAGACACCTGCTGCTCCCGGCCTGGCCACAGGTGACCCAGGGCTGCTCTCCTCCAGCAAGGTGCGGAGGGAGAAATGCAAAGAGCCGAGCACACAGAATTCTCAGGCCTTTAACTTCTCCTCTAAGAGCGCAAACAAAACACAAATTAAACTCACCATAGATAGCCCTGACAGCATTCATACGTCCAGGTTTTTCTTATCCGACACACAATGGTTGAACACTTACAGAATGGTGTGTGCTCTCGGCATGGTGGGCGGGGGATGATGACTGCAAGGTAGCTGTGCCAGTCCATGTTATTTGATTGCCAGTAACCAACTCTGGCACGCTCACAAAAAGCATGTGTGTATGTGGGGTTGGATGGTACCAAGTGGCTTCTGCTGCTGCTGCTAAGTCACTTCAATCGTGTCCGACTCTGTGCGACCCCATAGATGGAAACTTACCAGGCTCCTCCGTCCCTGGGATTCTCCAGGCAAGAACACTGGAGTGGGTTGCCATTTCCTTCTCCAATGCATGAAAGTGAAAAGTGAAAGTGAAGTCGCTCAGTCATTCCCGACTCTTAGTGACCCCATGGACCGCAGCCTACCAGGCTCCTCCGTCCATGGGATTTTCCAGGCAAGAGTACTGGAGTGGGGTGCCATTGCCTTCTCCACAAGTGGTTTCTAGGATCACCCTAACCACTTCTTGATCTGGTATCTCTGCCTGACAGACAGATTTCAGGGAGAGGGTCTGATTGTCCTCTCCAAGATCAGGTCTGCATCCCTTGGTCCAGGGAAGATGCAACATCCTCACATATGGTTCCAACAAGTCCACACACAGCCGACAAGGGAGAAGGTAGTTCCCCCAGGGGATCTGGGGGCCTTGCCGCTGCTGCTACTGCTGCTAAGTCGATTCAGTCGTGTCTGACTCTGTGCAACCCCATAGACAGCAGCCCACCAGGCTCCTCTGTCCATGGGATTCTCCAGGCAAGAACACTGGAATGGGTTGCCATTTCCTCCTCCAATGCATGAAAGTGAAAAGTCAAAGTGAAGTCACTATCAGTCATCTATTGCTGGGGAAGGGTTTTCCTCCAACAATAATTAACAGAGATTGTCTCACCATTTCTGTGGGTCAGCAATCAGGGAGCAGCTTGGCTGGCATGGCTCCTGAGGTTGTAGTCAAGCTGTCAGTCATCTGAGGTCATCTGAAGGCGTGGCCCAGGCTGAGGACCCGCTGCCCAGGTGGCTCACTCACATGGGTGGCTGGTGAGTGCTGGTGGTGGGGAGGAGACCACGCTGGTCTCTCTCCCTAGGGCCGCTCGCCTACATGGCGCCGACTACCTCTGAGCAAGGCAGGAGCATCCTGCCCTTGATGCTTCCACCTCTGAAGCCACACACACCATCACTAACGCAACATCTGTTGGTCACTCAGCTCTGCCTTATTCCCTGTGGGAGGGGACCACCCGTGGTCGGGAGTCGAGAGTCACAGAGGCCATCACGGGGACTGGTTGCTGCAAGCGCCGCACTAGGAGGTAAGATAAGCAGAAAGAACAGATGCTCACACAAGGATGATGCCCTTGGAGCTCGCTGTCTAGAGGCAGAAGGTAAGCCGTCAGAGCTGATTAGTAACTACTCAGCTGAGGGCACCCCCCACCCCTAATGGAAGAGGAACGAAGAGGGTAGGAACCCAAAGAGGCAGCAAGTAACCTTGGCTGGAGGAGTCACAGGAGGCTCTCTGAGGAGGTGACGTGTGAATTGGATCTCGAGCATAAGTAGAAGCTCACCGGGCAGATGGGAGGAAGGGCAGGCCAGGCAAAAGCAGGAGGGTGGAGTCTGTTCTGCTGAAGAGAAAGCCTTTGAAACGACCCAAGGGCTGCCTGCTCCCAGCCAGCGTGGGCTTTCTGCTTGGTTTCTCTGCTGGAAGGACACACTTTCCCCCAGCTAACTGGTCCCCCAGGGGGAGAGATCACGGGCCTGCCATTCCAGAAGAAAGACTGGACTCCTGATGGCCACTGCCCTCCACCCCAGCTGAGGCGGGTGGAGTTGCAGGCAGCCAGTCAGGGCCCTACCACCCCACAGGGCCATCCCCGATCCCCCACTCCGCTCCCCAGAAACACACGCAATTTCCCACAGGCTGCAGGGCCAGGGGACCTGCTTTGCCTAAGGCATCTGCCTCCCCCAGGATGCATTAGGCAGGCTTCAATGGTCAGAGCATGGTGAGTCTGCAGAGAAATAGGCTCTGAGGAGGTAGGACTCACCTCTCCAGAGCAGAGGGGGCCATCTGGCCCCAGCCATAGAAGCAACAAAGAGGGGTTCACAGCACCCTTCTCACCACCCCCACCTTGGTAGAAGGGAGATGGAGGAAGAGGAAGAGAGGAAATTAGGATCCAGGCAGAATGGCACTACCGCATCCTCAATAATCAAGGGCCAGAGTCAAGTCCACACTTCGTGCCAGCAGAGCCCAGTCCTTGGGAGCCGAGGGCCCCACCCCAAAGGGTCCCAGGAGTTGCAGGGGGTCCCACCACAGACCCAAGTGGGAGAGTAGGAGCTGCAACTCTGCTCCCTGCCCCCAGGACACATCTCCTGAGCCTACACTGACCACCAGCCCACTAGGTCCAAAGTAAACCAACTCTCAGGTTCAAGATCAAATTTCTGTGGTTACCAAGCTCAAAGGGACAGGATTTGTCCCAGATCTGCAGGAAACCCCTGAGATGGCAGGTTTAGGCCTTAACAGCTTAAATCTTAACCAGTATGAGCCCTGGCCTGGAGAAAGGCAGGACTGGCTAAGTGCACCTGATTAGGAAGTTGCAGAGTTGGGATTCATCCCAAGTTTTTTGACAAGGGGTGAGGGGCTTCCCAAGTGGCGCAGTCGGTAAAAAATCCACCTGCCAATGCAAGATATGCAGGTTTGATGCCTGGGTTGGAAAGAAATCCCCCGGAGAAGGAAATGACAACCCGTTTCAGAATTCTTGCCTGGGAAATCCATGGACAGAGGTGTCTGGTGGGCTACACTCCATGGGATCACAAGGAGTTGGGCATGACTGAGCACATGTGCACACACACACATTTTGATGAGGAAGCCTGGGTTCTCTCTTTAATAAATCATTAATGGCCTAAAGTATTCAGTCAACTTGCAGCAAACATTTACTCGGCTGTTCCTATGTTACAAAGATTGCTTAGCTGTGAGATTCTGTGATGAGTAAAACCAGACATAATCCCACTGCATGGAGTTTAGGGTAGTTGGGGAAACAGGCATTAAGTAAGTTAAAAATACATAGTGGCTAAGTGTGACAAGCATTGTAAAGAATGGGTTTATTCATAGAAAACAATTGGGGAAGGGATTACCTCCTTTGGAGGGTGATCAGAGAAGATGCTTCTGAGAAGGTGCTTTTAAATCCTGCTTAAGTATAGCAGAAATGAGATTGAAAGTGAAACTGAAAGTCGCTCAGTTGGGTTTGACTGACTCTTTGCGACCCCATGGACTGTAATCTGCCAGGCTCCTCTGTCCATGGAATTATACAGGCAAGAATACTGGAGTGGGTACCCTATCCCTTCTCCAGTGGATCTTCCCGACCCAGGAATCTAACTGGGATCTCCTGCATTGTAGGTGGATTCTTTACCAGCTGAGCTACCAGAGAAGCCCATAAATGAGATTAAATGAAATTAATCAGGATTGATTAATAATGTCTGTCACGGCCACTGAATTAGGAGGTGATGGCATGCATGCCAGACACTTGTTGTACCTGGTTTATGCCCTCACCTAGAATCCTTATTACCCAGAGAACTAGATGTAATTCTAATTCTCCTAAAGTTCTCTGTGAGGTAGAGTGGATGAACATTTGCAGAAGAAGCCATGATACAAGGTAGCTCACTAGTTTCATTAACAGAAAAATCAAGGACGTGAGATAGATACAGAGAGGGAGTGATTGATTACCACTAGGGTGACGTTGGTGAGGCTTTGAAGGACATGGCCCTTGGGAGAAGGGCCTCATTTTACAGGAGACAGCACTTGGCATCAGAGAACACCGGAGCCTCTCTGGCCTCGGTCTGATTGCCTCCACATTCATAACAAGCCCTGCTTCTGGCAATACGTTCTCAGAGTACCGGCCTCACTAGAGACTCTCAGTGAGAACTGACCTTCCATCAGTTCGCTACACTGAGCACCCTATCAAGAGGTCCATCAAGACAACTCAGGGCTTTCAACGTCCTCCCCAGCTGCACAGCTGGCTCACACCCACCACGTGGAAAACAATGTCCCTGAGAAGCAATTTTAGGGCCATCAGAATACTCCTGGAGCAGCCTTCACCTACCCTTCCCTGCATTTATCACAACTGTAATCAAGCCTGTCTTTGGCTCTCGATTCATGGTAAGTCCTAAGAGAATGGGGAACAGTGTTTGGCATATCCACCAGTGCCTGGCACATTGTAGGCCACTTAACAATTCTTTATCAATGGAGTGAACTGTCACAGAACAGAAAGAGTTGAAACAACGTTGAGAAGCTGAGAGTTTTAGTCCGGCCCCAGGGATCATCAGTCCTCTAGAGCAGTTGGCAGAGGGTGGCAGCCCCTTTTGAGTCCTGTTCCCCAGCCTCAGGAATGGAAGATCCCCAGGAGAAGGTGCTGAGGCTGCATTCTCCTGCCCACAGCCTGGCCACTTCTCCCAGTTTACAAGAGGCCAGCACTTCTTGGGCCCACTCTGTATGTCCTGTGCCTTGTGTTGCCATCTACGAGGCCGAATCCTTAACCCAAGGAAGCTGACAGTCCTCTGGGGAGAGTAGACTAGAATGACAATCAGTGAGGTGGGTCGAATGCATTTGGAATCAGTGTGTGAGAACTCACCAAGGAGTTCAGTGAGGATGGGCTAGTCTCAGGAGGCTCTTGGGAGTCAGGTCTGCCAGGACGTGTAGACTTCGGACAGCCAGGGGGAGAAGAGACTGCTCAGAGAAGGGGGCCTTCCATGGAAGAGGGAAGAATGAAGTGGGATGGGCGAGGACACGGGTGTGATGGGAGTAGAGGTCATGGTAGGTGTGGGGACTGGGGAGTAAGGCAGAGTGCACCCAACTCACTTCACGGAGGACCAGCCTGGGATTTGGAAGTTGAGCCTGTGAACAATGGAAAGCTACCATGACCTTCCAGACAAGGAGTCCAGAGCCGGTCATCTGGGGCTTCAGGAGTGATGGGCAGACAGATCCATGCCCCCTTGGAGGCCAGATTTTGTAGACAATGGGAGAAAGAACCCAAGGAGTCAGCAATGGATGACTCCTCCAGACCTTGGTTTTCAGATGTGCCTCTTCAAAGGAGCTGGTTGCCTTATTAGTTCCCCAAACAGTACGTCTTCCATAGATCAAGACTCCAGTGGAAATACAATGGCCACAAAAGTGGGGTTTTTTGTGTCTTGGTTTTCTGGGCCTCCAACTCGCCCCCTCCCTCCAAAATCTATTCTCCATTATTGGCCAGACAAAGACCGTCCCAAGATGCCCGCGTCCCCGTTGCGGCTAACATCTGTCCTCTCTCACCCGCGCCTGCCCATCTGCGCTTCTGCGAGATCTTTCATCCGATCCCCAGTGTAAGGATTCAAAGTAAGGAGGTTCGTGTTGTCAAAGGAGCCTTGATCTGAATGCCTTCCCCCCACTTTCTCCTTAAATGAGTTGTAACAGGAACCCAAGTGTCTGTTGAACCTAAAATACTTTAAAAAAATAAAATAAAATAACATTTCAAGGTAACTTACCGCGCGCACTTTAAGAGGCGAGGGCTCAGCGTGTCCCCGACAGCTTCCTCCTTGAAGCTCCGGTCTTCAGGGCTGTGGGAGGGATCCAATCAGACAGGCCGCCGCTGAGGGCCAGGGGAGGAGGGCTGCGGTGGTTTTATTTCAGATTCGAGCTAAGACCATGAAATGGAAGGCAGGGAGGAAAAGTGAGTGAGCGAGTGAGTGTGTGTGCCTGTGTGTGTGTGTGTGTCCGTGTGCGCACGGCCAGAATAATGAGTCGCACTAATTCATAGAATTCCATTTTGGCCATCACACACGGCTCCCTTTTCTCTTGAAGGCCACTTTGAAAAATCCCGTTTTCATAAGTCATTTACTTCCCCTAGGAGGGCAGGCCTTCTAAAAATATTCCCTATTTCTTACACCTCGGAAGCAAATTATTTATGCTAAAGCAGCTTCGTTATCCTGGCCCCACTGGGCCAGCGTGGAAATGGAGGTGACTTCAAGAAGGCACCATCGTCAACAGCGAAGTCCTCGGAGGGGCGTGTCCCCGACGAGGCTAGGAGAGGTTTTCCACCAGACCCATGGGGCTGAAAGAGCATTTGCGGGTGGAGAAGGTCTGCCTTGTTGTTCCACAAATATTTAGATACCGACACAGAGCTAGGCACCAGGCAATCCACAGTGAACAGACAGATGGGTCCCAAGCACGTCTCAGTGAGGGAGACAGATGCTTGCTGAACACATGTTAATGAAACGTTGAGAGCGTGAGAGTAAAGTGAGGGGATGCCTCTGAAGGGTGAACTTGACATTGTACAGAGTGGGTTGTCTGTGTCATTGGAAGTAACATCTAAATGATAGCAAGGGGTGAGCCGTGCAAAGATCGAGGAGTTGTGTTTTGCATGGAGGGGAACCGCTAACACGCAAGGCCTGGAGTGGATGAGCAGGAGGGCAGCAAGGTCAGCATGGCCAGCGAGAAGGGAGCGAGTGAGCAGCGCAGGGAGTGGGCCCGGGTGAGGTCTGCAGAGGCAGACGGGCTTCCAAAGGGCCTGGAGGTCAGGGCCAAGCCAGCGAAGCTTTGCGCCATGGTTTCCTCCTCACACTGACCCCGTCCACGGATTTACTGAGAACTCAAGCCCTGCAAGGTAAGTGAGCCCCACTAAACAGGGGATGCTGGAAAAGTGCCCGGGACTGGCCCACCCTGCCCCCCATCTCAACGCCCTGTCTCTGCCTGGGAAAATGCAATTAAAAATCAGTCTGTCTCACAGAGTGAAGTAAGCCAGAAAGAGAACAGCAAATACCATATAATAACACAGATATGCAAAATCAAGAAAAAATGGTACAAATGAATGTATTTGCAGGGCAGGCATAGAGACGCAGACATAGAGAATGGGTATGTGGAGATGGGGTGGGAGTGAGGGGATGAACTGGGAGATTGGGATGGACATAGACACCACCATGTGCAAGATAGGTAGCTCATAGGGAGCTGCTGAGCACCAGGAGCTCAGCTCTGTGCTCCGTGATGACCTAGAGGGGTCAGGGATGGGAGGTCCAAGAGGGAGGGGATCTATGTAAACGTGTAGCTGATTCGCTTTGCCTTATGAAACTAACACAACACTGTAAAGCAATTATACTCCAGTTTAAAAAAAGAAGAAGAATCATCTCTGAGAAGTCAGGGAGGAAGTGAGTCACTGGGGATGGGATGTGCTCTAAGTGGAGGTGGAACCTGTCACTACCCTGCAACAGGGCTTGTCTCCCTCCTCTAGTCTGTCCCGGGCCCTGTCATGATCCAGCGGGGAGGGGGAAAGAAGCCAGGCGAGGACCGCTCCCTGGAGAAGCCGCTCCATTCTTTCAGCGTCCATAAGGCAATTAAGTCTTAACATTCACAGACCTGAAGTCTTTCATGGGCTGTGCCAATTGGTGCGTCCCCATCTCCGTAACGAGGAGGGCCTTCTGCCCACCGGGCACATGTTCCCAGCAGCTGGTCCCGGCCCCGCAGACAGACAGAGGCTTTCCTGCGAGGTGCACGGCCCTGGGCTCCGGGCTCCGGGCTCCGGGCTCCGGGTTCAGGGTAGGGAGAGGGCCGAGGCCCCGCTTAACAAGGGGGTGGCTCTGACGCGCAGCCAGGGTGGGGGCCGTGGAGCCCCAGCCTGGGCCCCGGCCTGGGCCCAGGATGAAAGGCCGGCTGTGAACAGCCTCATTACCAGCAAGCCCCAGATTAAGCCTTTATTACGGGCCTAATTGGAGAGTTAATTATTAGGTGCTATTGTGCGCTGGGGAGAAGCCCGGATGGTTCACCCAGACGTCGGGCCTTTACTCGGAGTCTCCCTGGTTACTTGGCAGCCCAGGCCAGGCGTCAAGCCAGGTGAGGAGGTTTTACCTAGAGGTCGGGGATACAAGGGGAGCAAAGCAGCGCCCCGCATCTCTGTGAGGCACCTTGGGTGCTGGGAAGATGCAGGGGATAAACCATCAGAGCTAACGAGAGGGAAAGACTAGTTCAGGGCGGGCTAAGGGTGAGTGGGAGAGGCCCCTGCTTCAAAGTGGGGGATGGGGAAACCACAGGAGGCCTCAGGGGAACAGACGGGAGTCGGAGTGAGGGGCTGTGTGCCCCAGTGGAGGGAACGGTATGTGCAAAGGCCCGGAAATGGGGCTACAGGGGCAACAATGCCAGGCACGAGGAGGCGACACCAGAGCGAGCCAGGCTCGTGGAGAGAGATGGGCTGGGAACAGGGAGTCGGACAGGAAGTTCTTGGGAGAGTAGCCCCAAGTGAGGGCCCAGGAAAGGGAGAGAGTGTGACGGGGCTGCTTTGGCGCTGCTGAGGGGAGACACACAACTCAACTCCTTCCCTGCCAATCTCTCCCCACCCCGAGCTCTCTGTCAGGTGCCAAGAGAGCCATCCGTACAAGCAAGGATGGAGGACCCATGTTCCTCTAAAACCCACGCTTGCTTGGGCTCAAGCCTGAGGGCCAGCAGAGAGCCAGATCTATGGAGAGGACAGGCTTAACTTTAGCTCTCAGGCGCCTGCCTGGAGGAGGTGATGGTGAACGAGAGTAATGGTAAGACATTTCCGCAGTGACCCAAAGATGATAGCCAACCTCCCGCCCCCCAGACCCTGAGTTTTCAGGAACCACAGAGACTGACTGGACTTCTTAAGGGGCTCGAAGCTGTGTGTTTCAAGGCAGGAGTGAGTGACCCAGGAGTCAGCATTGGCTGGGGGTGATGAGGACTGACCTTGAGGACTGTGAGGACCCTCCCAGTCCTTAAGTCCCAGGATGCCCCCGAGTCTGTGAGTCAAAGGGTTGGGGAGGGGGTGGGGGATATCACCGCCCCTCCCCAACCAGGGGGACTGCCCTGCTAAGGGAGGGAGCCCAAGCCCAGGTCCTAGGACCCGGAGATTTTACACTGTGATTTTGGTGGTGATATTTGACCCATTACTCTCCCGGGACTCCTGGACTGGAAGCCCACTCCTTGTTAAATAAGGATACGGTGGCCAACACAGAGCCCACATACCCTGCTATCCCCGTTACAAGCATTCACCCTCCATTCCAGTTTACCAGTAAGAACCAGGCTCCGAAAAGTGGCATGGGTTGATGGCAGTCCAGTGGTGAAGCTGTCTGATGCCAAATGCTAGGCTTTTAGCCTCCTGGTTAAGTCACAAAAGATGGCACTTGGTGTCTGGTGGCACACGTGGTCCCTTTGTACTGGACACCAATGGGCATGTTCCCAGAGCCAGCAGGGAGCTGGGCCCCCACTAGATGGTCTCCTCCTGCGGCGCCAGGGCCTGGTCATGCTGCAGACCCCCCTCTGTGAGCCCACGCTTTCATCACACCCACCCGACACCCCAAGCCGGCAGGGCCCTGGCTGGGCGTCATTGTTCCTAACAAGTTAATTGTAATGGTGGCAGGCATCTCTCCCAGGCCCGCCCAGCCCCCATTAAAGCGTTCCCGTAATGAAACGGGACCATGAATGGAAACTTGCAGGTGGTTAAATGAGGTTTCTTGCAAGGCAGTGGGGAGGGGAAGGCTGTTGTGTTTGAGGAAACACTTTGATGTGAAGCTCATTTTCTCACAGAGAAGATGCTTATGAGTGAAGCCAGCGCCAGGGCACATAGATGCTCAGAGCCTCGCTCTCCCCAGCAGGTGGAGGCAACAGGCAGAGACAGGCACGAAGCACCGCCAGGGCAGGTGTGGCCAGCACGCTCTCCCCCTTCCTAGAAGCCCCCCTAGACACTCTCTGGAGTGAGGCTCACTGCTTGCCTTTCCTCAGCTCAGAAACTTGCAGCGGCTCCCCATGGTCCCCTCAAATTGGTGTTCAAACTTCCAGTGATGTTGGAGCCGTTAGGTTTGCAAGTGATGAAAACAAGAACTCAGAGTGGCTAACCGAAAAGAGCAAGGAGCCAGCTTTTATTAAGGGACAAGCCCACAGCCAGTTTGCCTTCAGACACAGCTTGATCCAGGAGCTTAATGGTGTCCCCAGGATCCGCACAATATTTTCCCATCTCTCAGCTCTCCCGCTTTTGCGGGGTTTGTTCTCTAACAGGTTCTCCTGTCAGATGGCAAGGGGGCTATAGCTGCTCCAGATGTTCCCCTCCTGGCTTGCAGCCCAGGAGGAGGGAGACCCAGTGTTGCACCCTGGTCACTCAAGCACACCCTGGATTGTCTCTGAGGGTTGGTTGGGTCCCATCGGGTTAGCCAGGGCAATGGAGGCTCTAAGTGTTAGACCTGGAAGCCGAGCTTGGAACTTCTAGGCTAGCACTCATCCTGGGACACCCCCAGTCCTCACAGTCGTACCTGCTCTTGCTGGAGCCGAGGAGGATGCATCATCGGATGTTCAATCACAGACCAGTTTATGCTTCCAGCCAAGGCTGCTGCACCTTGCTGTTATTGCTGTTTAGACTCTTTTTTGACCCCATGGGCTGTAGACCACCAGGCTCCTCTGTCCATGGGATTTCCCAAGCAAGAATACTGGCGTGGGTTGCCATTTCCTTCTCCAGGGGATCTTTCTAACCCAGGGATCAAACCCGAGTCTCCTGCATTGGTAGGCAGATTCTTTACCCCTGAACCACCTGGGAAGCCCCACGGTACTTTAGGAGAACATTATTTTCCAGAAAGTGAGGCAGGCGTTCTTTTATCTGTCATGATCAGTCCTCCTTCCCCTCAAGAATGTGGTTCAGGTCCAAGGCAAGGCGACGTTTATGCTTTCACCTTTCCAAGCCCCTCCAGGGTGAACCCCACCCCCACAGGCATCGAGTCTCCCCTGTAACCAGCCCAGAGGAAAGAGAACAAGTGTTTGATCCCTCAGATTCTTTGATCAAGTCTCTTTTTAAATTGTTTTAAATTTAATTTTTATTTTATATTGGGGGTATAGGGCTTCCCTGGTGGCTCAGCCAGTAAAGAATCCACCTGCAATGTGGGAGACCTGGGTTCAGTCCCTGGGTTGGGAAGATCCCCTGGAGAAGGAAATGGCTGCCCAGTCCCATATTCTGGCCTGGAGAATTCTGTGAACTGTATCATCCAGGGGGTCGCAAAGAGATGGACACGACTGAGCGACTTTCACTTTCATAGTTGATTTATCTACAGTCAAGTCTTGGTTCTACCAGGAAAAGTATTTCACTCCAGCAACCTCTGTTTCCCCATTTCTAAAATGGGGATAATACAAATATCTAAGTTATAGCCTTGCCATAGAGTTCAATAAGATCACACATATGAAGCACCTAGCCTGGTGCCAATGTGGACTAAGCACTCAAAGAGTAGCCCTTCTGCAGAAGGAAGTCCCTGCTGTGCATCTCAGCAGGACCATGGTGGTCATCATGACAAGGGAAGGTTGGCCACACAGGGCTGGGAGATGAGCAGCTGGGGAGCAGTGCCCCGGCATCGTTCCCCTTCTCCTGATAACTGCTCCCAATTTTATCAGTAAAAACCAACCCTCTGCCACTCCAGGGGAATAGTGGGCAATAGGTGAAACAAATTGGATCACTTGAGAAATATTTGTGAAGTTCTTCCCCCCACCCCAAGCCAACAGTAATGAATAGCTACTGTCTGTTGATCACTGAGGAAGGCTTTCTTATCTCTCCTTGCTCTTCTTTGGAGCTCTGCATTCAAATGGGTGTATCTTTCCTTTTCTCCTTTGCCTTTCGCTTCTCTTCTTTTCTCAGCTATTTGTAAGGCCTCCTCAGACAACCAATTTGCCTTTTTGCATTTCTTTTTCTTGGGGATGGTCTTGATCTCTGCCTCCTGTACAATGTCATGAACCTCCATCCATAGGTCTTCAGGAACTCTGTCTATCACATCTAATCCCTTGAATCTATTTGTCACTTCCACTGCCTAATCGTAAAGGATTTGACTTAGGTCATACCTGAATGGTCTAGTGGTTTTCCCTGCTTTCTTCAATTTAAGTCTGAATTTGGCAATAAAGAGTTCATGGTCTGAGCCACAGTCAGCTCCTGGTCTTGTTTTTGCTGACTGTATAGAGCTTCTCCATCTTTGGCTGCAAAGAATATAATCAATATGATTTCTGTATTGACCATCTGGTGATGTCCATGTGTAGAGTCTTCTCTTGTGTTGTTGGAAGAGGGTGTTTGCTATGGCCAGGCATTACGTGTGGCATGGTACACACGTTGCCTCCCTTAAGCACTATGCCTGATTAAGTGGAGACCATCAATTTTTTTTTAACTTTTTCTTTTGTGTTGGGATATAACCGATCAACAGTGCTGTGATAGTTTCAAGAGAACAGCGAAGGGACTTAGCCATACATATACAGGTATTCATTCTCCCCCAAACTCCTCTTCTATCCAGACTGCCACATAACTTTGAGCAGATTTCCATGTGCTCAAGATACTGTAGAACCATGTTGCTTATCCATTTTGAATATAGCAGTGTGTACATGTCCATCCCATACTCCCTAATGGTATCTTCCCCCTGGTAACCATAAGTTCATTATCTAAGTTGGTGAGTCTCTTTCTGTTTTGTAAGTAAGCTCATCTGTATCATTTCTTTTTTTATTCCACATATAAAGAATGTCATAAGATATTTCTCCTTCTCCGTCTGACTTACTTCACTCAGTATGACAATCTCTGGATCCATCCATGTTGCTGCAAATAACATTATTCCATTCTTTTTAATGGCTGAGTCATATCCCACTGTATGTACCACATCTTCTTTATCCATTCCTTTGTTGATGGACGTTTTGGTTGCTTCCAAGTCTTGGCTATGCTAGGTCAGCGCTGCAATGAACACTGGGGTGCATGTATCCTTTTGGATCATGTTTTCCTCTAGATATATGCTCAAGAGTGGGATTGCAGGGTCGTATTTTTAGTTCTTAAAGGAACCTTCATGTACTTAGTTGCTCAGTCATGTCTGACTCTTTGGAACCCCATGGACTGTAGCCCGCCAGGCTCCTCCATCCATGGGATTCTCCAGGCAAGGATATTGAAGTGTGTTGCCATGCCCTCCTCCAAAGGAATCTCCATACTGTTCTCCATAGAGGCTGTACCATCAGCAGTGTAGAAGGGTTCCCCAATGCAGACTATCATTAGCCCCATTTTCCAGACTAGAAAACAGGCTCAGAAAGAGAAGTGGCTGGCCCAAAGTTGCAGAGGTAACAGGGTGAGCTGACGGCCCCACCCAGCACTATTGCCCTCCAACCATCGGTGCTCTGTGGCCAAACAGGAGAGCCACAGAGCGGAGCAGCCCTCACCAGGTGGGCTGTGCAGCCGCCCCCCTCCTCCGCCTACCTCCAGGAGCGCTAATTCTGCCTTTACAGCTCTGACCTGCAGGAAACTCCAGGCAATAGACTCAGTCCTATCTCGCTGGTGTTCCTGGCCCCACTGAAAGCCACTGGGGCTCCCTCTGCCCATCTGACTACACAAACGACTTGCCTTCCTCCCCAGGGCGCCCGACTCCCCGAGTGGACAGAGAGAGCCTGGACCGCATCAGTTCCGGACCTCCATGACTCAGCATTGCGTAAGTGTGTGGCTCCGTGGCGCCCCTGCCCATCCTGCCCAGGCCAGGGCCCGTTTAGCCCACCCCATGCCTCTTAGAGCCCTGGTGCCATGGAGTAGGTGTGGTGTGGCTGCTGGACAAACGTCCTGAAAGCTTCACTGAGCCTTCCACCCTCCGAGTCTGCTCAACCCTGCTCAGCCACGGCACATCCTTTGGGAGCCATGGAGGGTGAACTGGCCATGGGGACAGGATACACTCACCCCACCTGCCCAGGCCCTGGTATGAGTGTGGCAGACGGGGGCTGCTTTTCAAGAGCATCAGCAGCAATGGTATCTGTCATCCCCCTCCAAATCCAGACTGCTCCAGTCGCCAGAGCTCTTTCTTACCTGCTTCTTCATTACTTTTATGCATAATTTTACAAGCTAATATTAGTAAGTGTGTGTCCTGTGCTAGGATGTGGACTAAGTGCATTCTATACACTATTCGCTCCCTCACCCCTGAGGTCAACAAGCGTGTTTAACTCTTCATTATGGAGATGTTCAACATCCCCTCCCCAGCAAAGAAGGAGAGTAATGTAATTAACCCACATTGTATTCATTTCCTAATTTGAATAGTTATCAACATTTGGCCATTTTTGCTTCATCAACTCCTATTTTTCCTTAAACTGGAATATTTTAAAGCAAATCCCAGGATGCCATGTTACCCATAAATACTTTGGCTTCTTTTTTTATTTCACCGTAACCTCAATAACACAATCACACTCAATCAAATTAACAGTAATTTCTTGTCTAATACCTAGTTCTTACTCAGTTATTCTCCAAAATGTCTTTTCACAGTCAGCAAGTATTTTTGAGCACTAACTACATGTGAGGTGCATGTGGGCAGCAAATAAGAAACAGAGTCCTCACCCTTGTGGGCTGCACAGCACGGCTGGGCAAGCAGACCACACCCTAGAGAATCCATACACACTGCCACTTCATATAGCAGCACAGACCAGGAAGGAAAATAAAGCAGGGACAAGACATGAGACACACGCATGGGCAGCGTGCCAGGCAGAGGCATGGCAGGTGCAACGGTCTTGTGCAGGAGTGAGCTCAGTGAATTCCAGGAAAGTGGCCGGAAGGACTATGGGTGGAGCCAGGGAAAGTATAAGTGAGGAGACAGGGTCTTACCAGCTGCTGTGAGTTGCTGCATGAGATGGAAATGACCGAAAGGTTTTGAAATGAGAAGGGCATCCCTTCTATTTTCTGGAAAGTATGGTCTGGTCACAGGAGAGGATGTGCACTTGGGTTCATTCCTGAAAAAGCAAGTGTTAGTCGCTCAGTCATGTCTGACTCTTTGCAACCCCATGGACTGTAGCCTGCCAGGCTCCTCTGTCCATGGAGCTCTCAAACACAGGCAACAAATTACAATGGTGTCCCCAGTCCTTGTGACTTTGTCACCAAGAGAAAGCACAGACAGCTTTCCAGTCATGCCACAGTTGTTGCAGATACATCAGAAAAGCATTTTTGCTTATCACTACTTCAAAAAGCATTGTTAGATCTGCCATATTACATAATAGGCCAACAAAAGCCCATCACTAGATAATAACTTTTAAAATATTTTCATAACTGGCTTTTAATATAATTGGCCGCCTTCGCAAGGCCATATCTTAGACTTTATGCATTTAAAAGCATCATTCTGAGACTGCCAGTGGATCCCTACCACAATAGAGGTTAAGAGCCCCACCTCCAATCGGTGCGTACAGTGCCTGATGCAAAACTGGAGTCTGAAAGGAAGGGGGAGGCGGGCGAGAATGTTGGGGTTGTGTGTGTTCCCTGTTATAAATGTAACATCCCCCCAGGCATCACTGGCTGGTCCTCTGCTCACGAAGCCCTTGGTGCCCCACGCCTCCCCTGACTAAGCATGTGCAAGCTCCCCTTCCTCCCCTTCACTCTGGGCTTTCCCTTCTATTTCTATTCTGTTAAAATTATCCGAGACTTCCTGTGCTGTTAGCTGACCCATATCCTTTTAGGAAAGTGATAGAATCTTTTTTTTTTTTTTTTTGAACCAAACTTGTAAAGAGGGAAAGGCATTTTTAACCTGATTTTACTCAGAAACTGACAGTCAGAACTTGGAATTGACTTAGTAAAGATCTCACATCAAGTAAGGACTCTCGGGGCCAGTGGTCCAGCAGGGGGAGTGGTTCTATGCACACCCCAACCACGTCCCACGGGAAGCAGAATTCGACTGGCTGCAGCCAGGGTCTAACTCAACATTCTCACGAGGGTTGGGGGTTCCAGAATGTCTGAGATGGGATCAGCCAGCCATTGTCCTCTTCTCCACTTTCACCACCAATTAATCCTCTTGCCACTGTCTGAAGATAAGACAGACACCTGGCTAAAGAGAGAGAGAGAAATTGTGTGTATGTGTGTGTGTGTGTGTGTGTGCACACACGCACACGCATGCATACACAGTAAGATGCTGCTGTTTCTAAATCATTTCCAACTCTTCAATTCAAGAAGCCGTTGAGATCTGACATCACCTTTTCTACTACTCTGGGAGCTGCCATAGCTCTTGCCACACTTTGGCCTGGACCACAATGGGCAGGGAGTCAGGCAATGAGGTTGATGGGCTGGACCAGAACAGGCAGAGTAAGACACCCTGAATCGCAGAAGCGCACCGTGGATGCTTAGGAGGAGAAGGGCAAACTTTATGAGGTGGCCTCTGAAAAGCTTTGACAATTCTATCTCTCTGAGCTCATGCTGGGGAAGTCTTCTATATTACCTAGATAATAATGTATTAAGAGAGATTTTGTATTTGGTGTATTTAATGAGCAAGCAACTCCCCAAAGACCTTTCAATAAAGCCAGTAAATTTAACAGGAGAAACGCATCAATTGACTTTGCTGTTCCAGCTAAGAGAGCTGTTGCTTTCCGCTTTTACCAACGCTGGCATGTAGTATGCTAAGAAAGCCCTGGAATCAATCTTGGAGAAGAGGGCTTAAAAAGTGGGTGCAATTAAGCAGCTAACATTCAGGTTCCACTACCCCAGCTAAAATGATGATTTTAATGTAAAAGCAATGAAGTTGATGAGAAGCCCAAGTTAGACAGCTGCCCACTTACCATCCGAATGTCCCCACTCTGAAGGGTCTCTGAGAGCAAGGTTATTCATAAAGGAAGGCCAGAGACCGAATCAAAGACTAAATACATTAAGGCATGCATGCCCCCAAACAAAGTGCTTGAGTGAAAATGACTTATGGAAAGCAATATTGTAGGTTTTGACAAGATGGGAGAGAAGATAAAATATTCATATCCATCATCTCTTCAGTGTAATTGCCTGCCACCTTGGTCCCCTAGTGGAGAGGATTGGACAGAGGATAGAGACGGAGGTGGAGGTTGATCAGGACTCTGCACTGGGGCAGAAGACACGGGTCTGGTCCTGTTTCTTTGTCATTGTTATTATTCAGTCGCAAAGTACTGTCCATCAGTTTGTGGCCCCATGGACTATAGCACACCAGGCTCCTCTGTCCTCCACTATCTCCAGAGTTTGCTCAAATTCACGTCCACTGGTTGGTGATGCTGCCTAGCCGTTTCATCCTCTGCTGCTCCCTTCTTTTGCCTTCACTGTTTCCCAGCGTCAGGATCTTTTCCAATGAGTTGGTTCTTCGCAATACTTTGGTGGCCAAAGTATAGGAGTTTCCGCTTCAGCACTTATAATGAATATGCAAGGTTGATTTCCCTTAGGATTGACTGATTTGATCTCCCTGCTGTCCAAGGGACTCTCAGGAGTCTTCTCCAGCACCACAATTAAAAAGCATCAGTTCTTTGGTGCTCAGCCTTCGTTATGGTCCAACTCTCACATCCATACATGACTACTGGAAAAACCATAGCTTTGACTATATGGACCTTTGTTGGCAAAGTGATGTCTCTGCTTTTTAATATACTGTCTAGGCTTGCCATAGCTTTCCTTCCAAAGAGGAAGTCTCTTTTAATTTCATGGATGTAGTCACCTTCTGCAGTGATTTCAGAGCCCAAGAAAATAAAATCTGTCATTGCTTCTACTTTTTTCCTCTTCTACTTGCCATGAAGTGGTGGGAACAGATGCCACAATCTAGTTTTTTGAATGTTGATTTTCAAGCTAGATTTTTCACTCTTCTCTTTCAGCCTCATCAGAGGCTCTTTAGTTCCTCTCCACTTTCTGCCAAAAGAGTGCTATCATCTGTGTATCTGAGGTTGCATTGCATCTGATTGCATCTGCAATCTTGATTCCAGCTTATGATTCATCCAGCTCAGCATTTCGTATGATGTACTCTGCATATAAGTTAAATAAGCAGGGTGACAATACACAGTCTTGTCATACTCCTTTCCCAATTTTGAACCAGTCTATTGTTCCATGTTTGGATCTAACTGTTGCTTCTTGACCTGCATACAAGTTTCTCAGGGAACAAGTAAGGTTGTCTAGTATTCCCATCTCTTTAAGAATTTCCCACAGTTTGTTGTGATCCACACAGTCAAAGGCTTTAGTGTAATCAATGAAGCAGAAGTAGATGTTTTCCTAGAACTCCCTTGCTTTCTCTATGATCCAACAAATGTTGACAATTTGATCTCTTGTCCCTTCACCTTTTCTAAACCCAGATTGTACATCTGGAAGTTCTCGGTTCACATACTGCTGATGCCTAGCTTGAAGGATTTTGAGCATAACCTTGCTAGCATGTGAAATGACTACAATTGTACAGTAGTCTGAACATTCTTTAGCATTGCCTTTCTTTGGTATTGGAATGAAAACTGACTTTTTCCAGTCCTGTAGCCATAGCTGAGTTTTCCAAATTTGCTGGTATACTGAGCACAGCACTTTAACAGCATCATCTTTTTGGACTTGAAATAGCTCAGCTGGAATTCCATTGCTTCCACTAGCTTTGTTCATAGTAATGCTTCCTAAGGCCCACTTGATCTCACACTCCAGGATGTCTGGCTCTAGGTGAGTGACCACATCATTGTGGTTATCCAGGTCAGTAAGATCTTTTTTGTAATAGTTCTTCTGTGTATTCTTGCCACCTCTTCTAAATCTGTTCTGCTTCTGTTAGGTCCTTACCATTTCTGTCCTTTATCATGCCCATCCTTGCGTGAAATGTTCCCTTGATATTCAAGTTTTCTTAAAGAGATCTCTAGTCCTTCTCATTCTATTGTTTTCCTCTATTTCTTTACATCGTTCAGTTACTCATGTCTTTACTCATAAGTAAAGTGGAGACTTAGTCAGCTGATTGCCACATCAGCTTCCAAGATCCAGTGGGAAGCTCTGGTGATTTGTGTGTGTATAAGTGTGTGTCTTTAATTAATAAACTTCATTTTTAGGGCAATTTTAGGTTCCAAGCAAACCTAAGCAGAGTCTAAAGTCCCCATACCCCCAGCACAACTTCTCCACCTGTCCATATCCCATACCAGACTGGTGTGTTGGTTCCAGTTGTTGAACCCACAGCGACACATCCGTATCACCCAAAGCCCGTCGCCCGTGGCATGTTTGTAAGTGAAATTCACTTATTCTTTCTACAAACACTTACTAAGCACCTACTACATGCTGGGCTCCTGTTCAGGTGATATAAAAAATAAAAGCAAATAAAAGGTACTTCCTACCCTTAAGTAGTTCCCATCAAGTAGACATCCCAAGAGGAAAGACTCATGAACTCTAACACAAACCTACAGATATATTGCTCATCGCTAGCAATTTCAATTATATAGAGTGTATTACTTGGGTTTTCCTACATAACAAACCACCCCCAAAGTTAGTGGCTTAAAATAATGATTTATTTAGCTCCATGATTCCATAATTTGGCACTCTGGGCTGGACTCAGCCAGGTGGGTCTTCTGATCTGGGCTGGGCTCCATCGTGTGTCTGTGGTCAGCTGCAGGTCAGCAGGGTGGAGGTTCCTGGAGGTGAACTGGCTCTTGGCTGGGGCAATGAGGAGTACGGAAGGGGGCAGCTGGACTACAGGTCTTTCATCACCCAGCAGGCTAGCCCGGGCTCGTGCACAGGTGTCTCTGGGTTCCAAGAGCAGGGAGATGGAAAGCACTTTTCAAGCCGTTGTGTCAGGTTTGCGCTTGTCCATTGATGACAGCAAGTTTCAGGGCCATTAGATTCAAGAGACAAAGAAAGACTCTCCTTGCAGGAGAAGCTATAAGATGGGCATAGATACTAAATTTTAGATGGGTATGAAGATGAAACAGGGAAGGATTTGGGGCACCTTTATGATCTGCCACATATATGCATTTGAGAGAAAACACAAAAGCAGGAGAATCAATGAAATCCCTCTCTTTTGTTCAGCATTTCTTTCCAGCCACTACCCTTCTTCACATTGGAAACTTCTCAAGTTGTTGTATGGCAGAAACAACAATCGGCACAATATTGTAAAGCAAACATCCTCCAATTTAAAAATTAACTAAATAAAGGAAACTTCTCAAAAAAGCAGTGGACACTCACTGTCTTTGCCCTGGCTGCTTCCCTGTCCTCACCGTGGTACAGACACCACCCTACCCAGCCTGACTCTATGAGGACAGTGGACAGCCTCCTGTCACCAAATTTGGACAGCGCTCTTGAGTCTTTATCACCCTGACTCTTTTGGCTGTGTTTTACAAGATGGATCTTTCGTTTCTTCTTGAAACTCTCTATTTGTGGTCAAGTGTACTTGTGGTTCAGGGTATCTGTGATTTCATTCTGGGGAGGATTATACTTCCTTGCCCTTTGGACCTCAGACTTGACCTGGGTCTGACTTTGGTCAATGAAATGTGAACAGGATTGATATCTGTCACTTTGGAGTGAAAGTTTCAGGAGACAGTACACAGTTTCAATGTCCCCTTTTGTCTCTGACTTGAGGCTGGTGATGTTAGAGGGACTGGCTATACTATCAGGCTGGGTCCTGGGAGAGGGCAGTAGCTGACCAGAGGTGATCAAGTAGCTTACACTATAAATCTGTTTGGGCAAGCCACTGAGACATGGGGCTTGCTTGTTACTGCAGCATAACATAACACATCCTGACCAATGCAGAATTCCCATGACTTCTATAGCTCCACTTTGTTTCCCACCTACCGCTCTCACTGCTCTTTCTTTCAGTCTCTTTCCCCCTCTTCCCCTGTCCACCCCAAAAATATTGGTGCCCCATTGTTCTGTGTTTAACCAATTGTTATCTCACTCTCCATGCTCCGTGATTTCACTCTCTTTCCAAAGACTCCCAGGTCCATATCTTCAGCCCAGATCTATCCCCTAAGCTTCAGTCTTCAAAGTTTAGTCATCTGCTGAGTATCCCACTGCCTGCTTCACAGATACCCCTAAACCTATCCCTTCTCCCCACTTGAGATCTCCACTTGTGGCTCTTTTGTCCACTTAGTCCTCAAGTTATCCTTGACTTCTCACTCTTCTATTGCATCCCAGCAATTGAACATTGTAGCACACTTGACGTCCCAAATCCATGCTCTCCTCCTCCCCGACTTGTCCCATTGCCACTTGCTTGGTTCTAGCCACCCAGCACTGTTCCCCAGATGTTGACCACAGCCTCCAAAAACCTTCAGTCTGGTTTTCCCACTCCCAGCTTCTGCCACCCAGCCCAGACCTTTCGGAAATGGTGTAAGAACTATCAGAATTTTACATCTGGCCATGTCAATCAGTTTATACATGGTAAGGTTTCCTGTTGCCCATATCATTATGCAAACTCCTCACCATAATATCCCATAATATCCCCTCATTCACCCCATCCTCCAACTGTACATGCTGGGACCCTTGTCCCATCACCGCATTGCCTCCATTGCTACTGCCCCTCTTTCTGAACAGTTTTTAACCAGCTCCCTCCTACCTGTGCCCTGAGTAAGTCCAACTTGCTTTCTAACACTCCATCGGATATCATCTCCTCCGAGAAGCCCTCCCTTGCCATCACCACTGCCAATACACACATACACACACACAGGTAGAGATTGGACATTCGTCCTCCACATTCCCCATGCAAATCTCCAGCATTGCACTCACCCCACTGAAGCCTACTTAAATGCCAAGTGTCCTTCTTGCCTTTCCAATCCTGAGTTTCCCCTGCCATCCTGGTATTTTCAATGTGTCTGTCATATGGCAACTAACTCACAGAGCTCATTAAATGTATGTCCGAGTAAGTGTATAACAAATAACCATTTTCTACAATGTCTGGCTTTCAACTCATCTGTGAATCCAGGTTTATGTCTGCACTTACTACTCTTTCCATACTTCAGGTTGTAGTTCCTGCAGCTGGTGAACTACTCACAGCATCCCAAATCTCGTCATAATAACTAGACCACAATACCTCTGAGCATCCTCACTTACACGACCACTGGCACATATGACCACAGACACAAAAGCCTGGAGAAGTCTGATCACACATGTGAGTCCTCCTCTGGACTGCTGGCGGGTTCTTTGTGTGCAGGTGCCCCGGTGTTGCATCCCCCATGAGTGAGTGCATGGTGCCCAGCTCCAAGTCAGGGCATGTATTTTGAGTCTTCTCCATGGGCAAATCTATGTGGCTTGTAATCCTGACAACAATCCATTGGCTATGCTGTGATTAGTCCCCTTTGACATGTCAGGAAAGGAAAGCACAGGGAGGTAACGTAGATTTCTCCAGGCCACACAGATTCTAAGTGTTTGAACTGGGATTCCAACCCAGGAGGTCTGTCTTCGGAGGCTTTGCTCTCACCCGCTTCACTGTGCACCAGTATGAGCACAGAAAATACCTGAGGACTTGAGTCGGGGATAGATTGATTGGCTACCTAGATGTAATCTGTCCCATCATTTTAGCCCAAAGCCCAGCCAGACTTTCTAAAAATTTGGCACCCCAAGATATGAGTTGTGATGAAAGGAACTAGGACTTGGGGTCAGAAGAACCAGCTCCAAGTCTTAGCTGGACTACACAGTGGTGTGATTAACTTCTCTGACCCTTGTCTCCTGACCTGTAAGATGGGCTGATGTTATAGATGCTGCAGGGGGAATTCTCAGAAAGGTGTCAGGAGTATCAGTGGTACCACATGCCCCATTCGGGGTTGCCCTGGGAGAACTTCCGCTCTCCACTTCCACTGGACGAAAGGCAGTGGCAAGTTGCCCTGACCTCACCTGAGCTTGTGACACCCAATACAATTACAAGGTAAAAGAGGAAAACAGTGACCAAGTGTTCAGAGTGCAGAGCGCTCTAAATGGCCTTGGCCGTTCTATTTCTTCCCTCAGCCAAAGTGATTGATTGTCCTGGCATCATGGGGATAACCCAGACTGGATGCCAAAGTATCTGATCGGTTCCATCAAACCAGGTGTTGGGCTGCCCAGCACCAGCCGCCGGCACTCAGGTGGTCCATTTCTCACAACTAGGTCGGGACCTGGTTGGCCAGTTGACTTCCGCTGGTAACCAGGTACAAACTGACTGTTCCACTGGAACCAGTTATTTTTGCTGTTATTTCTCCTTCAGTGACTGACTCTGTCTTGCATGAACAATTCCATGTCAAATGAAACCAGCTTCTTTCCCCAAGGAGCTCACATTCAGTGGGAAACTAAGCAAGTAAAATCTTGGCTGATGCGTAGACAGCAGAAAACATCCAGCCCAGCCTCGCCAGCTCCGACCTCTAGCTCTGACCCTCTGGTGTGTCCACTGAGCCAGGACACACCTGCTTTCTGCCCTCCCAATGTGTCCTCCTCCATCTTCCCAGAGCCTACTCCTACTCCCAAGCCCACTACCCATCAGAGCCTTCCTGGGCCCTGCAGCCTACCAAGTCCTCCTCCTCTGAACCCTTGGCACCCTTGGTTGGATCAGTCTCACAGGAGGGGACATGCACTGCCCTGTACCACAGGCTGTCCTGGATTAAAACAAGCAAACCTTTTGCATTAAGCCTAAGCCCTGCATGTGTACTGGATAATCTGGAGGCCACCTATCGCTGTGAACTTCTTGATGTCTTCCCCTCCAGTCTCTATTTCTGTAAACACAGGTGCCCGTGTGGATATTTTATTTGTGTCATGTTTCTGAACTGCTTCCCAAGTGCAGGGCTCATGACCCTGCCCCACCTTTGCACCTCCAGAGGACCTTGCCTCCAGCAGATACTCATGGTCCATTGGTGGCTATTTTCAGTGACAAGAGCTCACAGGCAGGGGACTTCTCAAGCCCAGGTTCATGACTAATCTGGGGCTCCAGATCCCTTGTGAAGGAGCTTATTTTGAGCAGGTTGCATTGGTTACCCCAGGGAGGGGCCACCCAATAGGCTGCTGAGCTTCAGCGGAATCTCACCAACCAACCAACCTGCTGCTGCTGCTGCTAAGTTGCTTCAGTCGTGTCTGACTCTTAGCGACCCCATGGACCTCAGCCTACCAGGCTCCTCCGTCCATGGGATTTTCCAGGCAAGAGTGATAACCTGAGCATCCGGACATGCCTGACCTCACACGGGAACTGGATGGTTGGTCCCTGACCACCTCCTCTTGAGGCACTCTTCTCTCACAGGGGACAAGGGAAGCTCAAAAAGGCAGGCCAAGTGAAAAGAAGGACCTTAGGTCCCCACCCAAGTAGGGTAATGGTGAAATTCACCTGGGAGTCCACCTTGCCTGTGGTCAAACCTCCTCCTCACCTTGATGTCTTACACAGCTCTTTTAGGACCAGATCTTGCTCATCTGTTTATTTTCATCCTACAGATGCTTACTCCTTGGAAGGAAAGTTATGACCAACCTAGACAGCACATTAAAAAGCAGAGACATTGCTTTGCCAACAAAGTTTCATCTAGTCAAGGCTATGGTTTTTCCAGTGGTCATGTATGAATGTGAGAGTTGGACTACAAAGAAAGCTGAGCGCAGAAGAATTGATGATTTTGAACTGTGGTGTTGGAGAAGACTCTTGAGAGTCCCTTGGACTGCAAGGAGATCAGACCAGTCCATCCTAAAGGAGATCAGTCCTGGTTGTTCATTGGAAGGACTGATGTTGAAGCTGAAATTCCAATGCTTTGGCCACCTGATGCAAAGAACTGACTCATTGGAAAAGACCCTGATGCTGGGAAAGATTGAGGGCAGGAGGAGAAAGGGATGACAGAGAATGAGATGGTTGGATGGCGTCATCGACTCGATGGACACGGGTTTGGGTGGACTCCGGGAGTTGGTGATAGACAGGGAGGCCTGGCGTGCTGTGGTTCATGGGGTCACAAAGAGTCAGACATAACTGAGTGACTGAACTGAACTGAACTGAACAAACGTTCTTGAAGTACTTACCACATGCCAGACAATTTTCTTGGCTCCAGGGACCCAGCTACAAGTAGCACAGGTAGAATCCCGCCTGCATGGTGCTTACGTTCTCACGAGAGAAGACAGGTACATACAAGTAAACGAATACGCCAAGTTCCACAAACTAGCATAAATAATAAATGGGGAGACAGGCTGGGGAATATGAAGTGGGAGTAATACAGAAGCTACTTTATTTTGTGTGGTCAGAGAAGGCCCCTCTGGAGAAGTAAAATGTGAGCTGAGGTCTAAATAATGGATAAGAAAGCTATGGTACATATACACAATGGAGTATTACTCAGCCATTAAAAAGAATACATTTGAATCAGTTCTAATGAGGTGGATGAAACTGGAGCCTATTATACAGAGTGAAGTAAGCCAGAAAGAAAAACACCAATACAGTATACTAACACATATATATGGAATTTAGAAAGATGGTAACAATAACCCTGTGTACGAGACAGCAAAAGAGACACTGATGTATAGAACAGTCTTATGGACTCTGTGGGAGAGGGAGAGGGTGGGAAGATTTGGGAGAATGGCATTGAAACATGTAAAATATCATGTATGAAACGAGTTGCCAGTCCAGGTTCGATGCACAATACTGGATGCTTGGGGCTGGTGCACTGGGACGATCCAGAGGGATGGTATGGGGAGGGAAGAGGGAGGAGGGTTTAGGATGGGGAACACATGTATACCTGTGGCGGATTCATTTTGATATTTGGCAAAACTAATACAATTATGTAAATTTTAAAAATAAAATTTAAAATAATAATAATAAGGATTAACCAAGCAAAGACTGGGGTGGAAGAAACAGCATGTGCAAAGGCCCAGAGGCTGGAACAAGCTTTGCATATTTGGGAATAGAAAGTAGGCTCCTTTGACTGGAGTGACTTGGATGAGGGGCTAGAGACTGGGTCAGTAAGTAAGGGCAGGAAGAGATATCAGAAGGTCTTATAGACATGGTAAGGACCTGGATTTTATACTGGGAAGCTTAGAACAGAACTGGAGGGTTTCTTTAACTTGGGTTTTATGAAATAACACATCTGGACCAGAGCTGAATGTGGCCCTAGGGTGAGGTCTGGATAAGATGGAAATAGAAGACAGATTGAACAGTACAGTTGGTTCTATGAATATCTTTATTTTTTTCTTAAGAATGGCACCATGGCTAGAAATCTATGGCACTGTCTTTCCAGAGCTACAAATGCCCCTAAACTCACTGTTTTCCACAGGGTCCCAATACATGGTTCCCTATTTATGCCTTCCCACAAACTTCTGTGTCACCCACCTTCACTCATCGCTGGCACAGATCTGGCCCAAAGGGCCATAGTTCATTAGACTGGTAAATCCATACAGACCAGACTTAGGGCAGGGGTTCCACAGTGAGAATACACCATCGCCCAGGACCTCATGAGGCTGTACTTTGGCAGGAGAGCAGGTACTGAGCAAATGCTCACATGCATGTATCATTTAACCTTGGAAGGGAGTGATGAAGGTGATAATGCAGCTTATCACGGGGGTCTCATGTAGATCACAGCTTGGGAAAGGAGACATCAAAGGCCAGTGGAAAGGAACTAAGAGAGGCTGAAGGAGTATGGGGGCAGGAAGGTCAGATTTCAGCAAAGAACAACACGTGTCAAGCTCAAGGGAGAGAATTTTTGAACTAGACATAATTGTTCCCTGTCTTCAAACCAGGAAGAATAAATGAATTCAAGTTCAATTTCAGATCAAACACAGAAGCCAGCACCCCTCCCACTACCATGGAGGCCCACAGATGGCCTGGGTGTCCAGGCCTGACCTCAGCATGAGCCAGTCGAGCTTCTTAGAAACATGTTTCTTTAAAGGAAAAAACGGGTTTGGGGAAGGCAGATAGCTGTCTCAACACTAAGACCACCTCGCTCAGGTTGGACACAGGAACTGTTGTTCAGACGCAGACTTCCTTCCACTCAGAAGATGGCCCTTTCTGGCCCTCAGTCTCCCCATCTTTCAAATGGACAGACAACCTGACCTACTAGGGACATTTCATGAGGACCAAGTATGGTAATAGCGTGAACACACTTTGAAAAGGCACACTTCTAACAAGCAGCCCAGCACTTGGAACCAGGAGCACATGGAAGCTATGCTGTTCTTTAACAGTGGGCTCCCAAACCCTCCTGCTGGTATTCACTGAGCAAAGAAACCCTAAGGGAAACAGAAATCATTGTAACACAGACCATCTAGGAGCATACATTTCAGAACTGGAGGAAGGTCACTTTGGGCAAATGACTCTACCTTCCTGAACCTCAGTTTCTGCATCTGTAAAATGGGATAGTAATGGTGCCTGTCCCATGAGTTATGATAAAGATTAAACAAAATTGTGCATATGGAACCTTAGCTTACAGTGAGGACTCATCCATAGTGATCACTATTATGATCTGATTCCCCCTAGATCTGACATTTCTGAGCCTGGCATAAGCCGGTCTGGTGCTAACAAAGTGCTCCTACCCCACCTCCTGCATCCCAGTGTAACAGCCATGTCAGGGATAGGGTGGGGGTTTGTGAGGGGTGGCAGAGGAGCCAAGGCAAGATGATTGCAAGGTTTTATCTTAAAGAGAACCCCCACTGTCCCTTATCTGGCTGAGCCTCACTGTGATAGCCCAGGTTCTGGGCTCCCCATGGAACCAGCCTCAGGCTAAATCTGCCGCAATAATTCCAGGAGCCGGAAATGGGAGGAAGATGTAGGCGGGGGCGGCAGCTGCGCCGGCCCTGGGGGCCCTGCTGAGGACAGTCTCAGCCGAGGCTGCAAGCGAAGCCCAGCCAAGGGAGCAGGAAGGCAAATGCAAAGACTCCAGGACTTGAGGTCTTGCTGTTTGTTACAATCAAGATAAGAAACGCAAAGGCTCTTTAAAGAGATGGCACGTGCTCTCCAGACTCGAGCAAGAGTTTCAAATACAGATGGTGCAAAGGAAGACATGAAACCTAAGGGGACGTGGGCCCGAGTTTGGGGCTTGAGGAGTGGGACTCTTCGTGTGATGAGTGTGTGTGTTGGTGTACTGGTATGTGCATGTGTGTGCATGTCTGTTCACCAGGAGGGTGTTGTATGTGGCAGCGAAAGAGAGAACTTTTCCCAAACACAGCCTTGGAAGGGGGTGCGTGCTTTATTTCAGACAAATGATAGGAGGCAAAGGGACCCGTCAGGACTCTTCACCCTTGACTTTCCCTCCTTGTTCTGTCTCCGTCTCTAGTATTTCCCTGTTGTCTGGCCCTTTCTGTGTCTCAAGGTCTTTTTTTCTCGGTTTCTTTTAGTCTGTCTCTGCCTCTCTGCTCCCCTCTCTTTGTCTGTGTCTGCGCGTGTCCCCGTCTCTCACAGTTTCTCTCCTTTGGACTACGTTTCTCCCTCCCTCCTCACATCTCTTCTCATCTCTGCCCCTAACAATCATCTTTTCCTTCATCCCAAGATAGCCTTTTCTTCCAGCCCCCCGGGCTGCTTCCTGCTCCTTTGTGCTGGGAGAGGTGCTGTCTTCCAACAGAGTGGAATCCTCGGGAGACGGGGGTTTCCGGGTCTGAATGCTTAATTTCACATTCCCGCTCCGCAAGGGCGAAGATTCCAGCCACACTGTATCCTGGCTTATCAGACATCCCCCACCCGCCCCGGAGAAACCTCTCTCCTCTCCTCCCCAGGTGAGGGCTTGGCCATTCCCCCTGAGAAGGGGGTACATTTCCACGGCCTTCTCAGTGGTTTTGCTCCCCTGAGAAGGACACGTGGAGGATGAGGCTGAGAAATTCCAGCAGAACCCTCACCCCCTCACCACCCAGAGTGAGCCTAGGCTCAGGAAGGGAGGGTCAGCTTAGATTTTCTGAGGATCCAGAAATGGCAACCCACTCCAGTATCCTTAACTGGAGAATCCTATGGATAGAAGAGCCTGGTGGGCTACAGTCCATGGGGTCACAAAGAGTCGGACATGACTGAAGGGACTTAGCATGCATGCACACGTCTTCACTCTTTATTTTGTTCTATTTTATTCTAAAAACTAGTATTGACTGGTTTCCAATTGTATTTTGTTCTGTTACAATTTGGAAAAAAAAAAATGAGAACCTAAATAAGATAGGGTAAAGATATTTGACTATTCAGGTGAATGAATACACATGTGCAAAATTCTAAGCAGTTGACAAATCTGAACAAATCTTCATTTTACAGATGAGGAAATTGTAGCACAGAGAGGTTAGACAGCTTGCCAAGGTCACACAGCCACCCAGTGTGGATTTGAACCCAGACTTCCAGCCCTGAATTCAGGCTCTTTGTGCTGTGCTCTGCCACCTCGCCTGCCCCTGGCCTGCCCTCTAGCCCACCCAGAGGGACACAGGTACCCTCTGTGCAGAGCCCTCCCTGCTCAGGATGACAGGGAAACTGACCTTGTCAGCTCCTGGAAGAGCCTTGCCTCTTACCTCCCTGGGGCTCTGGGCCTGGGTTCTGTTTCCCTCACTTTTCTGCAGGGCTCTTCCTCCTCAGCTTCTCAGGTCTTCCCTGAGCCCCTCAGTAAAGGAAACCTACCCCCTTCTCCAGCCAGGATGCCCAGGACATCACACTATTTATTTTCTTCAAATCTGATCACACTGGGGATTTCATTGCTACTTTTATATGTATTCTTGGTTACTTTCTTTCCTCTCCAGAGTAACTCCCACTATCCAGACTGTGTCAGAGCTCCAGAAAGACTGAGTAAACAAGTAAAGGCAAAAAGAGTGAGATTCTTGCTCATACAGATACAAAAAGAGATGTGGTCAGGGGTGTTGTGAGAGGAAAGGATGGCTGGGCAAGGGCATGGAAGTATAAAACCATGGGGCATACTCAGGCATGCAAATATTCTGTGCCCTATGCTTCAGGGCGTCGTCCCATCCTGAGTGCGAGGACTGGGACTGTAGACGTGCTGGAATTAAGAGCCTTGAATGCCAGGCTAAGCAGCTTGGGCTTTACCAGCAGGCAATGGGGAGTTGAAAAAGTAGCAGGATGCATGCTGTGATCTGGACAGAATAGACCTGCCAAGATGAGTGGGCAGTGAGAGGCTGGGGCAGGTCGCCCCATCTGACCTGGCTGAGGACTTTCCCTGGCAGGGGAGACCCAGGCCCTGGAGAAGAGGTGGGGGGCGGAGGAAGCCCAGGCATGTCTGTCGCCTCAGTCTGTGGGTGCGGAGAAGATGCCAGTTGGGCGCTGCAGCAGGAGCAGGACTGAGAGAGAAAGAACCTCCTGTGGTCTGAAATTGCGTCTTCTAAAAATCAACACCAATTGGGATCTTTGTTTTCTATTTTGCCCCTGCCCACTTCAGGGCAATGAGAAGCAGATTGTGTTTCCAAACACATCACGCGAAATCTGCAGTGGAAGTTGGAAGAATAACCCCAGGCTTCTTGGTCTAATTCTCAAGGTCAACTGATATCATTAGAATAACATGAACTCAATTTGAGTTACAGCAGGGAAATCATGTTAGGAATATGGGTCACTACATCACCAAGTAATGAAGCTGTTACCTCGCACGATCGCAAACGCGCTCAGAAGCCTGTCAGCGTCCTTGCCCCATGGTTCTAACAATGGGGCCAGCTCGGAACAATGGAGTCACCCACAGAAACCGAAGCCCACTGGCAGAGGGAGCCCCGGGATGGAGCCGGCCCGGCTCCAGCGCCTGCAGCCTCAGAGTCAGCCAGAAAGGCAGGGGTGTCCCGGGACAAAGGGCAAATTTCAGTCCTGTTATTTTTCCTCCAGATTTTTGAGATTTTCTTTAAAAGCCACAATGGGAAACAGGCAGAGGGAAGGGCCCTGGGGTCACAGAAGAAGCAAAACCCATTGTTCCGTCTGCCAGGGAAGACAGGTTAAGGCGAGCAACAGCCAGCACTTGCCCAGAAGTGTGGCTCCAACAGCAGCCTGTGTAGACAGTAACGTAACTCAAGTGAGGAGATGGGGGTGGCAGATCAGGTACGCGACAGTGGAGGGCTGAGGCACCCGCTCGGTAAAGGGGCCCCACTGCCCGGGCCAGCCCTCAACTGCACGTTGGACCTTGGCCTGGCTGTGAGAGATCTGCGCATGTTTCCATGAAAAGTAGAAACGGAACTGGATGGGAAGTCTCCTTGTTGGAGGATGGTGGCAAGCAACCTAAGATATTTTAGGGCTCTAGCGTCTACGCCGTAAAGCACGTCTTGTGTTGCCTGCTTATGACTTACAGGGTCCAGGGATTAAAGGCCCTGGGTTAGGAGATCTGGGTCCCCTCGAACTCCCACTATTGCAGTGAAGGAGCGGTGGCAGCTTAGCCCTGGAGCAGCCCCTGGCCAGGAGCTTGAGCCCTCACAGTGGCCGCCCCGGCGTGCCCGTGCCCCCTCCACGGCCCTCCACTCAGCCAACAGCTGTGAGGGGTGTTGGCACTCTGCTCCCTGCCGGGCCATCTCAGGGTGTCACCAGAGCTGAAGGAGACACTTCACATGTGGATGCCACCTCCCTGGGGGAGCCCACACTGAAGGGCTGATGTTGGGGGTGGTTATAGGACCTGGACTTCTCTGGGGCAACTCAGAGCATCTCTGAAGACCCACACCTGCTCCAGGGCTCCGAACAGGACCGCCAGAGGCCTTTGCTGTGACTGCATCATGGCCAGTTTCTACTTCTGCCACCTTTGTTCCCTTACACCCTCCAAGTGCTAACCCCTCAGGCTATCCCCCTCGCCAGGCTCCTCTGTCCGTGGGATTTCCCAGGCAAGAACACTGGAGGGGGTCGCCATCCCCTCCTCCAGGAGATCTTCCCAACCTAGGGATGGAACCCGTGTCTCCTGCTTGGCAGGCAGATTCCTTACCATCTGACCCAGAGCATGGGGGTACCCCTCCCCCGAAAACCCAGCCGTGATGCCCTGTTCAGCCCTCATTTCCTCACGTGTCCCATAGAGAGAATCACTCACCTTAACGTGTCCTGTGAGTTTGTAATGAATTGCTGGAGGGGGAGGTAGCTGAGTCAGGATGGCTCAGTGCATGCAGCAGGTGCTCAATAAATGCTCACTGTGCATCGTGGATTGAGCGCATAGGAGAAAGTGGTACATGCATGGCTACTGTTACTAACCTCATAGACTTTATTCCCTAAGGTAGAGCTTCTTCACCTCCCCACGACTGATATTCAGGGCCCAATCATTCTTTTTGGTAGTGGAGGAGGGGCTTGTTCTGTGTGTTGCAGGATGTTTAACAGCCTCTACCCACTAGATGCCAGTAGCAACCCCCAGTTGTGACAACCAAAAATATTTTCAGACATTACCAAACATCCCCTGAGAGGCAAAACTTCTGCCAGTAAGAGCCACTGCCCAGAACCATCAGAGTTCCTCAAGCCGCAGCTGGGGGAGACCCTAGCTCCAAAAGTTGACCAAGGGGCCTTTCCCAGGCCTTGTTTACAGGAAACAGGAAATCCCAGCCAGGGCAAGGGGTGGTACAGGACGATGGGAGGAGCCCACACAGGGCAGAGACAGTGCTTCAAGTCCCAGCAATTCATCATGCAACCCAGAAAAGGCGTCTCTTCTCCCAGCTGTAGGGTCCTCAGATGAAGAATAGAGAGGTCAGCTCATTCCTGCTGACCTCCCGGGGGCAGGGGGTATAAAAACATTTGGTTTGGTAGGTGGGAGAGCATTTTGACAAAATAAAGTACTGTGAGGAAGTACAATAAAATTGGTTCATACCAACGATCAACTTACCCTAAGAGAGGGACAGAAAGGCAGACAGAGGGGTCTTTATTTACACGGTCACCCTTCTCTTATCCCCACTGCCGCAGGAAAAGAGACGTCCCTGCTCAAATGCCCAAGAAACAAAATAAGTTAAATTCTCAGGACCTACCACGTCTTGATGATTAATAGGATTTTGAGGCAAATTTCACTTGGTAAAACTTACAGGTGATTTTGCCTTCTATGGCAACGCTCCTAATGTTGAGTAGAATGAGACTGGGCTTTTTTTTTTTTAACTCCAAAAAAGTGAATAAAAAGAACATATCAAAGAAAGTTATGCCAACTTGACAGGCCCATTCCACCAGCAGTGGGCAGCAGAAGCAGGAAAAGAAAAGTTTGCCTCTGAAACACCTGGTGGAAGCAGAGGCACACTGGCTCTGCCTTCCTCCCCTGCCTGCCCTCCATCCTTCCCTCCCTGGAACTGAAGGCAAGCAGCGAACGCCCGAAATAGCCTCGCTTCCAGCGGTGAGGCAGGAAGCCACCATCCCCATGACAGAGCGCTCTCACGCAATTGACACAGAGAGCTGACGCTGCCCTGCCATTCACTTCTGGGGGCCAGGGCGGGGAGGCTGGCAGGGGTCCACCAGGGTCCACTCCCTGGAGACATCCCAGGGAAGGCAGGGATCAGTTCTAGAACAAGGGGCTTCTCTCTACCACCAGAACCCCCCACCCTGGCTCTGCCACCCCAGACACAGGGACTCAGCTGGGTTGACCCCATACGCGGCGGAGTCTACAGATATTTCAGGGGCTATTAAATATGCTTGAGATCCAAGAAGGAAAAAGGAAAGGGTATTGATTCTAAAATATGAGAAGGAAACTGTAAGATCAAAATTACTAATAATTTCAAAAGCAAGATTCCAAAGCTCTTTTAATATTATTTTTTGTTTTGAACTTTTTATTTGTACTGGGGTGTAGCAAACGAACAGTGTTGTGGTAGTTTCAGGTAAACAGCGAAGGGACTCGGCATATCCATTCTCCTGCAAACCCTGCTCCCATCCAGGCTGCCCCATAACACTGAGCAGAGTTCCACGTGCTACAGTAGGTGCTTGTTGGTTATCCATTTTAAATACAGTCGTGTGTACATGAAATGAGACAAATGAACTTACTTCCAAAACAGAAAGAGACTCACGAACTTATAAAATACACTTACGGTGGCAGGGGCAGGGTCGGGGGCTGCTGGGGGTGCAGGGAGGGATAGTTAGGGAGTTTGGGATGGTTGTGTACACTCTTTTTAAGCAAAATCATTTTTGAAACAATTACATTCAGCGGAGTGAATTTTAATATGCTGATATGGAGGAGGGCCTCTCAGAGGTCTTAAATTGGCCCCTGAAACATATTTTTTTCACCTCCTGGGGGTGAAAATTCTCCTACCTTGTTGCATGTGAATGGGATATGGAGACACGAGGTCTCTGAGCCCACGCAGTCCTCCTCTCTCTGACTCTGCAGGATCGCCCCACAGACCCTAGGGTGCAGGCACAGTGGGAACCAGTGTTCTGGAGCTATAGAGAGTACAGACCTGAACTCCTAAGAGCATCCTGACCTGTCCCCCAAGGCATGAGAGCCTTGCCATCATCTGCCTTCCTGGGGCAAGTTTGGTGGAAGGTTCCAGATTGGGAGTTAGGAGCAGGGGTCTTGGGCCAAGCCTTGCCTCTGACTTTCTCACAGGCAAAGGATATGCAACCCTCTCTGCAGCAATGTCACACCACCCCTAGAGAAGCACAGGACAGACTGAGAGGGCCATTCGTATTAAATTAAAAATGGGAAAAGGCACATCTCTTTGTGAAAGAGACCCAGTTCTTTGTGAAAGAGGACGCTCTTCCCTCCGATTTCGGATGTAAGTCCTGGCTCCTAGTGACTCCTACTTCACTATTCCCCTCACCCGACCCAGCAAGCCCTGAACTGTGCTGGGTGTGCAGAGTCACTCAGTCACGTTTGACTCTTTTCAACCCTGTGGACTGTAGCCAGCCAGGCTCCCCTGTCCATGGGATTCTGCAGGCAAGAATACTGGAGTGGGTTGCCATTTCCTTCTCCAGGAGATGTTCCCTGACCCAGGGATCAAACCCTGCACTGGCAGGCAGATTCTTTACCACTGAGCCACCAGGGAAGCCCAAGCCCTAAACTGGGTGCTTCCCAACTCTGATACTGCAATTCTCCAGGGCTCTGGTGCCCTCCCAGAAAGCACTCATAGCCAGCCAAGGGCAAACGCCAGCACCAGAGGCGACCCCTGCCCACTGCATGCTGCTTACCCTGGTTGGCAGACAGCTCTTTTCCCAGTTGGTGGGCAGGGTTGTGTTTATTTCGCAATTAACAAAGAACAAAGATGTGGCGGGGGTGGGGCTTGTGGTTGGCTTTTGGGGACCAGAGTCCCTGCCTTGCCCCTGGTTCTTTGACTCCAGGTCTGGGGGTGGGAGGGGTGTCCACCCCCCCTCATCATTCACAGTGGTCTGCATTTCTTTGGCCAGATCATCAGCTGCAGCAGACGGGCCTATTCTCCAAGAGAGGCAAGGGGCAAAACATGACTCGAACAGACTCCAGGCCCACTCAGGTCAGGGGTGACAAGTACAGACTCCCCTATATTCATCAAGGGCGCACTGGGAGACCGAGAGACCAAGGCCGTGCAGGTCTCAGAACAGCCCCTGCTGGTTCTTTGTCGTGCCGTCTTCAGAGAGGGAACCACATCCCTGTGTTCTACGTGGAGATATGGCAGACACCCCCACTAATGAAAGCAGGGAGATTTGGGGGGCACGGGAGGTGTTGATACAACAGATAGAGCTCTGAATTACCCACAGTAAACAAAGCAAATTATATTGACTTCCACAGGAGTCTGAGATTTTGACAGCAAAGAGAGACTTATGGTAGAGTTGTTGCTGCATTTATATTTAATAAATTTAAGAGAGAGATGAAATAGACTTTAGCAAGGCTAGTGAAATATTTATAAAAGCACACCGAAGCCATGTAAGGGAGAGAGAGGGAAATAAAACAGCTCACATGTGGGATCAAATCGAGCAAGCCAGCTTTTAACCTGACAGCTCCCTCGCACTGCAGGCAGAAAGCTGCCAACGGGCCACAGATGCACCACACCTGAGCTAGCCGGGAAGCGGAGGGAGGTTTGGGGAGGGGAGGTGGGGTGGGACGGTTGTGTGTGCACAAGGCTCAGCCAGCTCCATGTGGTCCTGGGCATCTGTCACACCTGCCTTCCTGCTCAGGTGCGCCTGGCACCTTGCAATGCCAGCCAGAGCAGGTTCTCCTGCCCCTGGCCTATGTCCAGTCAAGCCCATGGCCTGGTAGGAGCATCTGAGGCCCCCAGGAGGCCTCACAGACAGATGGAGGCTGGACACCCCTGGGCTTCCATCACAGGGAGAGCGGTCTGTCTTCAAGCCATTGTCCCTGGAAGGTCTGGTTTGGGGATTATTAGACTGAGGGGAAACCAGCTAGTTTTTGCAGATTGGTCACATTTTTGAAATGTACAAGTAATATATAGTCGTGGTGGATAATCAGAAGAAAACAGATTGACAAACATGCAAACTCTATCACCCCTAATCTCCACCATGTGGGCATTTCCAGACTGGCTATGTACCATTTATCAAGGGGTGGTTTTAATATTATGTAGCTCTAACCCATGAATACTCTTTGGAAGGACTGAAGCTGAAGCTGAAGCTCTGATACTTTGGCCACCTGATGTGAAGGGCCAACTCATTGAAAAAGACCCTGATGCTGGGAAAGATTGAAGGCAAAAGGAGAAGAAGGTGACAGAGGATAAGATGGTTGGATAGTATCACCAATTCAATGAGCACGAACTTGGGTGAACTCCAGGAGATAGTGAGGGACAGGGAGGCCTGGTGTGCTGCAGTCCGTGGGGTCTCAAAGACTCAGACACGACTTGGTAACTGAACAACAGCAACAAGTTCTACTCCCCTCAGACATAATCTAGAACATACTGGCCATGGTATGTCTCATCCCCTGCTCTCAGTTTTGGGATGTTCCCTCTGCCCAGAACATTCTTCTTTTCCTATCCAAATTTAAACTCATCTTGGAGACCCATTTCAATCCTCCGGTGGGGCCTGCTGCCCTCTGGCCCAGTCTCTCCCTCTGCTGAACCCCCAAGTCCTGTTCATGTCGCCACACTGTGGTTCATTCTTAGACTGTCTTATTTCCTGGCCCTGTTGCCCGTTGACTTTTCCTGGTTTTCCATTCCCATGGAAAATCCTGCCTTATCCCTTTTTGCCTCTGTCTGCATCCCATCTGGCACCCCCAGCCCAGTGCAGGCCCAAGGCAGGCTCCAGACAGCAGCCCCAACCGAGAACCTCCCAGAACACCTTCTGACTTCAGCAGTTGAGTGGGAACAATGTCTGGATGTCTGCTCTCCCTCAGGAAATCGCATCAGTGTGAGCCACTTGCTCCAGGAGCTGCGGGCTGATTTGTAGAAATCAGGTTGTGGAAGAGCGGTTCGCCTGGTGGCCAGCCGACGCGGCAACGGAGGGCTGCTCTGGGAGTTTCCGTTCCCCATCTCGGATCTTCGCTCTGATTCTGCCACTGCTGTGGCAGGACTCGGGCTGTGCTAAACAGCGCTTGCTAAGTGCCTATGCATTCCCCCATCCCACCTGCCTTTGGATTTGAAATTGCTACAGAGAACTCTGCTAGGCCATGCCTAAGGAGTGTGTCTGCCAGTTCGCTCATTCAGCAAACTGGACTTATTACGTGAATTTTCCGCACATCAGCTTTTGTGAATCAACATAGATACCCTGACCGTCTGGGAAGGAGATTCTGAAGCAACACTGGAACCTGGTCTAGGACTCATCTCCCTGACCCCTCAGACCGTGTCCTCCAGCCTCTGGTCTCCTGACCCTGACACTTCAGCCAACAGCCTCCTTCCTCCAGGCCCTGCCTCGCCATTCTGAGCTCCAACTTCCAAGGGCAGGCTTATCTGAACATCTCCAGAGGGACTGAGAGCCACAGGAATGTGTAAGAAGCAGAAAAAGCAGGGTCATGGTGGGTCAGACCTGGAAACTGTCTGAAGCTTCCCAGAGACTCTGGAAGGAAGCACAGAATGTATTAAAAGCAGACAACAAGGGACCAAGAATCGCTTCCTGCCCCATTCTCAACTGCACTGAACCCTTCTCACTTCTTAGAAGTTCTCTCATCCTCACCTCCAGGTTTTACACAGGCGTTACACCTCTGCCTGGAGCACTTGTTCTCCTTCTTTATCCCTCACTATATCCCTTTTAAAAAACAACATTATTGAGGTATAACTTTGCTGTTGTTCCACCGCTTGGTTATGTTTGGCTCTTTGTGATCCCATGGACTATACAGCACACCAGGCTTCCCTGCCCTTCATCATCTGCCAGAGCTTGTTCAGATGCACGTCCATTGAGTCAGTAATGCCGACCATCTCATCCTTTGTCGTCCCCTTCTCCTTCTGCCTTCAATCTTTCCCAGCATTAGGGTCCTTTCTAATGAGTCGGTTCTTCGCATCAGGTGGCCAAAGTATTGGAGTTTCAGCTTCAGCATCAGTCCTTCTAATGAATATTCAGGATTGATTTCCTTTAGGATAGACTGGTTTGATCTCCTTGTGGTCCAAAGGACTCTCAACAACACAATTCAAAAGCATCAGTCCTTCAGCACTCAGCTTTCTTTATGGTCCAACTCTCACATCCATACATAACCACTGGAAAAACCATAGCTTTGACTAGACAGACTTTTGTCGGCAAAGTAATGTCTCTGCTTTTTAATATGCTCTCTAGGTCAGTCATAGCTTTTCTTCCCAGGAGAAATTGTCTTTTAAATTTCATGGCTGCAGTCACCTTCTGCAGTGATTTTGGAGCCCAAGAAAATAAAGTCTGTCGCTGTTTCCGTTGCTTCCCCATCTATATGCCACGAAGTGATGGGACCGGATGACATAATCTTGGTTTTTTTGAATGTTGAGTTTTAATGTTGAGCTTTTTTACTTTCCTCTTTCACCTTCATCAAGAGTCTCTTTAGTTCCTCTTCTCTTTCTGCCATAAGGGTGATGTCATCTGCATGTCTGAGATTATTGATATTTCTCCCAGAAATCTTGATTCCAGCTTGTGCTTCATCCAGCTTGGCATTTCACATGATGTACTCTGCATATAAGTTGAATAAGCAGGGTGACGATATACAGCCTTGATGTACTGCTCTCCCAATTTTGAACCAGTTCATTGTTCATGTCCAATTCTAGCTGTTGCTTCTTGACCTGCATAAAAATTTCTCAAGAGGCAGGTAAGATGGTCTGATATTCCCATCTCTTTAAGAATTTTCCAGTTTGTTGTGATCCACACAGTCAAAGGCTTTAGCATAGTCAATGAAGCAGAAGTACATGTTTTTCTGGAATTCTCTTGATTTTTCTATGTGCAACGGATGTTGGCAACTTGATCTTTGTTTCCTCTGCCTTTTCTAAATCCAGCTTGAACATCTGTAATTTCTTGATTCAGGTACTATTGAAGCCTAGCTTGGAGCATTTTGAGCATTACTTAGCTAGCATGTGAAGTGAGTACAGTTGTGCTGTAGTTTGAGCATTCTTTGGCATTGCCCTTCTTTGGGATTGGGTGTGTGAGTTCACTCAGTCATGTCCGACTCTTTGCAACCCCATGGACTGTAACCTACCAGGCTCCTCTGTCCATGGGATTTTTCAGGCAAGAATTGGGATTGGAGCGAGGTATAATTTAGACAGGATAAATTGTACCCATTTAAAGTGTACATTGTGCCAAGACTAAGATCTGACCCATGTATACACCACTGAAACCATGCCCATAGTCTCCATCACCATCCAAAGTTGCCTCCTGACTCTCTGACCCTTCCAACTCACCCTTGCCCCAGTACCCAGGCAACCACTGATTGGTTTTCTATCTCTGTAGATGAGTTTGCCATTTCTCGAGTTTTATATGGGCTTCCCAGGTGGCACTAGTGGTAAAGAACCCTCCTGCCAATGCAGGAGACATAGGAGATCTGGGTTTGATCCCTGGGTTGGGAAGATCCCCTGGAGGAGGGCATGGCCACTCACTGCAGTATTCTTGCCAGGAGAATCCCATAGACAGAGGAACCTGGTGGGATACAGTCCATAGGGTCACAAAGAATCTTATATACATTGAATCGTATGATATATACAATTTTATATCTGTTTTCTTTCACCTGGCAAGATTATTTTGAGGTTGTATTAGTAGCTCATTTTTTTCTATTGCTAAGGAGTATTCCAATGTATAGATACATCACATTTTGTTATCCATTCACCCAACTGGTGGCTGCCAGTCTGTTGCTATTAAACACAAAGCTGTAATGAACATTCCTGTTTAAGTTTCTGACTGGACATATGCTTTCACTCAGAGAAGGCAATGGCAACCCACTCCAGTACTCTTGCCTGGAAAATCCCATGGACGGAGGAGCCTGGTGGGCTGTAGTCCATGGGGTCGCTAAGAGTCGGACATGACTGAGGGACTTCACTTTCACTTTTCACTTTCATGCATTGAAGAAGGAAATGGCACCCCACTCCAGTACTCTGGCCTGGAGAATCCCAGGGACGGCGGAGCCTGGTGGGCTGCCGTCTATGGGGTCACACAGAGTTGGACACAACTGAAGCAACTTAGCAGCAGCAGCATGCTTTCACTTCCCCTGGTAAATCTCTAGGAGTAGAGTGGCCAGATTGTATGACAGGTATGTGTTTAAATTTTTAAGAAACTACTAAATTGTTTTTCAAGTCAACATAAAAGGGAGTTGTAGTTTTTCCTCATCTTAACCAACACTTGATATGGTCAGCCTTGTTCCTTGTAGCCATTCTGGTAGATGATTGGAGGCAGTGATTTTTTCATTTCTCTAATGGCAAATGATGCTGCACATCTTTCCATGGGCTTATTTGCCATCCATGCCTCTTTTTTGGTAAAGTTTCTGTTCAAATCATTTGTCATTTTCTACTGGTTTATTATGATTACTATTAAATTTTGAAAATTCTTTATATATTTTAGAAACAAATCCTTTATCAGATACATGATTGACCATATTTTATCAGATTCTGTTATTTGTCTTTTCATTCTTTTAATGGAACTTTTCAGAGAACAGTTTCGAAGAGCAAAATCCAATTTACCAAGTGTTTGCTTTAAGAGATCATGGCTTTGGTGCCATTTCTAAGAAATCTTTGCCAACCCAAGCTCACAAATTTTCTCCTGTGTTTTCTTCAGAAATTTATTATATAGTTAGATTTATGATTAATTTTATCTTAAACTTTGTATCCAATGAGAAGTATGAATAAGAGTTCATTTTTTTTGCATTGGATATCCAGCTGTTTCAACAGTATTTGCTGAAACAGCTATCTTTTCTCTACATTTGCGCCTTAGCCAAAAATCAGTTTTCCATGTTCTGGTTTCATCTCTTGATCGTTACATCAGTGCCACACTCTCCTGATCACTGTGGCTTTCTCGTAAGACTTGAAAGTCCCAACTTTGTCTTCTGCAAAGTTGTTTTGTCTATTCTGTGTCTTCCCTTTGCTTCTCCAAAGGAACTTTAGAATCAGCTTGATAATTTCAACAAAAAGGTCTGCAGGATTTTGAATGGGATTGCTTTGACTCTGTAGATAAATTTGGGAACATTTGACATCTTAAAAATACTGAGTCTTATGACTTGTAAACAAGGCATATCTATTTATTTAGTTTTTAAAAAATTTCTCTCAGTAATGTTCTGTGGTTTTTAGTGTATAACTATTGCACACCTTTTTGTCAGATTTATTTCTTTTTCAAATTTTTATACCACCGTAAATGACATTTTAAATTTTAATTTCATACTGTTCCTTGGTAGTATGCGCTGTGCTAAGTTGCTTCAGTAGTGTTCAACTCTTTGCAACCCTATGGACTGTAGCCTGCCAGGCTCCTCTGTGCATAGGATTCTCCAGGCAAGCGTACTGGAGTGGATAGCCGTGCCCTCCTCCAGGGAATCTTCCAGACCCAGAGATTGAACCCACATCTTTTACATCTCCTGCATTGGCAGGTGGGTTCTTTACCACTAGCGCTACCTGGGAAGCCCCTCCTTGCTAGTATACAAAAGTACAATTGGCTTTTTGTAAACTGATCTTGTTTCTTGTAACTCCACTAAACATTTTTATGAATTCTAATAGCTATTTTATAGATTCCATCAGATTTTCTATATATACAACTATGTCATTTGCAATAAAGATATTTTTACTTCTTTTTCCATAAAGGTCCCCTTGTTCTCTCTCTTCCCATCTTCCCCCTTCTTTCTTTCTTTCTTTTTCATTGTCTTTCCCCACTATTTTACTTCTAGAGCCTCCAGGACAGTATTGAATAGAAGCAGTAAGAGTAGACATCCTTGTCTTGTCCCTTCTTTTAGGAGGAAGGCCTTCAGTCTTTCATCATTAAATACGTTAGTTCTAAGTTTTTCAGGATAAAGTTCTCTTCTACTTGTAATTTGTGGAGACAGTTTATCAGGAAAGGATATTAAATATTATCAAATGTGTTTTCTGTGTCTTGTAAGGTGATCATTTTCACATCTGACCTTTATTTTGTTGGGGTAGTTTCCCTCTGTTCATAGGTTGCTGAATGTTCTTTATCAAGAAATGGTATTGAATTTTGTTAAGTAATTTTTCTGCATCAGTTGAGAGGATCATGTGGTTCTTTTCTTTCATTCTGTTAATGTGGTGTATCACATTGATCTGTTGTCACATGTTGGATCATCCTTACAATTCCAGGAATAAATCCCACTTGGTCATAATCTTTTTGATATGCTGTTGCATTTGACTTGCTAATATTTTGCTGAAGACTTCTGCATCTATGTTCATAAAGAATGTTGGTCTGTACTTTTCTTATAGTGATTGTCTGGTTTGGATGAGTTAAGAAGACCAGCCTCATAGAATGAGTTAGGAAGTGTTCCCTGTCTTCAGTATTTTAGAAAAGTTTGAGAAGTGTTGCTCTTAGTTCTTCCCTAAACATTTAGTAGAATTCACCACTGAAGCCACCAGGTCCAGGGCTTTTATTTGCCAGGAGATTTTTTTATTACTGACTTGATTTTGTTACCAGTTATAGGTCTATTCAAATTTTCTATTTCTTTCTGATTTAGTATTGGTAGGTTTGTGGTTCTAGGAATTTTTCCATCTAGATTATTCAATTTGTTAGTGTACAATTGTTCTTTCTTATAAGCTTTTCCTTATAATCCTTTTTATTTCTGTAAAGACACTTGCTCCTTAGAAAGAAAGCTATGGCAAAACTAGACAGTATATTAAAAAATAAACACATCACTTCGCCAACAAAGATCCATATAGTTAAAGCTGTGGTTTTTCCAGTAGTCATGCACAGATGTAAGAGCTGGACCGTAAAGAAGGCTGAGCACTGAAGAACTGATGCTTTCGAATTGTGGTGCTGAAGAAGACTCTTGAGAGTCCCTTGGTCTACAAGGAGATGAAACCAGTCAATCCTAAAGGAAATCAACCCTGAATATTCACTGGAAGGACTGATGCTAAAGCTGAAGCTCCAATACTGTGGCCACCTGAAGCAAAGAGCTGACTCACAGGAAAAGATCCTGATGCTGGGAAAGACTGAGGGCAAGGGGAGAAGGAGGCAACAGAGGATGAGATGGTTAGCATCACTGACTCAATGGACATGAATCTGAGCAAACTCTAGGAGATAGTGAAGGACAGGGAAGCCTGGTGTGCTACAGTCTATGGGGTTGCAAAGAATTAGACATGATTTAGCAACTGAACAATAGCTGCAACAACAAATCAGTAGTAATGTCCCATTTACATTTCTAATTTTAATAATTTGAGTCTTTTCTCTTTTTTCTTAGTCAATCAGAATAAAGCTTATCAATTTTTTTGATCTTTTCAAATAACCAACTTGTAGTTTCATTGACTTTCTCTGTTGTTTTTCTAATTACCAGTTTATTTGTTTCTGCTCTAGTCTTTATTATTTCCTTTCTTCTTCTGCTGCTGCTGCTGCTAAGTCGCTTCAGTCGTGTCCGACTCTGTGCGACCCCATAGACGGCAGCCCACCACGCCCTGCTGTCCCTGGGATTCTCCAGGCAAGAACACTGGAGTGGGTTGCCATTTCCTCCTCCAATGCATGAAAGTGAAAAGTGAAAGTGAAGTCGCTCAGTCGTGTCCGACTCTTAGAGACCCCATGGACTGCAGCCCACCAGGCTCCTCCGTCCATGGGATTTTCCAGGCAAGAGTACTGGAGTGTGCCATTGCCTTCTCCGTTTCTTCTGCTAGGTTTAGCTTATTCTTCTTTTTTTAGTTCCTTAAGGTATAAAGCTTTCTTGCTACAGTCCATGGGGTCACAGAGTCAGACATGACTTAGCGACTGAACAACAAAGGTGTAAAGCTAGGTTGCTGATTTGAGATCTTTCTCATTTTTTTAATGCAAGTGTTTGTAGTTATTCATTTCCCCCCTTAACACTGCTTTCACTGTGTTCCATAAATTGTGGAATATTGTGCTTACTTTTCATTTTTCTCTATGTACTATTTAATTTCATCTGTGATTTAATCTTTGATTCATTGGTTGCTTAAGAGAATGCTGTTTAATTTCCACAAATTTGTGGATTTTCCAGCTTTACTTCTGTTGTTGATTTCTGACTTCATCCTTGTATGCTGCTGCTGCTGCTAAGTCACTTCAGTCATGTCCGACTCTGTGTGACCCCTTAGACGGCAGCCCACCAGGCTGCCCACCAGTGGAAATGGCAATCCACTCCAGTATTCTTGCCTGGAAAATCCCATGGACATGGAGCCTGGTGGGCTATAATCTATGGGGTCACAAGAATGGAACATAACTTGGTGACTAGACCACCACCACCATCTTTAGTATAACCACCCCTGCTCTCTTTTGTTTACTATTTGTATGGAGTATTTATTTCCACTTTTTCACTTTCAACTTAGTTTCGTGATTTTGGACTTAAAGTGTGTCTCTCATAGAGTATATAATTGAATTATGTGTTTTTACCCATGCTTCCAATCTCCGCCTTTTAACTGGAGAGTTTAATTTACTCACATATAAAGTAATTACTAACAAGGGGGGACTTCTGTCGTTTTGCTTTTTGTTTTCTGGTTTGGGGGTGTTTGGGGACCCTCATTTCCTACATTACTGTTCTTTCATGCTTAGTTGATGTTTGTAAGATGTTTGGACTTCTTTCTTATTTCCTTTTGTGTATATCCTATAGCTATTCTCTTTGGGGTTACCACAGGGGTTTCATTCAGCACCTTAAAGTTTTAACACTCTAGTTGAACACTCCAGTTTGAATTCATCCCAGCTTAACTTCAGTAACACACAAAAACTCTGCTCCTTTCAACTCCATCTCTACCCCTTACGATTGCTCATGCCACAGAATTGCATCTTTAAACATTATGTGCCCCCAAACATAAACTAATAATTATTTGAAAGTTACACAGAATTATTCTTAAGTTACATAGAATACAAAATATGGAGTTATAAACCAAAGTTATGATAGTACTAGTTTGATAGTATGATAGTTTCTTAAAGGTATTAGTCTCTTAAGTCACGTATAGAAAAGTAGTCATAAAAAGTAATGCTAGTTTTTATAACTTCCCATGTATTTACCTTTATAGAGATCTTTATTTCTCCATATGGCTTCAAGTCACTGTCTAGTATCTTCTCATTACTCCTTGAAGCAATCCCTTGAGCATTTCTTATAGGGTAGGTCTAGAGAAAACAGAGGATGAGATGGCTGGATGGCATCACTGACTCAATGGACGTGAGTCTGAGTGAACTCCAGGAGTTAGTGATGGACAGGGAGGCCTGGCGTCCTGCGATTCAGGGGGTTGCAAAGAGTTGGACACAACTGAGCGACTGAACTGAACTGAACTGAGAGCAAACAAACTCCCTCACTTTTTGTTCATCTGGGAATGTCTAAATTTCTCCTTTGCTTTTGAAGGAAAGCTTAGCAGGATATAAGATTCTCACTTGACAGCTTTTCTTTTAGTGTATTGAATAGATCGGCCCACTGTTTTCTGGCCTCCAAATCTTCTGATGAGAAATCTGCTGATATTCTTATTGAAGATCCTTTGTACGTGATGATCCACCTCTTTTTTGCTTCTTTCTAGATTCTCTGCCTTTGACTTTTGAAAGTCTAAATACAGTGTGTCTTGATGTGGGTCTCTTTGAGTTCATCTTACTTTCAATTTGTTGAGCTTCCTGGATGTTCACACTCATATCTCGCATTAAACTGGGGAAGTTTTCAGCCATTATTTCTTCAAATTTTTTTTTCTGTCCCTTCTCCCTGTCTTCTATGTCTATTGATCTGTTTGATGGTGTTCTACAGGTCCTCTAGTCTCCCTTCACTTTTCTTCAATCTTTTTTTCGATTAGTTCCTCAGATTTGATCATTTCTATTTTCCTGTGTTCAAATTTGCTGATTCTTTCTTCTGCCTGCTTAAATATGCCCTTGAATTCCTCTAGTGAACTTTTAAGTTATTGTATTTTCAGCTCCAGAATTTCTTTTTGTTTCCTTTTTATATCTCTCTTTGATATTTCCACTTTGATTATACATCATTTTCTTGACTTTCACCACATCTTCCTTGAGTTCAAACTCTGTCTAGTAGCTGTAGCTGTTGTTGTTCAGTCTACTCAGTCATGTCTGACTCTCTGTGACCCCACGGACTGCAGCACTCCAGTCTTCCCTGCCCTTCACTATCTCCTGGAGTTTGCTCAGACTCATATCCATTGAGTTGGTGATGCCATCCAACTCATCCTCTGTTGCTCCCTTCTGTCTAGTAGGCCTGCCTTCCAATCTTTTTCAAGGACAGTTTTTGTTGACATAGTCTCCCTATTGAACAGATTATATTTTTCTTTTCTTTGTATGCCTTGTCATGTTTTTGTTGAAAACTGGGTATTTAAATCTAATAATGTGGTAGCTCTGGAAATCAGATTCTCTCTCTTACTCAGGTTTTGCTGAGGTTTGTTATTATTTACTTTACTGGATTTTCCTTTATTATTGTTGGCCATCTTTTTACCAATGATCAGCCTGTGGTGAAATTTAAGGTCCTCCCAGAATCAAGGTCCTTCTGAGCCTATGTCTTTCCCTAAGCACGTGTGGTCACTTTCTAATTTTCTCTGCATATGCAGCTGCTTATGAATGTCCTAGACTTTAATGTCTGGCTCCCAAAAAAGGGAAAAGGAAGAAATGAAAGTGGAAAGGGTTTTGGCCCTTTACGTCCCCTGGAAGTCACTTTAGCTGGAGGGGAAGGTGCTTATCACAACGCATGAGGGAGCAACTAAAACAGCTGCCCACCTCTTTGCATCTCTGTGATTAACTGCACCAATCAGCAGTCAATCAGAGCACAGATTTCATGTATTTGGAGGATGGGGTCTTTTATGCTCATCCTGAATCCCACAAGCTGCATTCAAGCTGCTTCAGGAATACATGCACAGCTGCATGAGGAAGAGAGATGGAGGGCTGCAACCATATGACAAACTGAAGCTGACCAAAATTAACTGCAGTTTACCACCCAAATCTTCCCTTGGAAGTTGCAAGCTTTCAATAGACCCCAGAATTCCAAAGTAATTATATCAGACAGATTCTGCCAATGTAATTATATTCTAGGTAGAGGAACAGATTTCTGGTGCTCCCTACTCCACCATATTTTCAGAATCTGTTCTCTATTTTGCCTCCATTTTTGAAAAATATTTTCATTAGGTAGAGAATTCTGAGTTGACAGTCTTTCAATGTTTTAAAGGTGTTGCTCTTATTTGCATTGTTTCTGGAGAGCAATCTGCTATAATCCTCTGTACATAATGTGTTTTTTATCTTGAGTCCTTAAAAGTTTCTTTTTAAGACTGATTTTGAACAATTTGGTTATGATGTGCCTTGGTGTAGTTTTCTTTGTGTTTCTTGTGCTTGGAGTCATTGAACATTTTTAGATTCATAGGCTTATAATTTTTATAAAATTTTAGCTACTATTCCTTCAACTGTGTTTACTGCACCCACTGTCTCCTTGCTGCTGCTAAGTTGCTAAGTCACTTCAGTCGTGTCCGACTCTGTGCGACCCCATAGACGGCAGCACACCAGGCTTCCCCATCCCTGGAATTCTCCAGGCAAGAACACTGGAGTGGGTTGCCATTTCCTTCTCCAATGCAAGAAAGTGAAAAGTGAAAGTGAAAGTGAAGTCGTGTCCGACTCTTTGCAACCCCATGGACTGCAGCCTACCAGGCTCCACCGTCCGTGGGATTTTCCAGGCAAAAGTACTGGAGTGGGGTGCCATTACCGTCTCCTTAAGGAACTTTAATTCCATGTATATTAGGCCACTGAATACTGTGTCACAACTCATTTATGCTATTTACAGTCTTTATTATTTTTTCTCTTTCTTTCATTTTGGAAAGTTTCTATTGCTCTGTCTTTAAGTTCACTGATCTTGTACCCTGCAGTGTGTACTCTCCTCCTTAATCCTGTCCAGTGTGCTTTTCAGTCTGAGTAACTGTAGTCTTCATTTCTAGTAGTTTGATCTAGGTCTTTCTCATGTCTTCCATTTCTCTAATTAACTGTTTGGACATGTGGGATGTCATCAGAACTGTTCTAATGTCCTTCCTTGATAAATCCAACACCTGTACCAGTTCTAGGTCTGTTTTGATTGAGTCACTTTTCTCTTCATCCTGGATCATATTCTCCTGCTTCTTTACATGGCTGGTAATTTGTAAATAGATGCCAAACATAATAAACTTTATCTTTTTGCATGTTGGATATTTTTTGTATTCCTAGAAATAATTTTGTGCTTTATCCTGGGCTAGGCTAGAGCACTCTTCACTCTGACCCTTTCTATGCATCTTCCCTGGGCCTCAATTACCTTCCCCACGTGCATGTGCTGACTGATGTTTTGCTAAATACTTAGGAGGGGCCCCTGCAGGTCTCCTGAGTTCTGTCTCTGTGCAAATTTCCCCTTTCAGCTTGTTTTTCCTGCAAACTCCAGCTGCCTTGGTCTCCCAGCTCTCAGCTCTGTCTTGTCAACATGAGGAGTCTACCAGTCTCCTCCAGGTTTCCCCTCCTGTGTCATATCCTGGAAACTCTCTCAAGGCAATAAGCTGGAGCAATCGTAGCGCTTTGTTCATTTGGTGCCCATCTCTCAGGGAAAACTGCCCTTCATTTCTTAATGTTCAGTGTCTTGCAAACCATTGTTTCCTGTATTTTGTCTGGTTTCTTGGTTGTTTCAGGCAGGGGGTAAATCTAGTCCATGCTACTCCATCTCAGCTGGAAGTAGAAGCTCCCTCACTAATGACAAATGAATCTTCACAACTCAGTTCAAATACCATCTCCTTCAGGCAGCCTTCTCGGATGGCCACAGACCAGGTTAAGCACTCCTGCTATGCCCCATCCCCAACCTACCCAACCCCAGCCACAATGCTTCTTAGTTCTTATCAATCTGAATTGTTATTGTTTATTTGCTCACCTCCCAGGTGGCGCTAGTGGTAAAGAACCCACCTGCCAATGTAGGAGACATAAGAGATTCGGATTAGATCCCTGGGTCAGGAAGACACCTTGGAGTAAGAAATGGCAACCCATTCCAGTCTTCTTGCCTGGAGAATCCCTTGGACAGAGGAGCCTGGTGGCCTGCAGTCCATAGAGTCGCACAGAGTCTGAAGCAACTTCAGTTCAGTTCAGTCACTCAGTCATGTCTGACTCTTTGCAACTCCATAAACTGAAGCACACCAGGCTTCCCTGTCCATCACCAACTCCCAAAGCTTGCTCAAGCTCATGTCCATCGAGTCGGTGATGCCATCCAACCATCTCATCCTCTGTCGTCCCCTTATCTTCCTGCCTTCAATCTTTCCAAGCATCAGGGTCTTTTCCAATGAGTCAGTTCTTCACATCAGGTGTCCAAAGTATTGGAGTTTCAGCTTCAGCAACTTGGCACCAGTTAGACTGTAGTTTCCTAAACATAAAAATCTATGTCTTACTAGACTTTATCTGGCACAGAACAGGTGCTTGATGAATGTTGAGATTTTTGAATGTGTCTTAGCTCCAGAAGACTGAAACACTGTGATCAGGGAGGTTCCTCTTGTGTCCAGTCAGATATGGGAGATGGGGAAGTTTCATCTAGAAAGGTGTGAATGTAAGGTACACCTATGTCCCCAGGGGCAGGGCACTTGTTCTTATCTTCAAGAAGTTAGAGTTGGTAGCCAGTTAAACAACAGTACACGAGGGGCTTCCCAGGTGGTGCTATTGGTAAAGATCCTGCCTGCTGATGCAAGAGACATAAGAGATGAGGGTTCGATCCTTGGGTTGGGAAGATCCTCATGGACAGAGGAGCCTGGCAGGCTACAGTCCATAGGATCGCAAAGAGTTGGACATGACTGAACCAACTTATCACAGCACAGCACACACCCTAGAGGCATTTCAGATGCAGAGGGAGCAGGCAGAACCAGGGACACATCTACACAAGGGCTAAGCTCCCCAAGGAAGCAGGGAGTCTGTCTCAGAATGAAATGCCTGCGCATCCTTGATGTTGTTTAGTCGCTCAGTCATGCCGACTCTTTGCAATCCCATGGACTGCAGCACGCCAGGCCTCCCTGTCCTTCAGTATCTCCTGGAACTTTCTCAAACTCATGTCCACTGAGTTGGTGACGTCATCCAACCATCTCGTCCTCTGTAGTCCCCTTCTCCTGCTGCCTTTGATCTTTCCCAGCACCAGGGTCTTTTCTGCAGCCTTGTGGTCCCTCCAAAACCCCCAGCTCCCCAAACCCTCAAGGTTCTGGAGAAGACACCATCCCACCCCAGCCCAGGCGTTAGGGAGTAAAGCAAGTTTGAAAACTAAAGGGATTTCAAGTCTGCACTTGGTGAGTGGAAAAAAAAAATCTCACTCTTTTACAAAGAATGAAAAGGCTTCCCCCACCCTCCCTTTCCTTTCCCTTCAATGATGGCATTTCCATAAGAGAAACTGCTTGATAGGCCTGTTCCCTTTAAATTATTTTCTAACGATCCAGGCAGTCGCACGCGCAGGCTGCCTCTCCTTGGCTCACCTTTCCTTTCAATTACTTTCCTTCTTAAGCTGAACAATGGCAGCGTCACGGCCCCTCCTTGCTGGGACTGCTGCAACTCAGCGCCTCTGCGGCCGGGTGCCCAGGCTGGGTTCCAGCTTTGTTCCCCTGACCAGACGGCCGCTGTTTCATCTTCCCGTCTCCCCTTTCTGTGCCATTTAAACTTTAACCTGGTAGTAACTTTGCTGCCTTGATTCCCAATTCAAAGGCTGGCAGATGAAAAGCCCTCCCCTTGGATGTGGCTTGAAAACTTCATTCCCAGTCTCTCTCTGTCTTTGAACTGCCTTGGAGCCTTTTTGCCCAAGCCGTTTTATTCTCCCTGGGCCTCAAGCTTTCAGGCCTAGGGGCTCAGGAAAGGCAGCAATAGGGGCTTCTCAGTTGGGGCCCAAGAGGACCCCAAGTGCCCAGAGTGGACAACTCCTGTGCCCCCCTGCACACACCACCTCCCCCTACCCCTGAGAGCCAGGAGTCTGGCTCAGGAGACCGTCTCTGGCCTTTCCGGGCCCAGTCCCTGCCTTCACCCAGCCCTCCCCCATCTCAGCTTCCCTTCACAAGCCCCAGACCCACAGCACTTCAAGGCTTCTAGCCCCAGGTGGGTCCTCCAGAAACTTTTTCCTTTTCAATGCCAGGCAGGCCACTTGCTGTTTCAGATATCAGGCAAGGCACAATGACAGAATTCTGCCATCACAGAAAAATTCAGGTAATCAAGACCAAATTCGACAGTGGGAAAATGAACCAGAGAGAGTGTTAGAAGTAAACCCCAAAGCAGACCTAACTTCTCCTCCTCCAAGCAGGCTCTACACATCCGGGTGGTGGCCACGTCGCTCAAGTCTCAGATGGATTTCCTTTTGTTAGATGCTCTGCGGTCTTGTTTGTCTACGAGAAAGGTTTCCCCACCACCCCTGAATCTGCTGACAGAACTAAAGAACAGTAGAGTGGGTTGAATCTTGGCCATCAAATCAGTATGTCCACATCCCTTCACTCCTGGAATCTGTTAACTGACCTCATTTGGTGAAAGGCTCTTTGCAGACATAATAAAGTTAAGGATCTTGAAATGAGGGGAGCATCCTGGATTAGTCAGGTGCGCCTAAATACCTTTTTGAGAAACACACAGAGGAGAGGAGGAGCCCATGTGATCTCAGAGGCAGAGAGTGGAGCAACATGGCCACATGTCAAGAAACATCCAGGGCCACCAGAAGTGGGAAGAGATAAGGAATGAATTGTCCCCTGGAGCCTTCGGAGGAAGCACAGCCCTGCTGACACTTTGATTCTGGACTTCTGGCCCCAAAACTGTGCAAGAATAAATTCCTGTTGTTTTAAATCACTAAGCTTCCCAAGTGGCTTAGTGGTAAAGAATCCACCTGCCAGTGCAAGGATTCACTAGAGATGCGTGTTCACTCCCTGAGTTGGGAAGATCCCCTGGAGGAGGAAATGGCAACCCACTCCAGTATTCTTACCTGGAGAATCCTATGGACAGAGGAGTCTTGGCAGGCTGCAGTCCACGGGGTCACAAAGAATGAGTTGGATGCAACTGAGCACACATGCAAAAAAAAAAAAAAGCTTATAGTAATTTGGTACAGCAGCCTCAGGAAACTGATATAAGTATGCAAAGATGTGGAAGGAAATTTTCATAGGTTTTCACCAGGGTTTGGTGCTATGGGGGAAATGTGCTGGGGGACTCTCTCTTCTTTTTCAGGGTGTGATCATCTCTACCTGCAACTCCACACAGGCAGCCTGAGGGTGATGGCAGGATAGAGGTGGAAAGGGCCTGCACAAGGCGTGGCAGGAATGGACAATGGTACAAGCTAGATTGGGATCTTAAAGGGACAATGAACCGAATCATATATCCCAATGAAAACCGGACATAGCTGGGTTTGGGGTAGACCAGAAGTCCACCTGCATGATGATTTACAGTAAAGAATCTGCCTGTAATGCAGGAGACCCAGGTTTCAATCTCTCAATTGGGAGGATCCCCTGGAGGAGGAAATGGCAACCCACTACAATATTCTTGCCTGGAGAATCCCACGGACAGAGGAACCTGGCAGGCTACAGTCCATGGGGTCGCAGAGTCAGACACAACTGAGTGACTAACATTTGAATATAATTCCTTCCTAAGGGAGAACCAGAGAGCCCAGCTTAGCCTTATAGCCAAGGCTTGAGCATGGGGCAGCGAGGGGGCCAGGATTCTAGTCTCTGGCTTGTAAGTTTTTCTCCTGACCATGCCCCACCCCCAGATTCAAGTTCCAAACTGGGATCGAGAAAAGCTGTCAACAAAAATTGGAAAAATGGTTTTTATTGAAACTCAAGTAAGACATTAGAACCAATGACAGAGAGAAGTAGAGATTGGGAGAAAAGGAAATTCTCCCCATTGCAGCTCAGGGCTAGGAGGACTCCAACATGTGGGAAGCCTTCAGCAGCTCAAGCTCAGCCCATCGGCATTGGAGACGTGGGCTGAGGGGTGGCTGTGGGGCCAGCAGATAGGATGGCCCAATTGAGGTGGTTGGACTCTGCAAAGGATCTAAGGTGTGTCCGGCTGACACCATGGTGATTAAAAAGGACCTTGGAGGCACAGAGAACAGGGCACTGGAGAGCAAGGCTTCCAGATGCAGGACCGGGTCACTCCAAACAGCTTCTCAGACAGACAACCCAAAACGTAATGGAGAGTCCTATGCCATGTGGTAACTGACAGATTGGCTCATGAGCCCACATGACACAAGCCTGAAAAGACCCCAAAATAACTGAGTGACAGTTTAACTGGGTTCTGGCAGATGCAGGTCACATCATTCATTAGCAACATCAATTCGAACCAGGGCTGGGCAGACACCCTGTGGTCCTCAGGTGTATATCAGAGTCACCTGGGAGCTTTTAAAAGAGACTCATCCCCAGGGTCCTGCCCCCACCAATGACACAGGGATTTCTGGACAGGACCAAGACTCGCATTGTTCAAAGCTGCCCAGGAGAGGCCACAGTGCAGCCAGTTGAGAACCCCTCCTTCCTGGAGCCCTCTGCCTACCCAGACAGGAAGCAGTCACTCCTCAAGTCCCGGCCTGCTTGCTGAGCCCTCCATGTTGTTCTGGGCCTGGATGGATGTGGGGAGAGACGACCCCCCCTCCCCAGGAGGCAGAAGTCACTTGAAGCCTGCTTGTGCACAAGCCCAGGAATTACTAATGGGCCTGCAGAGTCGTTAGGCAGAGGACAGAGTTTCCAGTAGTAACATCTAAACCCCATTTAATTCATTGATTTACAGATACTAGCAGATGTAAGTTCCCTCGACGCAAGAGAGTGATGGACCATAAGCACCTGTCCTCTGACCCACTCCAAGGAGACTGAGCTTTAATTTCAGGTGGAATCAGAGAGCTCTGGGCCTTGTGATGACCATTTGACAGTGATGATTACAGGCAGCCTGGAGGGCAGCTGGCCCCTTGCTCTTCTCGTGGGAGGCATCCCTCATCCGAAGGCTCCCGGGCACCCTGCAAAGATCTAAGTCTTCTTCCCCACCCAGTGCCCATGCTTCCCCACACAATAGAGGCCCAGGCATGGTGACTCTGAAAGGTCTCTGGTCCCAAGGCAGGATGGTGGCACCCAGCCCTCTGGAACAGATCTCCCCCTCTACCTGATGGGAGAAGTAGGGGTCCAGGGGTGGGGCTTGGCCCATAGCTCCAGGCCCACTTGGCAGGTCTGTAAGGAGCTGTGTGCCCACTGCAGAGATGCCTGTCTGTGGAGGTGGAGCCCACTAGCCATCTTAGAGCAGATCCCTGTTCACGAAGGGGCCTTTCAAGAGGCCCCCTTAGGAGGGCAAGCATCCAGCGAAAAGGAACCGAGGACTAGGGGAAGAGTGTGGCCACAACTTTGGGGCCTGACCAAGGCTACCCCTCCACACCCCCTGCTCCTCCATCCCCACCTCCCCCACCCCACAAGCCCCCAACTTGCATGCTGTGGACCCATTTGCCCTGGTGCCGGGGAGCCAGGGAGAAGAACTGACACTTGCTCTTGAGAGTGGCCCTGAAGCATACTGCCTTGAAACGGACAGGGCCTTGGCCATGATGCCTGGCTGGAAGGGATGCTGAGAGCCCCAAGGTGGCTCACCTCAAGAAAGTCTGGACTGATGGATGAGCTTTCACCTGTCCGGATGGTCGGGAGGGGTGGGCGTGTCAGCCTCATCATGGCCTGGACCTTCTCCTTGACCGGCTGCTGGGCTTGGAGGGTGGGCTTTGAGAAGCAGGGTGGGCATGGGGCAGGGTGGTAAGCCCAAGTGCTCGAACCAGGGAGGCCACACATAGGCAAAGGGGGCATGGAACACTCTTCTCAGATGAGTTCCTTCTACCTGTTAGGAGCTGGCACAGTGGGGGCCCCAGCCTCGGAAGGCAGGACACAGCTTCCCCCAAAACTCAGCACCCACCAGCCGAGCCTGTCCACCCAGACTGATTGGTCCTGCTGGCTCTTCTCTTCCCTCCACTGGGACCTGGGAAGACAGGTAACTTGTCCTATTTGCCAACACCTGGCATGTAACTAATGACTCGTAACATGGATTAAACAAACGAATCAACAACTTATCTGAAAGCCGTTTTCACGTGTGGATACACCTCGTTACCCACGTGTTCCCCACCCTGTGGGTTTCCCACAGCAAACACCTCCTCTCAGCTTCTAGCCCACTCCAGGGCCGTCCCACCCTCGCTGTCTGTGAGCTCAAGGATTACAAACTAATCCTAATATGTTTGCCTGCATGAAACCTAATTAGGAAGGTAAATCTGAAAAAAAGTAAAAGGTAAAACAATATAGAAACCCAAGAAGGGTGGCCCCCGGCCCACAGAGCAGAAGAGAAGGCGGTTTGGAATTCTTCATTCTCTGGTATCCTCTGCTCAGCTCAAATAAGGAGGAGACAGATCCCCTCCTTCTACCAGGCAGGGCCAATGAGAAAAGTGGAGGATAATTTGTTTAAAAAAGCACCTGAATCTGGAATCCCATACATAAGGGGCTTTCGGAGAAGGCAATGGCACCCCGCTCCAGTACTCTTGCCTGGAAAATCCCATGGACGGAGGAGCTGGTGGGCTGCAGTCCATGGTGTTGCTAAGAGTCAGACACGACTGAGTGACTTCACTTTCACTTTTCACTTTCATGCACTGGAGAAGGAAATGGCAACCCACTCCAGTGTTCTTGCCTGGAGAATCCCAGGGACGGGGGAGACTGGTGGGCTGCCGTCCATGGGGTTGCACAGAGTCGGACATGACTGAAGTGACTTAGCAGCAGCAGCAGCAAGGGGCTTTGGGTTTCCCTGTCTTCCTGCATCCAGGGCTTGGAGTTTCAGATTCATCAGAGGCTCTAGCAAATGGTTAGAAATGAAAAACCTAATTCCAAGTAGCTTAAGAAAAAAAAAAAAAGGATGGTAGTTGCACACGTGAGTGCATGTGCTTGTGTGTGTGTGTGTGTGTGTGTGTGTGTGTGTGTATGCAGATTTCAGTGACTCCGTAACTGAAAGTCCACGGATAGGTAGGACTAACTGAATACAGTGACTTAAAGAACTCTTTCCCCACATGGCCATCATATCATCCAGTCAGTCTGTCTACAAACTGTATCCCTTCCAGCAACTAGCTTCTACCCTCCCCTCTCTGTGGCCAGTGGCAGGGAGGGCATCTTTTCTAGGCTGTGGAAGGTGGTGATTGGCCTGATTGGCTTCTTTTGTGCCATGTGGGCATCCATGAGCCAGTCATATGGTCAGAAGGATTTGATGCTGCGATTGATCAGCCCTGATTCACATGTTCCATTCCTGGAGACAATGGGTAACATTCATCCCATCTAATATCCAAGGACTACAAGTGAGAGAGAGTGTGGTTCCCCAAAGGAAGATAAGCAAAAATCATAAGAATGTTTGATCCCACAAATGGGAAAAGAGGCTGCACAAGCAATGAGAGATGTCCACCATCAATTTGAATAGTGAGAAGGAGATGGAAGCCTTTAAAGTTCAATGAGCAGGACAGATAAAGACCTGGAGGTGGGAAATGAGCCACATGGGTTGGGCTGAGAGCAGAGAGGTGGGTTGATTGGAGAAGAGGGCTCCAAAATATAAATTCGGAGCTATCATGGTGTAGGTTTCACGGGCACATAAGCGGAGATGTTCCTGGGGCCCCAAAGCTGGATTTTGAAAGAAGCATCTGAATATCTTCACTTTGGGGAACACTAAAATGATGTGTCAGCTTTATGTTCTGCTTTTGGGGGTGATAAAAAGTAAGTGAAAAAAGGCGGGGAGGGGAAGGAGCAGACAAACCATCGGATGTCTGGCAAGCGACAGAGTTCTTACTGTGTGTGCATTCCCCAAAGTCACACCTACTTTGGGTTTCCTGGGGCAGCTGTGCTTACAAAACATAACCTCAGGATAGAGTGGAGAAGAGCCTTGGGCTCTAGGGCACCGGGGATTGGCTAAGTTGAGGGACAACTTTCAAGGAATGGGCTTCCAAGGACCACTCTTAATGCAATTCAGGGACGTTTATTAGGTACCTAGCATGTGCAAAAGGTTTTCCAGGTGGTGCAGTGGTATAAAGAATCCACCTGCCAATGAAGGAGACTCAAGAGATGGGGTTCCATCCCTGAGTTGGGAAGACCCCCTGGAGCGGGAAATGGCAACCTGCTCCAGTATTCTTGCCCAGAAAATTCCATAGAGAGAAGGGCCTGGCTGGCCACAGTCCATGGGGTCCCATAGAGTCAAACACAACTGAACAGCTAAGCACGCAGTGTGCAAAACATGGGCTGTATCCCATGGTGTCAGTGGACAAGAGGAACTTCATATGGCCTCTGAACTATGGGATAGTCAGGTCCATCACTGCCACGGCACATGTCATCTGACAGCATCACTTTTGCCTACAGATCTGTCTCATCTTTAATTCCTACAAGGGCGGAAATGTCCCCCATTCCTCTGGAGGTCTCCCATGCCTGACCCAGTGCCCTGTACATAATAGACACTCAATCTTTGCATCCTTTAATGAATCAGTGAATGAATGAGTTTCTCAATGATAACAGACATAATAAAGAAGATTACGATCAAGTAAAGAATTCTACAAACCCAGTGATCCTTCACTGATGGTAAGTTGTTTGTTGAGACCTGCTATGTACTTCTGCTGGAAACACAGCAGAGTGTAAGAAACAGCACTCTCTCCTGGAGCTTACGCTGCAGAGGGTATAGCCATCCCCATCTACAGATGAGAAAAGTGAGGTTCCAAGGGATTAAGGCATACGATCATGGAAGCACAGCGAGGAAAATAGGGAAGCTAGCACCTACCAAAAATTGGATTCTGTTCTGTATCTTCCTGCTTTCAAAGCCAAACCAAACCCACACTTCTTGCATCCCTGAGCAAAATAAAAACTGAATTCAATCATGCAACTATGGAAGAAGGTGTGATTACTACTTCTCTGGGTTGGAGGAAATGAAGGAAGATACCCCAGAGAAGGTGGCACTGAGCTGTCTCTTGAGGGATGGAGAAGGTTTCTGGGATGAGGAGAGGGTGTGGAGAAGGGCCCAGGGATTGGGGGCAGGGTCAGTAAAGATCCAGAATGGGGAAGGTGCAAGGTGAGGCATGCCACCTGGCTGGCACTTTGAAAGGAGCAGATGCTGAAGCAGCAGATGACGCTGGATAGAGAGCTAAGAGTCAGCTGTCTGAGGTCTGGGAGATCAAGGGCCTGCCCTCTTATAAAGGTACCATTCTTAATCCTCCATTCTGTGCCAGGCAGGCTCTGTGCCAGGCACTCCCCATGTGTCATCTGATAGCCTTACTACCTATACTGTGCTATGCTGTGCTTAGTTGCTCAGTTGTGTCCAACTCTTTGCAACCCCACGGACAGTAAGCCCACCAAGCTCCCCTGTCCATGGAGTTCTTCAGGCAAGAATATTCAAGTGTGTTGCCATGCTGTCCTCCAGAGGATCTTGTCAACCCAGGGATAGAACCCATTTCTCCTACATTGTGGGCAGATTCTTTACCGTCTGAGCCACCAGGGAAGCCCAGTAAGTACTTACTAAGTGCTTATTGCTATTATCTTAGAGTACTGTTACTTATAGTATTAATAAGTACTTACTTCTATTATCTTTGAGTACAGTTGCAATTCCCACCATACATATGGGGCAGCTAAGGTCCAAGTACCTGCCCCAGGCTGAAACTCAGGCAGCCTGTCTCCCACATGAGGTACTCTGCTGTGTAGAGAGTGGGAGTGCAGGCAAGGCAGGCGGGTGGGGGCTCTGCCTCTTTCTCCATCGCTCTGGCCCAGCTGGAGGGGGGCTGAAAAGGAGGCTGCTGCCCCAAGGCCCCCACCCCTTTCCAGCCAACGGGCAGAGCAAGGATGGGAAGTCGCCCACCCAGGGTCTGGCTCCAAACCTTCCAGAAACCTGCAAACATGAAACAATCCTAGATGAGAGGACGTTTGAAAGCCACCGTTTTTAAAATAAAAGGAAATCGCATTGTAAAAGCCCTGGCAAAGATGACAAAAAAAAGAAAAAAAACTTGTTAAGATCAAAAATGCAGCCAAACCTCAAAAAAGAGGTTTGGGATAAAGGGAGGGAGCAGGGGTTTTACCTGGGAGCTTCCAAGGGGGGCTTCTGAAGCAGGTGAGGGCGGGGCGTCCCAGCCTGAGCCCAGGCAGGCCTGCCTGTCTGGCCTCCCACCCACCCACCCCCCCCCAAGGCACCTTTTATGTCCCCCTCCCCCCAGGGCTGCGAAGCTGACAACGGAGCCCAGACGCTGGACACCCATCAAGTCTTCCAACGTGAAACTCATTTCTTTCCCTTTAAACTGAGGAAACTTGGAGTCCTTTCAAGACACAGAGAATGGCAGGGATTGGCAGGGGGCCTCCTCCCATCCTTTCCCCCCCGCTTCCCAACTCCCCCGTGCAGGAGGAGGGGCACTTGCGGCTCTGCCCGGAGAAAGTTAAATCTTCACCCAGAGGACCAAGGGCTGGCTTGGTGGGACGCCTGTGGCCAGAGTCATATCACCTGCTCCTCACAAGGGTCTTTCTTCTCCTCAGGCCCCTGGGGAGCAGAGGACAAGACAAGGCCACGAAAGCTCTAACTTAGGGAGGAATTCTCTGGGCATTTCTCAGAAATATCTTTGTCATCCCAACCAGCCAAAGAGGGAAGTTGGAAAGTTGGAAGGAAGAAGGTGGGCACCCTCTTCGAGGCCCCGCATCCAAGACTCAACTAACCTTTCAGAGTCTCCCAGCCCAGTCTGAGGGCTGGAGGGAGACAGGAGCTCCCTTGGCCTCATGCAAAGCCTTGCACCTACTCCGAGTGCTATGGGGCAAGACAGAGGGGTCCCAGAGGACACGGGATAGGAGCTCCAGTGTGTGTCTGCTGTGAGCCATTTGGGGTTCGTTGCTGGGGCTGGAGAGATGTGGCAGGATCCCCACCTCAGGGACTTGGCTACAAGCACCTACACCCTGCCCCCTGGACCACGCAGGCTGGGATTCTCATCCCGTTCCCCCCAGCCCTTGCCAGCCAGTGACCATGTGTGCATGACCACCCCTCAGCCTCCCCAGCTGGGCAGGACCAGCTCCCAGCCCTGCCTGCCATGTGCGATGATGTGAGGGTCACAGTGGGCCATTCTTGCTGGGCTCGCTGAGCCTGGGAGGGAGACTGTGAGCAATACACACTTTCAGAGAGCTGGGGGGACAGAATCGGGCAGAAAATGGGAGCTAGAGAGAGGAGATAAGCTAGAATATCAGAGAGAGACAGAGATCCGGGGAAGAGAGGGAGAGCAAGAAAGAGGGAAACAGAGACTCCCTGTGGGCCAGAGACAGAGAAACTGAGGCCAAGGCAGAGGGACACAGGAAGGGTTGGGGAGGGGAAGGATTCAGACAGAACCGCCCCCTACTCCCCACCACATGCACATAGAGACCGAGGTGCTGGCGCAAGGTGAACACACGCTCAGTGTTGTCCCTCTGCTTGTCTGCACCTGGTCAGGGAACGCTGGCTGATACTCACTGCCTCCAGGAGACAGCATGGGTCCACAGGGCCTGGACTCTGGTGAGTTTGGAAGCAGAAATAGTGCCAGCTAAGAGCACAGGCCCTGGGGTCAGATCGTCCAAGGTGGGGGGACCAGCAGAGGGCCCCTGGGCACATCCCAGAACCTCTGTCTCATCTGTGCAATGGGACTCATAACACAACCCCCCTTAAGGGATCACTGTGCGCTTCCATGAGCTCTGGGCTCAAAGCCCTCACACTGCTTAGGTCCCCTTGAGGGGTCATGGCCTTGGGCATCTGCCCTCCTCCTCGGGCCTCTCTGTCTGCTGATCTTCTCTTCATGAGGATCCCCTCCAGCTCTGGGATCCCTCTGCCTGCGCAAGGGACATAGAAGCATGCAGGTTGGCGGTAGTATCCACTCTGATGGACATCTGCCCGCTGCCAGTGATACCAAAGGCCTGGGACCCATGTTCTCCTTACTGGAGACTTCACCCACAGTAAGACCCAGGCCTAGCTCCACAGCACCAGCCTCTTAAAGTGAAAGCTGCTCAGTCATGTCCAACTCTTTGCCACTCCATGGACTGTAGCCTGTCAGGCTCTTCTGTCCATGGAATTCTCCAGGCAAGAATACTGGAGTGGGTAGCCGTTCCCTTCTCCAGGGCATCTTCCCAATCCAGGGATCGAACCCAGGTCTCCTGCATTGCAGGGAGATTCTTTAACGTCTGAGCCACCAGGGAGCCCTGCCTCATAAAAGCCAAGGAAATAAATGCTGAAACTCCTATTCCTTTCTTTAAGAAAAAGTCCTACATTAACTGCTGGGACGTGGGGGCGGTGGTGGGGCTGAATGGGGGCAGGTGGGCAGGTGGGTCTCACAAAAGCTGATGAGGTGCTTTTGCTCCTCAGGGACCACAGTGCTCCAGCCCTAAGACAGCTGTCAACCCCGTGACTCAAACCTCCTCAGACGCATGGCCGAGGAAAAGACCAAGAGGTCAGGACAGCGCAAAAGCAAGGCACGTGTTGAGGGGGCTGCAGGGGGCTGGTGACTTCAGTGTCACCCCCTCTGAGAGGCAGCCTTTCCTGTCCACGCTCCCGGGGGAGGCCCTGTCTGTGTCCTTGTTCAGCCTTTGGAAAGCATGCACGGGCTACCTACTTGGTTTTCCGTCTCCCCTGAATGACCGTGGCTGGGAACCCCAACTATTTTGTACAGTCTTGATGCTCCGTGCCTGGTACAGTGTGGGTGTTTTGCAATATTTTTTGGAAGGAAATCTCAGTTACTTCCAGTTAACAGACAAGAGGGGCTGGTGACAGATCGGAGGTGGGGTCTGGGAAGGGAGAAGGATGCGGAAGTGGGAGAGCTTTATTCTGGGCGGCAGGTCACCAAGGTCTCGGCTCTCTGTCACTGCCTGTGCAGCCTGGGAAGGTCCCCTCCCTCCCTGTGCCTCTGTGTTCCCACCTGTAGAACCAGGGGATGCACATGAATAAGGGTGAGTCACCGCCCAGGTTCCGTTCAGCTTTGGAGTTGGATGGGTGAGGCTGTCTCAGGTTCTGTATAATTGAAAATCAATATTATGTTGAACCAAACAAAACTGACATTTTCACGGATCAAAAATGGTCCAGTGTGGGTTATTTCGTATGGTTCAACCAAAAATAGTAACATTAATAATAATCGAGTGTTACAGGGACCTTAATAACAGGGTCAACCTGAGGTCCATTCAGGACAAAGACATGATGAGCTGGGTAAAAGAATCCCTAGGTTCCCTTTTAGCCCTGTCAGGGTTAAGGTATTGTGAGCCAGCCATGTGTGACACTAGTCACAAGTCACTCTCCTTCTGAGCCAAGTATAGATGGTTCAGCCACCCCGTTAGGTCCACAGGGCTGCTGCCAGGTAACAAAGGGGGACGTGCCCTGGAGACTGGAGGAGTGGTCCAAATGCATGATGGGATTATCTCCATCGAGTGCAGGGTGCTCCTAACCCCACCTCATGGGCAGGCGAAATCCTGGGGGCAGCCCAAAGAGCTGAGAAACATCCAAGGTGAACAAGGGAAGAAAGCGTGAATTTGTAGAGCAAATTCACAGACCTACATACACAGTCGCACCTGGGGACACACAAAGAAACAGAGATACACACACACGTATACACAGACACACTGACACACAGCCACGGACACACCGATACAATTGCCAGTTCATTGCGGTGAGCTGCAGGGTGTTCAGAAAGGAGAGGGAAAGCCAAAAGATGTAGAAAAGCGGTAGGCAGTGGTTGAAGGGGTGGCCTCATGGGCAGTGAGCTAATGAAGGTCAGGGTGGGGACTTCCCCAGTGGTCCAGGGTCTTGGCTCTCTGTCCCTACCTGTGCAGCCTGGGAAGGTCTGTGTTTTGTATGGATGTTTTTAAGCCCTTTGGACTGTTCCCAGAATTTGGAGGCTAAGACTCCATGCTCCCAGTGCCCGGGGCCCAGGTTCAATCCCTGGTCAGGGAACTAGATCCCACAGGCCACAACTAAGAGTTTGCGTGCCTCATCTAGAGATCTGGCATGCTGCAACTAAGATCCAGTGATGCAAATAAATAAATTAAAATGAAAACACAGGTCAGCATGACAAGAAGAGCCCAGGAGATTCCAGATCCAGGCAGAGAACCTGAGGAGAGACTGATTTGAGGGGAGCGGTGCTGAGAGGGAGGCAGCAGGGGCAGAGGTGGGGAGGACTGGGAGTGGGAAGTGGCAGGAGGGGGACTAGAAGGGCTGGAAAGAGCAGCCTGAGCATGGGGTACCCAAAACTGAGGGCCAGGCTCCATGTGGCCCTAGGCTTGCTTTCCAGTGCTGTCCTACCATCCGACACCCCTGGCCAGACTCCAAAGAGCCCCCTGGTGACTGGCGAGTCAAAAATACAAAACAGTAAAGCAAGAAATGACAAAGGAGAACAGGATTTTAATGGAAAGGGCCCCAGGGACCCCAATTTCCCCACCCTCATGGTGTATGACCTTGAGCAACTTCTTAACTTCTCTGACCCCCAGTTCCCTTACCTACAAAATAAGAATACAAATATTTCTTTTGCAGAACCCCCTCCAGCCAAAGAGCATCAAGAATGCACCCTTTGTCCAACAGAGTTGGTTTTAGGAGCCAGCTGCTATGGTGGAGAATGTACATCCCTAGGCATCTCAGGAGCTGGCCTTTACCAGAATTATTCTGGGACTTTGGCTCATGTTCAGTGATTTTTCAGGCTTTTTCTTTGGGTTGGATGTTGTTGGGAAATAGGGGAAGTTGAATGGGTATTAATGATTCTTACCTACAAGGCAGGGAGAACCAATGAAGTTACAGCTGCAATTAGCGAAGAAAGGTTTTAGCCAGGATGGGGGTCGTTTGGGCAGTTTTGTGGTTTGGATGATGCTCATCTTCTGTCTGTGTCCAGACATGATTACAGAGTGGTCCTGTCTTTGTTTTGACCCTCCATGGTCTTGCCTTGATGCTGGCGTTCTGGGGACCTGTCTGTGGCCAACAGCCCAGCTGACTGTCAGGCAGCTCTTTCTCTCCGTTCAGGAGGGTGATACTCAGAAACCTTAGGCGTGGCTTCCTCTCTGCTGGAGAGATAATGACCCGAGTCTAGCATGGTACGTGGCCTGTCCACTGAGGCTCGGAGGAGCGCAACGTGGGTAGGCGTACACCAGGCTGCTTCTAGCAGCAGTTAGGGCTTGAGCCGGGTTTTTAAGGATGAGCAAGAGTTGCCGAGGGAGGGCAGATGACTCCAGAAGCATCAGCGAGCAGAGGTTGGACTCATCCAGTGTGGTGGGCACGGTCCGTCTCTCTGCCAGAGACAGCAGCCTCCCCAGCCCCTTGGTTGACTGGCGGTCTGCCCCTCCCCCACCTCAGACACAGGATCTGGGTAGCCCCACAGGCACATGGCCGTCCCCAGCCAATCAGCGCATCCCACCTGGTGGCCGTGGGACTGTGTAGGTCAGGCCTGTGGTTGAGCCGGTCCAATCAGAGAGCATCTCAGTGCTGTCCTGGGGCTGCTGGGCATCTTTTCCAACGTTTTGGAGCCTGGAAGAATGCCATCCAGAGCTGCTTGTGGTTATTGTGTGAGCTTGAGGGAGACACTTGCACGTGAGAGGCTCGGGCCCAGGCCGAAGAGCAGGAAAGAGAAAGTGCCTGTGTGGTCGGTCACCAGCCGTTCCTGAAGCTGATCACCTCGGGACATTTCCTTCCCACGAGCTGGTAAATCCCCTCTGGGCTGAAGGCTGCTGGGATTGTGTTTCTGTCGCTTGCACCAGAACAGCCTAATTCATAGGCTGTTTACTTCAAGCATCCACACGAGACGCATTTCCCCATCCTCCTGTTTAGGGCCCCAGTTTCACAAATGGACCTTCCTCCAGCACCCGGCCCCCCACCTTCCTGCCTTCTTGGCCATCATGCTACTTTCCAGGTCTCCAGGAGAAGCAGCCCACATGGGCATTTGTGGAGATCTTTCTGGGTGCTTTTACTTTAATGCATCCTTGCAGCCATCCTGCAAGGAGGGAGAAGGAACCCATTTAATGGATGAAAAAGTAAGTGTAGGCTCACAGGTCCAAGGTCCTGTAGCCAGTTAAGTGATGAGGCCACATCCGACTGATTTCAGAGGTCTGCTCATTCCACCAGGCTCCTCTCTAATGCCAGCTTCTGATCAAGTGAATTGATCCCCAAGTTATCCACAAGGAATTGTCGAGTATCTATGATGGCCCCCAGGTTTGGGCCAGCCTCTGACACAACTCCTAGATAAAGGGGAGTAAGATTAAGAAAGAGACCAGCTTACCCACACAGGACACCTATCAGCATAACACCTGTGCCCAACCTCTGCCGTGCTGATAGCAGTGGAAGGGGAGCTTCAATAAGGCAAAACTGGGGCCTCTGCTTCACAGAGGGGCACCTGAAGATCAGGCAGGATTCGAGAAAGGGGAGAGAGGGTAAGAGTCTGGACCTCGCAGCAGAAACAGCACTGGTCTGGGAGTCAGGCACACATGGGGTCAAACCCATTGTTTCTTAGCTGTGTGGCTTAGCCTGGCTGAGCCTCAGGGAGGGTGGTTGGCCCCCTTCCTCCTGGCTGTTTATCCCTGATCCCAGCCCTACACCCAGCTGCCATTAACCTGCCAGTGGCGGGTGCCAAGTCCTCCAGGAGGCATTTGCTGGCTGATTTCCTCCCTCCACCCTGACTCAACCAACTCAGTAAGGCTTTAGGCGCTGATCTGATGAAGCAAGAACCCAACACAAGGACTGAGCTTGCAGTCCCCTGCAGACCCTCCCTCACACCTGCCCTAGACCACTCGCTGGGGTGCACAGGGGGGCGGAGCTTCTCGAGGGTGTGGTTCCTCCATCAATCCCTGAGTCTGGAGCAGGGTCTAGCTAAGAGTAAGCATTCCGTACTTCTTTGCTGAATGAAAGACTAATGACCCTCACCCCTGGCGGGAAGGGGCTCTGTAGTAAGATAAAGAGACAGAGGTGTTAGCAGATCTGCACACTGAGCTTTCCCATGAGAGGCCATTGTGAAGTGGCTTTGTGTAGATAACAGTCTTCTCTGAAGAACTTGAAGTTGCTAAAAGCAGAGAGCTGGAAAACAAGTGTCTTCAGAGGCCAGGCAGGTCCTGGAAAGGAGAGTGGGACCAGGCATTGCCAAGGCTGGGAGGGGGGGCTTTGGGCAGACAGAGACGGCCTGTCACACCTAAAGGTATTCAAACCACAAAAATTAACCAGCACTTATGCAGGGCAGTGAGAGCCATATCCAGCTTAGGGCCCCAGGAGGTGACATCTGAATCCTGTCCCCCTCCAAGCCTCGAGGGAGGCCCGCTAGGATGGAGCCTTTCATAGGCAGGGCAGCATTTCTGATGACACCCAGGGCCATCAGCAGCTTTCATGTTCCCCAAAAGCTCCCCACCTTCAGAGGAGGGATGGTCCCATGGTAAGACACGTGCACCCAGACACACACAGGTGTGAGCATGCAAGCACCTGCTCCCAAGCACAAACTAAGGGGCAGGCTCCTGGGCACCCACCCCTCTGGCCAGAGACCCCCTACTCCAGGGAGTCCTCCCTGACCACAGCCCATCACCCAGCACCCCAGATCTGCCCTCCATCCTCTGGACCTCCAACCCACCTGCATGGACTGGTGACATCCCCTCCTCTTGGGACAGGGACTGTGGGGCGGGCGGGAGGGTGTCTACAGATGACTCACCCCCATGCCCTCAGCACAGGCCTGGCACTGAGCAGTGGCTGCCAAGTGTTTACTGAATGCATGAGAGAGCATCAAGGAGCATCACAGAGGCAGTGCATTGTCCTAGTTTCAAATCCCAGCACCGCCATTGTCCAGAGGCAAGACTTGAGCAAGCTGCTTAGCGCTCTCTGCCCTCTGTCTCCTTGGGTGTGAGGTAGGGGCAACCACAGCGCCTCCCTCACCAGTCTGCTGAAAACTACATGCAGGTGAGTTGCTGCAGCGTGGCTGCAACTTGGCTCTACGTATGTAATTTCGCCACTATGGCTGCACTGGCTCCAGCTGGATGGGGAAGGAGGGAGTGAAGACAGGAAATATTTCCTGTGGCTTCTGCAGAGAGGCGCTCTGCTGGTGGGGTCAGACAGCAACCCCCCAAGTGTGCTGACCCGGCCAGCCAGGCTCCCCCAGACTCGGTATTGACCTTCACCTGTCCTGGGGCCCGTGGCCTCTTCCCTGAGCAGTGCATGTGGCGAGGATGGGCAGGACCTGCAGGCCGGATTGATTTTGAAATCTTGTCTCTTACACAGGAAAAGGTCATGTTTGCGGGTGGGCGTCCCGAGGCCTCTTTCCAGCGGGGCGCCCTGGCCGAGCCACGGGACTTCCATTAGCATTAACGGGGGGCTGTTGGCAGAAGGCTCCGGTTGGAGGTGCCGGGAGGGCCGGGTGTCTGTCATTGTGGAAATCATTCCTAATGAAGCTGCTCAGAGAAAGCTGGGCTTTAGGGAAGGTGGGGCCATGAGGGCAGATCCAGCCTCATCTGCCTGAGTGTGCCAAGAACAAGGAGGCTGGGAGGAGAGGGGCCAGTCAAAGATCTTCGGGGTCACGTTCAGCACCAGGTTCCTCCCACAAAGCCAGAAGAGAAGACTATCCATCCTTACATCCTCAGCAGGGCTGCATCCGGGGCTGCTGAAACCTGCCCGGGGCCAGGAGAAGTGGGTCAGTGGGAGAGATCAAGGTACCACTGCAGGAAGTGGGGTACGGACCTGCCCCTCTCTGCCCCCACTCTCCCCAGGGCGGGCCTGGGAGAGGGGCTCCCTGGAGACAGGTGTTCAGAACAGCCCTCTAGGACCCTTAGGCCCTTAAGTCAGGACCAGAGAACCCCCCTGGCCCTGCCCAGATCCTCACCCCTGAACACCTGACTCCCAGCTGCCCACTGGGCTTGGGGTCCATGATCAGATTCACGCCCCACAGGGACCTCACAGAGAGCTGAGTCCAGAGCTGCCAACTGGTTGCTTACAGGCTGGATCTGACCTGTCACTGAGTTTTGTTTGGCGTGAGGAGGGTTTTAAAAAAATATTTTTAAATTAGCTTCCAACACGTCAAAGTTGGAATAGTTCACATTTTAAAAGAGGGAGATTTTAGCTTTGCTTGAAACATGAGAAGCTCTGCTGCTCTGGGCCTGCATTTCCACACTGCCAGCCGGCTGCCTGCTACAGACAAGCCATGCTGCCCCTGCTCCCTCTCACGTCACTGACTCCTCTGGTGTCAGCTGCATGTGTTTCTACACTGGTGATTGGTTTCCTCGTGACTGCTGCCTGGAGTGATGGGCGCTGGAATTCATGATCCCTGCTTGTAACTGCAGTGATGGATTCAGAGAGGCTGACCCACGCCTGCCTCAGGGCCTTTGCACTTGCTGCTCCCTACACCCACGCCTGCCTCAGGGCCTTTGCACTTGCTGCTCCCTCCACCCAGAATGCCCTTCTCCAGGATGACCACCCAGCCACCCTCTCCTTTTGTTCAGATCTCTGCTCTGATGTCGGAGAAGCCATTGTGCCCACTGTCACCATTCCTCCTTTAGCTGTGACCCACTTTTTCCTTCATGGTTCTTGTTTCTTCCACACACATAATACACCCATCTGTTTATCTCCCCTTTGTCTCTACACCACTCCACCATTAAAACATCAGCTCCAAGAGAACAATGACTTTGTGATTTTATTCACTGTCTTGTCTTCAGCCACTGGGTCAAGAAGATCCCCTGGAGAAGGAAATGGCAACCCACTCCAGTACTCTTCCCTGGAGAATCCCCATGGACTGGTGGGCTACAGTCCAAGGGGTCACCCAGAGTTGGACACAACTGAGTGACTAACACTTTCACTTTCAGCCCCTGGGTAGGACTTGGTACTTGGTAGGCACGCATTTAAATGAATGAAAAGGAAAAAAATCAGACGTGAGGCAGGCCATGGAGAGCCTTGAATGCCAGTCGGAGGAGCAGGAATGGGGAAGCCTCCATGGTCTGCCTACAGGCAGCAGAGTCACGGGGTGGGGTTAACATGCTCAACGCTCTTCCCTGGGACCCGCCTTTCAGGCATTTATGTGGCCCTCAAGGGCGCTGCATTTCCATATTAGGCACATAATCTACGTAGCGAGAGCCATGATGTAGCCAGAAACTTGGGGAGGCAAAGGCCATGGCCCCTGCCCCCAGGGGGCTTCGGTATGGTTGGGAAACAGAATAAGGCAAGGACCACGACACGGGTGGGAGGGAGGGGAGAGAGGAGAGAATTCCCACTAGACTGCAACCTCTGTCAACAAAGGTCCCCTAAATCAGTCAACAAAGATTTGTTGTGCACCTACTATGTGCCAGGACCCTGATCCAGTGGAGCTCAGCCTGGTGATGGGACAGACATTTGTGCCACAAACACGTATGTGACCAAATACAAGTGGAGGGGGGCTTTGAGAAAGGAACGAGGCTTTGAGGGCCTCTGTCCTGCTCCTCACTGTTTGAGCACACGGTAGATGCTCGCATTGGTTTTCTAAATAAATGCAGGACTTTCCTGTAGAGCCGCTGAGAGGAGGGAGACCCTGCGGAACCACAGGAAGGGCACTTTAAGGAGGTGGAGGTGAGGGGTGGCAGAGTGGGAGAATGCCCCCACCCCAGGATGAGGGACTTGCCATTCCCTGCATGGGACACCACAGTGGGTGATGGGTGCTGGCCACTAGGCACAGGCAGGGGTCTCCTTGGGAGAAAAAGGAGGCCCTTTCTTCTTTTCAGGAATGTGCACTGCCCCTACCCCAACCCCAGGTGGGCCGGGAGGCACTCGGTCTGCCATTTTGATGCTCTCGGCAGGACCAGGATGCTGTAAACACCCATACGCGACTCTCCTGCAGGGTCTCTGGGTTGCCAGCAATCACGGCCATCTGCTCGCATGGCACCGGGCCCAAGCCCAGCACCCAGGGAACCGTGCCAGGCAGCGATTGGTTCGGAGGCGTGCCCCCTAAACCGGGCGGGGGGCCTCCACTTCTGAGGGGCCCTGGGGGAGCAGCAGAAGAACAAAAGACAGATTTCCCTCTCCTTAGAAAAGAAAAGATTGGTTTCACTTGAGACTTAGCACAAAACCAGGAGCAGGGGAAGAAATGGAGAAGAATCTCTGTGAGGGCCTGACTATTCACAGGCTGCCGCAGCACAGCTGATTCGCCGGGTGACAGGAGAGGCATCAAGGGTGTGCTCCATCTTTAAAACATCCTTTGAAAGTCTCAGGCACCCCATTCTCCAGCCATTCCCATGGCCTAGCCGCAGAAGGAGGAAGGCCAGTGGAGAAGCTACAGATGTTATAGCCCTGGACTGGGGGCCGGGACCTGAAATCCCACGCAGCCGGGCTATCGGGTGGCTTTGGAAAGTGCACTGAGCCTGAGTCCCCTGTAAAACAAAGGCAATGGAAGGGTTGTACAGATTAGATAAGACGGGAGACATGGTGGCATGTCTCTCGAGAGCATGGAAGGGTCGCAGCAATGGGAGGTCACTGGATGCTACGCGTGTCTTTGAACGTGTGCACACAATTGGGTGTGTCTAGTGAGCTCAGATCTATCTGCATCTCTGTGGGCAAACGTGTAGCTGATAGTGCCCCCGGGTGAGCCCATCTGTGTTTGCACGTGAGAGTCCAGGAAACCCTACCAGCCTGTCTTGGCTCCTGCCCACAAGTGTGCCTAAGAGTACACGTATGGAGGCTTGAGTGGGCCCCAGTGCACGTGTGTGACGTGAGGGAGTCGGCTCTCACCCCGGACTCGCCGCCTCTGGGAGCCAGTCCGTTGGTGGCAGTCGGGAGTCGGCTTCTAGCAAGGATTTGGACGCATGGTTCTTTTCCAGCCATGTCACCTCCGTCATGGCTTATCCTCAGCCTACCCCACCCATGGTCCAGCTGGCACACACCAGGGGCTGGCACATGTTTCAAAGTCCTCACCAGAAAGGGGCTGGCCCTGGGATAGCACGCTGGACACCCCAGCACCACCTGGACCTGGGTTGGGGGCTCAGGGGTTCTCCATACCAGGTCCTCGTCACCCAGTAGGCAACCTGCCCGGGGGGCGGGGGCTGGCTGGGTTCTGAGCCAGGTGCAGGGCAGCCGCATCTCTGTCCTCTGGAGAGGGCTGCAGAGGGGGGCACTTATCGCTCCAGAAGGGAGATGTGAACAACAGGAGGGGAGGGGAGGAGACCAAGCTGCCCCTGGGCACAGCAGCCAGCAGTCTGTCTGGTTCTTGGCATTGCAGAAGCCTGCTCCATCCTTGCCACCATGCCGGGCACCACAGCTGTCAACCCCATTCCACAGATGAGGCAGTCGAGGCTCAGAGCGGGGACCAAGATGGAACCATGATGTCATCCACACTGGATCCAAAATCTCACCTTCAGCAGATGAGCAGGCGTGACCCAAATCAGCTTTGTGGGAAAGTGCCACACGCACAGATTGTGGCTTAACTGCTGGGCCAGGTATGATTGTTAGCAAATCTGAGGAACACTGCTTTAGGAGCCAGGTTCATCCCCCAAGAAACCCATGAGGTGAGTCCTCCCATGACCTCTATTTTACCCATGAGGACACTGAGCTCACAGATGGGAAGAATGTCACACCAAGTCACACAGATAGCAAGTAATACTCATGCAGGTGGTATGAGCCACCACACAGGGCTCCTGCCTTGCAGGCTGGGGGCATCAGTGGCCCATTTAAAAGGAAAGAGAGGGAGGAAATGGGAGGCCTTCTTGCTTCCTCTCCCCAGGAGAAGTGGGCAAGTTGGCCGTTCTGCTGGACAGAGGGCCTCCCCAATGTCTGGGTACCCTTCCTCTGCCCCTAAGAGCCAGGAGGGGATTCCACCTCACTAGAGGGGAAGACAAGGGACTCCTAAGCTAAGGACACCCAAGGGTCTCCCAGGACCACCATCCCACTCTCATCCTTGTTCAAGGCCTGGCCACGTGGCCCTGCGGCCAAGGGGTCCTCTGCTGCAGGGTCCTAGGCCAGGAGGAGCATGGAGGAGAAGGGTGACGCTGAGACAGCCCTCCAGGCCCCCATCACCGGGCCCACCACAGCCGCCTCTGCCATCCCTGAGCCCGCGCTGGATTATTCAATGTAACGTTTAATTACACCGAGAGTCTAACGAACACAAGGAAAGTCAGATGTGGAACTCGCACCCCCCGCTGAGCCTCCTGGAAACTATGGGGGAAGGCAGGCTTGCTCCATATGCTGCCGTGTGGGTGTGTGTGGTGCGTGCACGTGTGTGCTCACGCACTGAGGGCCTGTCTCCATGTATGCGTGTGTGTCCAAGTGGACAGCTGGGTGTATGTGCCTGGGGTGTGTGTGTGGGTGACTGTGTCTGGGCTGTGCATGTCTGCGTGGGCCTCTGTATGTCTCTATTTGTCTGCCTTTGTCATGCTGCTAAAAGCAGTTTTGCCTCTAATGATAAACAGAGTTTTCCAGGCCCCCGGTTAAGAGAGGATTGGTCAAAATCATCATCTGACACAGCTTTGCTCTATAACATAGTCCAACAGGGGCCCCCTTGGGGCCTGCCAGTCACCTCCTGACCCCAGGAATCCCTTCTAGCCCCATCGTCCTGTACAAATCTTTGCAGGTGATCAAGGCAGGAGCAGGCTCCAACCTCTCTCCTCCTCCCACTTTCCTTCCTTCAGGGCTTCTCCCTCACAGGCCGAGACCTGGGCAGCCCTCTTTCTGGTCATTTTTCCACCATGCTCGTTCTAGAAGGTCACTTTGGATCCCAAGTTCCTCCACCGACTTCAGAGCCAGACCACCCAGGTCTGAATCTTACATCTGTCCCTCCCCACTGCTGTGTGGCCTTAGACCAGACACTTCTCCTGGCCCAGCCTGCCTTCCCACTGGTAGGGAGCCCCGACTGAGATGATGCATAGAAAGTGTGCTCTGTACTGCGCGGTGTAGCCAGGGGAGTTCTGTCGCAATAGGAAGCGGGCAGAGGAGGCACTGTGAGCCTTCTCAGGGCCGTGCCTGGGCGGCAAGATCAACTAGCGGAGAGAAGGTTGCATATTCTCCCAAACTGACCTCAGGGACTAGCCCTCGAAAAATGGCAGTCAGAAGGTGGCACCTCCAGGAGAGCAGGACCGGGCTGGGCCAAGGCCAGCTGAAAATTTTCCAGGGATCTGGGCTATACTATTTGCATAAGTTGGGGCAGGCTGCTTGGTCTGGGCCTGGCATGTGCTTCCTCTGGTTGGTCCCAGTCCAGCTTGCCCTCCCCCATTCCTCTCTTCCTGTCCCTCCACATGTTTCCCCACCAAAATGGTCTATAAGAACCAACCCACCAAGTGAAGTCCAATCTTCTTAGTTCAACAAATTCTGAAATTGTTCTTTGCTCACACCAAGGCATGTGTCACTTCAATTGTGTCCAACTCTTTGAGACCCCATGGACCATAGCCTACCAGGCTCCTCTGTCCATGGGATTCTCCAGGTAGGAATACTGGAGTAGGCTGCCATTCCCTTCTCCAGGGGACCTTACTGACCCAGGGATTGAACCCACAACTCTTACATCTCCTGCATTGACAGGTAGGTTCTTTATCACTAGTGCCACCTGGGAAGCCCCCTACCACACAGACCTATTAAACAAATGTATAATGTTCACTGCAGCACTGTTTGGAGAAGGCAATGGCATCCCACTCCAGTACTCTTCCCTGGAAAATCCCATGGACGGAAGAGCCTGGTGGGCCGCAGTCCATGGGGTCGCTAAGAGTCGGACAAGACTCAGTGACTTCACTTTCATGCATTGGAGAAGGAAATGGCAACCCACTCCAGTGTTCTTGCCTGGAGAATCCCAGGGACGGGGGAGCCTGGTGGGCTGCTGTCTATGGGGTCGCAGAGTCGGACATGACTGAAGTGACTTAGCAGCAGCAGCAGCACTGTTTATAACACAAAGACTGCAAACAACATAACTGCCCAACAACAGGGAATAGGTTCAATCAATGAGGATTTATTTATCTAACAGGAAACATTGGAGCCATTATAAAAGAAAACTATCTGAAGGGACTTCCACTTGCAGCAAGTTGGGTCAGACATTTCCCTCCCCCGTTTCTCATCCTAAGTTCAATTAAAACCCCTGGACATTTATGGTTTTTTGTGTTTTTTTTTTTTAAAGTACAGACTCAAAAAGGTGGAGAAGGCAGATTGACCAAGAACCTCAGGACCTGAAACAACACAATGGTGAAGTCACTGGGTTTACTTTCTGCTTCACATATCTCAGACTTGGAAACACCATCGGGCACAGATAGAAAAAAAATCCCCCCAACAAAAGCCTGAGTTCTCCAGCCAAAGAGTCAGTAAAGGAGCACCTTACCAAGACACAAAACTTTTCAGTTCAGTTCAGTTCAGTCGCTCAGTGGTGTCCAACTCTTTGAGACCCCATGAACTCCCGCACGCCAGGCCTCCCTGTCCTTCACCAACTCCTGGAGTTTACTCAAACTCATGTCCATCAAGTTGGTGATGCCATCCAACCATCTCATCCTCTGTCGTCCCCTTCACCTTTCAGTCTTTCCCAGCATCAGGGTCTTTTCCAATGAGTTAGTTATTTGCATCAGGTGGCCAAAGCATTGGAGTTTCAGCTTCAGCATCAGTCCTTCAAATGAATATTCAGGACTGATTTCCTTTAGGATGGACTGGTTGGATCTCCTTGCAGTTCAAGGGACTCTCAAGAGTCTTCTCCAACACCACAGTTCAAAAGCATCAATTCTTCTGTGCTCAGATTTCTTTATAGTCCAACTCTCACATCCATACGTGACTACTGGAAAAACCATAGCTTTGACTAGATGGACCTTTGTTGGCAAAGTAATGTCTCTGCTTTTGAATATGCTATCTAGGTTGGTCATAGCTTTTCTTCCAATGAGCAAGCGTTTTTTAATTTTATGGCTACAGTCACCATCTGCAGTGATTTTGGAGCCCCCAAAATAAAGTCTGTCACTGTTTGCATTGCTTTCCCATCTATTTGCCATGAAGTGATGGGACCTGATGCCATGATCTTAGTTTTTTGAATGTTGAGTTTTAAGCCAACTTTGTCACTCTCCTTCTTCTCTTTCATCAAGAGGCTCTTTAGTTCTTTGCTTTCTGCCATAAGCATGGTGTCATCTGCATATTTCAACATCTGCATGTTATTGATATTTCTCCCGGCAACCTTGATTCCAGCTGTGCTTCATCCAGCCCAGCATTTCACATGATGTACTCTGCATATAAGTTAAATAAGCAGGGTGACAATATACAGCCTTGATGTACTCCTTTCCCAATTTGGAACCAGTCTGTTGTTCCATGTCCAGTTCTAACTGTTGCTTCCTGACCTGCATATAGATTTCTAGGAGGCAGGTCAGGTGGTCTGGTATTCCCATCTCTTTCAGAATTTTCCATAGTATGTTTTGATCCACACAGTCAAAAGCTTTGGTGTAGTCAATTAAGCAGAAGTAGATGTTTTTCTGGAACTCTCTTGCTTTTTCTATGATCCAATGGATGTTAACAATTTGATCTCTGGTTCCTCTGCCTTTTCTAAATCCTGTTTGCACATCTAGAAGATCACAGTTCATGTACTGTTGAAGCCTGACTTGGAGAATTTTGAGCATTACTTTACTAGCATGTGAGATGAGTGCAATTGTGCAGTAGTTTGAACATTCTTTGGCATTGCCTTTCTTTGGGATTGGAATGAAAACTGAGCTTTTCCAGCTCTGTGGCCACTGCTGCATTCTCCAAATTTGCTGGCATATTGAGTGCAACACTTTAACGGGATCATCTTTTAGGATTTAAAATATCTCAACTGGAATTCCATCACATCCATTAACTTTGTTCATATGAGCAACTTCACTTTCACTTTTCACTTTCATGCACTGGGGAAGGAAATGGCAACCCACTCCAGTGTTCTTGCCTGGAGAATCCCAGGGACAGGGGAGCCTGGTGGGCTGCCGTCTATGGGGTCGCACAGAGTCGGACATGACTGAAGTGACTTAGCAGCAGCAGCAGCAGCATGCTTCCTAAGGCCCACTTGACTTGGCATTCCTGGATGTCTGGCTCTAGGTGAGTGATCACACCATCGTGGTTATCTGAGTCATGAAGATCTTTTTTGTATAGTTCTTCTGTGTATTCTTGCCACCTCTTTTTAATATCTTCTGCTTCTGTTAGGTCCATACCATACAAAACTTTTGTAAAATAACAATTCTACCCTAGCCGAACACTGCAGAAAAAACTGTGGCTCCACCCCCACAGTGTAGAGACCCTAACATTCCACTGTCACGAGCCGGTAATGACATTCCCCAGTGCTCACCAGCATAATGGGGAATCAGAGAAGCCAAGCTGGAAGATGGAGTTTCCATCCTTGCAGTTCAGTAACAAGTCCCTTTTCCTACTCCACTGTGCATGGGAACTTGGATTTCCACTGCCCAGCGGCAGTAGTGAGGCGCTTCACGGCCTCCCTGCCCACTGGGAAGGTTTCAGAGGAGGCCTAGTGAGAGGCAGAGCCTGTGCCTCTGTCCAGTAGTAATGAGGCCACCCACCCCTCTATGGGATCAGTGGAGACCACAATGGAGGCAGTAACAAGGCACTCCTGACACTCCCCATTCAGAGAGGTATCACTGGAAACCTGATGGGGAGGCAGAGCTCCACCTCCACCCAGCTGTAATAAAGAACCTGGGGTATCAGTGGAGACTTAGGTAACCCTCCTTAGGTATCAATGGAGACTTTGTGGGTAACTGAAATGCCACTCCTACTTAATATTAAGAAGACACTCACACCACCAGCTACCAACACAGAGGAAAAGAGCTAAAGGAGGAAGTTTATGTAATATCCAGAGTCTCATTACATAACATGAAAATGTGAAAATTTCAATAAAGAATAAGTTGTTTTACTGGGAACTAGGAGGATAACAAATAGAATGAAAAATGACAACCAATAGGTAGAAAATTGAGACGACAGATGTGTTCGCATTATCCGACAAGGATTTTAAAGCACCCATCATAACCATGCTTTAATGAGTAGTTACAAACTTGCCTGAAATTAATGGAAAAAAAGGAAAGTCTTAGTAGAGAAGTAAAAGATACAAAGATGAAACAATTGGAAATTTTAGAACTGAAAAATACAGTAAGTGAAATAAAACACCCAATGGGCTCATAAGCAGAAAGGAAGGGGCAGGAAAAAGAATCAGTGAACTGGAAGGTAGAGCAATAGAAATTAATCGATCTTAACAAACAAAAAATAAACTGGAAAAAATTAACAAAGCCTTAGGGATATATGGGACTATAACAAAACATTAGTGTCATTAGAATCCTGGGAAAAGAGGGAAAAGACGGTAGGGTCAAGAAAAGTAACTGGTTGGAAAAAAAAAAAAAAATCCCAAATTTGGCAAAATATGTAAACCTACAGATTCAAGAAGATAAGCAAACTTCAAACGGTATAAACCCAAAGAAATCCATACCAAGACATGTCATAGTCAAATTTCTAAAAACTGAAGATAATGGAAAAATCTTGAAAGCAGACAGAAACATCTTGCCTAGAGAGGGAAAACAATTTGAATAAAAGTGCATTTCTCATCAGAAATGATAAAGAAGGAAGGGGCACAACATTTTTCAAATGCTGAAAGAAAAGAACTGTCAACCCATAACCTTACAACCAGTGAAAATATTGTTCAGGAATAAAGGGGAAATTATGATATTTTTAAATGAAGGAAAACTAAGAGAATTTGTAGCCAGACAAGGTTACAAGAATGGGAACCTAAAAAGAATGGGAACAGGAAGTTTTCTAAACAAAAAAGAAATTATAAAAGAAAGAACCATGGAACATGAGGAAGGAAGGAAGGGGACATAAGCAAAAATAGGAATAAACAAAATAGCTTTTTCTTCTCCTCTTGAATTTTCTAAATTACACCTAATGATTGAAGCAAAAATTTTAATGTTGTCTGGTATGCTTGTAAATGTGTGTAAAAGAATAACTAATATACTATTATAAACAGGAGAGGGTAAAGGCATAAAAGGAGGTAAGATTTCTAAAACCGGTAAAATGACAATATCAGTAGGTTTAATAAGCTATGTATATATAATGTAATATTTAATGCTATTTTTAAAAAGCTCTGCAAGGAAATACACTCAAAAAAGACCATATACAAACTGAAATGAAATTTGAAAAAAAAATGTTCAGGGTAAGAAAGCAGTAAAAAGAAATCAGATAAATGAAAACAGGGAGATAATTACATTAAGTGTAAATGATCTACTGCATCAATTACAAGGCAGGGATTGGCAGAGTAGATGATATAACTATGTGCTACCTGTTTAAGATAAGAAACTTCAAATATAATGATATAAATAGGTTGCAAATAAAGGATGGAAAAATATATAAAGCAAATATTAATCAAAATAAAACACAAATGGCCATATCATTATTAGATAAAGTAGACTTTAGAGCAAAAAAAACTACCAGAAACGAAAAAGATATTACAGAATGATATAAGGATTTATCCACTCAGAAGACAGCAGTCCTAAACGTATATGCAAACATTAGAGCCCCAAAACATGTGTAGCGAAAACTATTTGAATTGAAAGGAAAAAATAGACACATCCACAATTACATTTGGACTCTTCAACAAGCTTCTCTGAAGAATTAAAAGAGCAACTAGACAGAAAATCAGCAAAAATATAGAAGAACTCAACCATATCATCAACCAACAGGATCTGAGACATTTATAAAACCCTCTACCCAATAATAACAGAATACACATTCTTTTAAAGCCCATGGAATTTATACCATGATAGACCATATTATGGGCCATAAAAAGAAATCAACAAATTTAAAAGAATTTAAAGTACAGAGTGTGTTCTCGCACCACAATGGAATCAAACTAGAAATTAATAACAGAAAGATAACAGAGAAATCACCAAACACTTGAAAATTCAGCAGCACTGCTAAATAATTCATGGATCAAAGAGAAAGGCTCAAGAGAAATTTTTTAAAATACATTGAATGGAATGAAAATGAAAATACAACATACATATCAAATATTTGGGAACACAGCCAGAGCAGTACCAAGAAGGAAATTTATATCACTAAATACATATATTTAGTCTCAAACCAGTAATCTAAGTTTCTATCTCAAGAACCTAGAAAAACAAGAGCAAACTAAATCCAAAGCAAGCAGAAGGAAATAATAAAGAACAGAAGTGAGTGAAATGGAAAACAGAAAAAGAACAGAAAAAAATGAAACAAAGCATAAGTTTTGGGGAAAAATCAGTAAAATTAGTGAACCTATGCTAGTAAAGTAATGCTCAAAATTCTCCAAGCCAGGCTTCAGCAATATGTGAACCATGAACTTCCTGATGTTCAAGCTGGTTTTAGAAAAGGCAGAGGAACCAGAGATCAAATTGCCAACATCTGCTAGATCATGGAAAAAGCAAGAGAGTTCCAGAAAAACATCTATTTCTGCTTTATTGACTATGCCAAAGCCTTTGACTGTGTGCATCACAAAAAACTGTGGAAAATTCTGAAAGAGATGGAAATACCAGAACACTTGATCTGCCTCTTGAGAAATTTGTATGCAGGTCAGGAAGCAACAGTTAGAACTGGACATGGAACCACAGACTGGTTCCAAATAGGAAAAGGAATATGTCAAGGCTGTATATTGTCACCCTGTTTATTTAACTTCTATGCAGAGTACATCGTGAGAAATGCTGGGCTGGAAGAAGCACAAACTGGAATCAAGATTGCCGGGAGAAATATCAATAACCTCAGATATGCAGATGACACCACCCTTATGGCAGAAAGTGAAGAGGAACTCAAAAGCCTCTTGATGAAAGTGAAAGTGGAGAGTGAAAAAGTTGGCTTAAAGCTCAACATTCAGAAAACAAAGATCATGGCATCCAGTCCCACCACTTTATGGGAAATAGATGGGGAAACAGTGGAAACAGTGTCAGACTTTATTTTTCTGGGCTCCAAAATCACTACAGATGGTGACTGCAGCCATGAAATTAAAAGACGCTTACTCCTTGGAAGGAAAGTTATGACCAACCTAGATAGCATATTCAGAAGCAGAGACATTCCTTTGCCAACAAAGGTTTGTCTAGTCAAGGCTATGGTTTTTCCTGTGGTCATGTATGGATGTGAGAGTTGGACTGTGAAGAAGGCTGAGCGCCGAAGAATTGATGCTTTTGAACTGTGGTGTTGGAGAAGACTCTTGAGAGTCCCTTGGACTGCAAGGAGATCCAACCAGTCCATTGTGAAGGAGATCAGCCCTGGGATTTCTTTGGAAGGAATGATGCTGAAGCTGAAACTCCAGTACTTTGGCCACCTCATGCGAAGAGTTAACTCATTGGAAAAGACTCTGATGCTGGGAGGGATTGGGGGCAGGAGGAGAAGGGGACGACAGAGGATGAGATGGCTGGATGGCATCACAGACTGGATGGACATGAGTCTGAGTGAACTCCGGGAGTTGGTGATGGACAGGGAGGCCTGGCGTGCTGCGATTCATGGGGTCACAAAGAGTCGGACATGACTGAGTGACTGATCTGATCTGATCTGAATAAGACTTATAAAGAAAGAAAGAGAAGACACAAGCACCAACACTTGGAATAAAATAGGGAATGTTACTACAGACCCTACAGACATCAAAAGCACAATAAGGAAATACTATGAACAACTTTACTCACATAAACTTCACAGTGAAAGTGAAAGTGAAAGTGAAGTCGCTCAGTCGTGTATGACTCTTAGCGATCCCGTGGACTATAGCCCACCAGGCCCTCCATCCATGGGATTTTCCAGGCAAGAGTACTGGAATGGGGTGCCATTGCCTTCTCCGTTAACAGCAGCTAGGCATATTATATTTACTTGGAGCTGGTATACTTGGTGACAGCCTTAGTGCCCTCGGACACGGTGTGCTTGGCCAACTCCCCAAACTTCTCAAATTAGATGAAATAAACAAACTCATTGAAAAACATAGACTGCCACAACTCACCCAACATGAAATAGATCACTTGAATAGCCTTACATACAACTTGTAAATATTGAATTTTTAACTGAATTTTTATTTGAATTTAAAATTGAATTTTTAGTTGAAAAACTCTTCCCCTCTCCTACCTGCAAAAGAATAAGATCTCTGTGTACTAACAAGGAGAGAAAGGAAGAGCATATTAATAAGGGAATTAAAAATGAGTTACAGAACAATGTGCTCAATAACATATTTTTGTGAAAGAAAAGATAGCAATATATACAAATGTATGCTTTCATGCGCATGGACTATCTCTGGAAGAAATAAGTCTGGAAGGAGTGTGTGTTGGAGGAAGGTTGATTTTTTTATGATGTTTAACTTTATTTTATATCCATCAGAATACTTTAAACATTTTTATATTATTATTTAATAACTTTTTAAGTTGAATATCCACCTGCCTTCTCTGGCTAGAGTCCAGCCTTACAGACAGATCACCAGGTTTCACGTCTAGGCTTCACCACTCACTAGCTGTTAGAACCGAGCCCTAGTTTCATTTACTGCAAAATGAGAATGAAGATAATGAGGATAACTGTCTGGGAGAATCAGGACTCTGAATTCAGCAAACAGCACCTTTGTGCCTTGCATTGTGCTGGGTGTTGTAATGGCAAGCCCAGCAGGTACCTGAGGGGAGGTCAGATGGTGGTTCTGTAGCTAAGCCCTGAAGGAGCTAAGCCCTGAAGGGGCTAAGCCCTGAAGGAGCTAGAGGACGGCTCGGCCCCAGGGGAGGGACGAATGCTATTACAGAGATGCCAGAAGGCAGCACAAACCCTCAATGCCTGGGGACAGGGCACCAGGGTGCAGGACAGAGTCAGGCGCCCTCAGGCTGCCAGAGCAGGAAGTTCGCAGGCCAAGGGCAAATCAGAACACTACCCTGTTCAAAAATCAGAAAAGTTAGGATATTTTCCACTTAATATTCTCAGGGTTGATATTCTCCACTGCTTTCTATGGGACTCTAAGAACCATTAGCTAATACAACCGTCCCCTGGGTATTTGACATGCCACCAAAGTGCTGCCAAATGTGGCCTATCCTCAGACTTTCTGCTCTCCCGCGTACAGGAATCCTTGTCCCCACTCAGAAGCCATTCTTGTGCCCTGTCCCAGGTCCCCAGCCCTCCCAAGAAATTCTCATAAACGTAGGAAGCTAAAGCCAAGATTAGCTTGGAGAGCTTCTGATTCAACGCTTTCACTTCGCAGATGAGGAAACCGAGGCCCAGGGTAGGGAAAGGACTTGACCAAAGTCACACAGGGCACTGGCAACAGACAGCAGCGAGTGTGGACTCCCAGCCTGCTGCTTGTTGCTCTGCACAGGATGCACACGGCCAGGCCCCAGTCCCTGTCTGCCTTGTGTCTCAGGGCCTGGCATCCCAGAGCTGTGAAATCCCCTCTGTTTCTGGGGATTTGTCTGTTTCACATCAGTAGCAAGATCATCCCTAAAAGGTTCAGGGACAGAAACTGGTTTCCACGTAGGTTCTTTCCCTCCAGAAGAGACTTCCAGGTGACTCTGGAGCCCCAGGCTATCTGCAGGCGTTGGGTGACCACCTGGTCTATGAGTACCTTACACGTGTCAGCAGGAACTGTGCTAAAGTCTACTATGCTATCTCCTCAAATTCTCACCACTCAAAGAGAGCCCCAATTATTTATCCCCATTTTATAGATGAGGAAACTGAGGCACAGAAAGCCTGAGGATCCAGCTGTACTGCTAGAAAGGAAAACAGACAAATCCATCCAATGAGAAGAGAGGCGGGGCTGTGATCTCCCACTTTTGCCTTCAGCCCGCCACCCCGGGGGAGGGGCGGCTAGCTTCCTTCAGCCTCCACAGGCTTTCACAGGCTCCTGGGGCAGTGACCTATTCCCCCTCCATTTGGTGCTGGAAGTTCCAGGGCCCATAGCATTCTCTCACATGCTCTCAAGAGGCCTCCAACTGGTAGCCCAATCACCAAACCTAGTCTCAAAAGTGTCTGCCCTGGCACACTTGTATTTTTTGTTTGGGGTTGCTTTTTTTTTTTTAATTAAACTTCTGAAGTAATTACCAGCACTGAAATATTGGGATTTTTCACAATAACATCTGGAGCTCCCCCTCTTGAAAGATTGGGAGATCTGACAACCAGGGTCTGCATTCTCACAGGACAAAAAGGAGCTGGACCTCCTTGAGATGGGCATGGACAGCCCCAAGATCCATTCAGCCCCGCTATGCCCAGCCTACTTCACTCATTCACCTGGACTCCTGCCCTGAGTCTGTGGCTCCTGCCGTGGGTTCTCATGCACTCATTCAACAAAAAGGAATTGAACATTTACTAGATACAAATAGTGATTTCACAGGGAGAGGAGGAAGGGAACTCTTCATTCAACTCATCCTATCAGAATCTCCAGGGGTGGCGAGGGTAGCTAGCAGGTAAATGCAGTTTGAAAAACAATTTTCTGTATTATGAGCTAATTTTATATTTGCAAAAACTTAAAAATCTGCAACCATTATACTAGTAGTAATAATAGTAGTAGTAATAGTGGAATAACTAGTGCATTCAGCAACTTTTATCTATCATTTATTCAACATCTGCTCATTTATTCAATGCTCAATATTTATGAGCAACTACTTTGTTCTGGCACTGTTCTAGGTGCTGGGGTTACAGCAGAAACAAAAAGACAAAACCAAAACTATGGCCTTTTTTTTTTTTTCTTTACCATTATAGTTTATTACAGAATACTGAGTAGAGTTCCCTGTGCTACACAGGAGGACCTTGGTGTTTACCTATTCTCTCTATACATACCAGTTTGTGTCTGCTAGCCCCAAACTCCCAATCCAACCCTCCCTCTGCCCCAGCTCCCCTTTGGCAACCACACACCTGTTCTCTATGAGTGTATTTCTATTTCAGGCATGCTAAATCAGTCACGTCCAACTCTTTGGGACCGACCCCATGGACTGTAGCCTGTCAGGCTCCTCTGTCCATGGGATTCTCCAGGCAAGAATACTGGGATGGGTTGCTGTGCCCTTCTCTAGGAGATCTTCCCAACGCAGGGATCAAACCTGCGTCCCTTACATCTCCTGTCAATGTGGGTTCTTTACCCCTAGAGCCACCTGGGAAGCCCCTTGTGTTTCATAGATAAGTTCATTTGTGTCATAGTTTAGATTCCACATAGAAGTGATAACATCCAGAAACTGTCTTCTCTGACTTACTTCCCTTAGCATGATAATCTCTAGATCCATCCATGTAGCTGCAAATGCCATTATTTCATTATTATTATTTTTTTAAATGACTGAGAACTCTACCCTCTTGAAGTTGAGGTTCTCTTAAGAGTCTTACTCCCTCCCCACAGCAGCCTGATAGACGCAAGGGTAGCACAAGCTCCAGCAGCTCCCTGGCCCTGCCTCTAAGCCCCATAGTTCAAGAGGGTGATGTGTGTGCCCCCCTCCCACCCCTAGCCCCAAGGGAAGTACAGCAGGGTCTCTGGGGTGTGGCCTCTGGGTGTGTGGAGCTTGAGATGCAGCAGGCAGGGATTTAGAAGATGGTGCAGACTCTTCTGAGAGTTCTGGAGCCTGCCATCCTGGGAATCCTTCAAGGGTGGGAGGCCAGAGGCATTGAGGATGAAGCTGGTGCCTGTAGCTTTCAAGGCTCAGAAGAGAGATGGAAAACTGGTGTGGGGTGGAGAACGGTTATCTGCTGGATGGAGGTCCTCTCTAGGCCTCCTGAGAATTCCCAGGCCCTAATACAGGGCAGTGGATCCCTCCTCCCAGGGACTTTGACCCAGGTTAGGCTGGCCTCTCAGAGGCTACCTTGTTCCTTCCCCTCAGCGTTTCCTAAGGTCATGGCCGGGCGGGCCGAGGAACAGTAGGGGACAGGCAATAAGTGGCAGGGCCTTTAAAGGACCTTTCTGTTTTCAGTTCTTTCTGGGCCTGGGGCTGGGTAGGGCCCGTGATTGGGCTTGGCGTTAAACTAGGAGCGGCCAGGGCAGGTGTAAATTATGCAAAGCTATTTCTGGAAACTTATCAGATTTCTCAAGAGAGAGAAATTAATTTGCCTGTTTGGGCAAATAACACCAATTTTTTTTTCCCTGCTTAAGGTCATTTTGTTAAAATAAAATTGATTAACGTTCTCTTTAAAGTTTAAGTAGAAACTGCTCAAACATATTTTTATGCACAGAAGCACGGTTTGCGCCCTTCAGTAATTAATAACTCCACAAATAAGTTCACACAGCACCCTGCTCGCGCTCAGCCCTGCTCAGCCCGCGGCCCAGGGCGGGCGCCGGGTGGGCGGGGCCGGCGCCGAGTCAAGCCAATCAGGGCTCAGGGGAGGGAGGCGGCGGGTGGAGCCGCGGCCTCCAACGCTCGGGTCAAAGGCTGGTCTCCCACCCCGCCCAGGCTCTCCGGGACCACCCAGGACTTGGGGACCACCCGGCCACGAGTTCTCTCCAGGCAAAGGCAGACACTGGGCGACCAACACCTGGAATCGGCTCCAGTGATGCGAGCATCAGAAGCCACCATTTCTGAGTCACTCTGTTAAAAAAAATGTTTCTGGCGGTCTGAGAAAAGGGCTCTGGAGCCTTAGAATTGGAATGTGAAGTAGCCTTGCTCTGCCTTGGTTTCCTCATATGTAAGGATATAAGAGTACCCACGTGATACTGTTGTTGTGTGCGGGTCTTAGAATAATGCCAGATAATGTTGTTTAACATCGTCATCATTTTTATCTCATTTCAACTTCACAACAGCTTTGTGAGATAAACGTTACTTGTTATTCTTCCCGTTTTACCTACCTGTGAGAACACCCATGCACAGAGAAGTTAAGTGCCTTGCGGAGGTCACACAGCTGGTGAGGTTTGAATCCAGGTCTGGCATGCACCTCGGTTTTAGACTACAAGATGTCTTCATATACATGTTTATCTTCCCCTGGACCTTTTCAATTGTCATTTATTTACTTTCTGTTTAATATCTGCATACAGTCACTAAATATTTGTCTGTTCCAGATACCGTGAAGGGTGCTGCATATACCCAGATTTACTAAGAGTCAGGCTTTGCTCTTGAAGAGATTATAGTCAGGGATGGGTGGAGGGGCAATGAAGACAGTCTGCGGTGGTAGCCATTAGTACAATTAGCCAAATCTTGTCAGTTTTTACGTCTACCAGTTACATGACAGGATTGCACTTCCTGGCTCCTGGTGATGGGGTGGGGCCATGTGAAAACTGTTGGCCAATTAATTGTGTGTTAAAGTGCTGTGTGTGTGTCTGTGTGTATGAGACTCCCAGGCAAGAGCTTTTAATTGCCAGCATGAGACCCTCCCAAGTTCTCTATTTCTCTTTGGCTTGGTTACTGACCACGTTTATGGTAGTCTGTTCTCTGAGCTTTTCCAAGTGACTGAGACTTTCCAAGTGACTACAATGAAGGATGACCAGGTCATCTGTGAGAAATAAATCATTATTGTGTTAAGCCACTATAATTTGGGGACTTTTTGTTATTGTGCCATAACATAACCTATCCTGGCTGCTACACAGTCCCAGAGACAGACAGCTATAAAAGTGTATAGATGTCTAGAAATAGACTTATACACCATCTATTATCCGAGTTGTTATTATCAGAACATTGTTCCTGTGGGAGGTCATAGTAGGTTGCCTGGAAGACAAACAGGATAATGACTAGGGTGAAATGAGTAAAGCATTTGCCTTGGGCACAAAATTTAAATGAATGGCAAAAAAAACTCAGAATAATACTTTAAATGTTTTTTAAAAATCAAAATAAATGCAAAAAGTCCACAGTAAACAAAACAGCAAAAATTTTAATAGTGACAGGATCCAATGGTGCATTTGTACACTTTTGCCTCACTTGCCCCACCTTAATCCCAGGCCTGTTGGCTGTAGTTTTTCAATTTGATTTTTTAAAAATATTGTGTTAAATATTGTTTATCTTCATTACTAAGCTTTCTGGTTCCCTTATATTTTGTACCCAAGGGAAGTGTTTTACTCGCCTCACTCAGTCTCAACCCTGAAAGTTAGACACTTGAACTGAGTTTAAAAGTAAACCAGGTGAAAAACAAGGGAAGGGCATTCTAGGAAGAGGCGCAGCATGAATGAAGGCGTGGAAGGACACAGCCAGGGGTGTACATGGCAAAGTACACCCTACGGTGTCTAACAAGACAGAGTTGTAAATGCTTGGCTTTTGTTAAGTGGTGGGAGTTTTTCTCTCTTCTGGGAAATTCAGGATGTCATGTATCTTTGCTCATACTCCTGTCAAGCCTGAGTGAACCAAAATCAACTGTAAATTGTAAAAATAGTGACTGTGAAATTGCTTTGATAACTAACAAGCAATTGGGTGGCCAGTTCTTTGAGGGTGCCTCTCTTTCCTCCAAAAGCAAGCCTAAAGTAGACCTCAGTTTGTTCATTTCCTAAGCTGTGGTCATGGATGGTACTTAATAACTACCAACAGGTTTTGCCTTGGGAGGAGAGAGGGAGGCCTTTCAGTTTTGTGGTAGACCAGTTGTATTAATGACCTTGATTCTCCATCCCTCCCTGAATCCCAGTTGCTGGGATCTTGCAGCTCTTCCCATTAGTAGGTGGGGTCTATTTCCTTGCTCCTGAGTCTAGTTTGGCCATGTGAGCAAACACCATGCACAAGCAGAGGTTTGAAGTTCTTGCACAAGTGGGCTTGCTCTGCTCTTTTCTCTGCCAATGCCGTGAGAAGAACGTACTCAAGCCACCCGGCCAGAGGATGAAACATGCAGAGCAGAGCTGAGGTGTGTCAGTCATCCCAGCAAGGCCATCCCACATTAATCAAGAGTCAGACACCCAAATCAGATCAGCCAAGCTAACAAAGCCCAGCCCATCAGCCCAACCCCATGAACTTAAGACCCAAATAGATATTGATTATAGTAGGTCACTGAGGTAGATTTCTTAGACTTCAGGTATTGTTAACTATCCCATATTCTTTCCTTGAAACTTCTAAATTTGCTGCTACTTGGAAGCCATTTATATATATATTCAATTTGTTGTATTTACAAATTGATTCAACTATAATGAAGAACCCAAATAATAATGGCTTGAATAAGAGAGAAGTTTATTTCTCTCTCAAGGTCAAGAAATCTTTTGGGAAGCAAGACAGAGTTAGTATGCATTTGACAATGTTAGAGATCCAGGCTCTTTCTATATTGTTGCTCAACCCATGTGAAGCTTCCATGTCTAGTTTACCTCATGGTTCAAAATGGCTTCTGGAGCTCCAGCTAGTGCATCAACATTCCAACCATCAAGAAAGGTAGGAGGGTGAGCTCATTTCTTCTCTTTAAGGACAATTCCTAGAATTTACATATACTACCATATTTTTACCCCATTTATAGCCCAATATAATCACCAGTAGTAATATGGCCATGTTCATCTTCTAGGACAGATAGCATATATTATTTGACTCTTCTCCTCTCCGAGGTAACGTGTGCTCAGATAAAAATCAGAGTTAATTTATTAAGCAAAAGAAGGAGAGCCAGCAGTCTTTCCTACATAGTATGTCATTTTGTTCATAATAATAATAATTATTCAATCAAATTTCCCTTCAACAAATAGAAATGGCTGCAGAGGGGAGTCAGACACCCAAGGCTAGAAGGCAAGACACCCAAATTATAGTCTCAGTTCTATGCTGAATTGTGTGACCTTGGAAAAGACTCTGAATTTCTGTGGGCTTGTTTTAATCCATCTAAAATTGAAACCTGGTATGACCTGAGATCCCTAAGGACACTTCAGCCATTTCCAGCTTGGGGTTTTTACACTCACTGCGCTCTTTTCCCAGTGCTCGTGGACGGCTGAGTTCCTTTCATTGTTCAGGCCGGAACACAAGTCACTTCCTCAGCTAGGCCTGCCTCTAATATGGGTCCCCCACGTACCTCACAGTCCAGCCTTTTCCCATCACAGTGCTTGTGAGTGTGCACTGCCGGTGTTTACTGGCATGCTCATTTATTAAATGACTGTCATGTGACTGTGAGCTCCTCGAGGGCAAGGATCGAATCACCCATCCATCCCTTTATCCCTAGCACCTTGTGCGATGCCTGGCGCACAAGAGCAGATCCGTAAGTGTCTGCTGGATGAATGAATGAAAAAAGTCTTGGTCCATTTACTGAACACTTGTAAGTGCAGACCCCACTCCTAAGAATGTACGTTTTAGAAGGGAATAAAAAAAACAAGCAGAAAGTTCAATATTAAATATACTGTGAGTTTAGAAGGAACACTCCATGACTGGGGCAACTTGAGAAGATTCTTCCTATGGTGGCTTCTCTACTGAGACCAAAACCCTTATTCACCTGCTTCCAGAAGCTCTAGGCAGGTACCTAATAGCAGGGATCGGTGGTCCCGGGGTCCTGGGCCATTTCTCAGCCTGTGCTAAATTTCTCCAGCTCATAGAGCCACTAGACTGATGATTTGCACATGTAAACCCAGCACCAGTGAAGTCAGGCCTCCAGTCACCCCACCTGTTCTCCACTGTCACGCCCTACTCCAGCACCCAAACTGCTCGCGGCTGATTCCTCACACCCTCTGCTGAAAGGGGTCCCTCCAGTGTGAGCTTCTCGAAGGCAAGCATCACATCACCCATCCATCCCTTTATACCTAGCACCTTGTGTCGGGCTTCATTGTCCTCCTAACAGTAACCGTGCCACTTCCGGCTCTTTCTCTGTGCTCAGCCCTTCTTTGCTGTAGCACCCTTTCCTATGAGCCTCCCAATGACTCTCCCAGATCCCGCAGAGCTGAGAGGTAAGGTGGCTCATCCTAGCTTTAAATCATTTGACTAGAAGAAAGTAGGGGAGGGTGGGGGCCAAAGCACAGGTTTAGAGCCCTGCACTACCCCCACCCCACACTGCCCAATGGTGACAAACACCAGTCCCAGCAAGGACCGCCCCATTCCCCCTACCAGCCCCCACCCCGCACAAAGTCACGAGGGGTTCTCTCAGCGGAAGCAGCGGGGGCAGAGCCAACCCGAGAACAATGGGGCCAGGGTGAGGGGGGAGTCGGTGGGGTTCCCTGGCTGCCTTGTCATCGCCATAAACCTCATTACCTCGCGGTCCCCTAGGCTGCCTCTCTCCTTACCCAAGGCATCCTCTGGCTTCGCTGCTGATTCCCACATGGCGTGAAAAGCTCTTAAACCCCCCGCTGTAGTTTTAATGGGGGCAGTGACTAATTTAGCCCTACGCCACCAACCGTCAAATCAAATCTTCTATTGGTACTTACTGAAGACTCACCTGGGTTCCATGGGGTTCGGGATAAATCCAGACTTGGGAGGGCCCAGAGACAGTGATCTGGCAAGCCCCGAGGACACGCTGATCCTGCCCACAGTCGCATCATTGTCCAAAAGGCAGGTTTGGCTAGGGGCTCAGGGAAGCCTACCCCAGCCCCAGGCTGTAGCCGGCCACACTTTGGGGAATACCGATGCCTACCGTGAGGTCTCCCCCTAAAATGGTCAAGTTTCCAGACGACTGAAAACTAGAGTTCACCATGTTTGGCTTCCAGGAAGTAGAAGCCCTGAAATCAAAAAGCAGCTGCTCCATTCTGTCCAATACTAGCAGAAGCCCAATCAATCTGAGATTCTCAGGCGTACAATACCTCTAGAAAAACAGCTCCACTCATGTCAGACGTTACATGTGGTGACAACACGCAGAACTCTTACAGAAGCCCCTCAATATGGGAGTCAGAAGATGCTGGGTATAATGGCTCCAAATTCCATGCCATGACTTAGTATTCATTATAATTAGGTGCAATCTGTCTGCCTGTTTCATTTCTGCTCTGCAGAGGGTAATAACCGATTTTCCTGCCCCTTGTGAAAAGTTAACAAGGAAGGGCTTCCCCATGCAGGTTCCGAAGCCCTGGCTCTGATTGACAAGTTGGCTGAGCACCAGCATGATGGAGGCATAGGAGGACAGACTTGTGGGAAGCTAAGGCTGCTGCGAGCCCTAGGGTGCCAGCAAGACCAAGAGGAAGTGAGGCAAGCAAGGCACCTAAGGGTGCGAAGTGTCAGGAGACACCCATTGTCCGGGCCCCTGAGAGCAGGCCCCCCTGAGATTTTTGCATCCTAGGTACTTCACTCGCCCCAGTAGAGTCTGGCTCCAGCCACTGGTAGCACCTTCCACATCCCACAGACCTCTGTGATTGGAAAACTGCTGCTCCTACTTGGAGCTTGCCTGGAGTCCTGGCTAGGTAAGGATGCACGTAACCAGCTGCATCCAGCATTGAGGAAAGCCAGACCCAAGGGGTAGCGATGAACGTGAGCCACCCTACTAACGTACTCAGCTTAGCCACTCACTTATCCCTGGGCATCAGTTTCCCCACCCATAAATGAGATGACCAGGGCAGTCAAAGGTGTTTCCTGCTCTGACTTCGGTGCCCCCTACTAGCTCATCTGGTCTGTGTGCATTAGGTTGCTATGCTTCTACCTTCTCAAGAGGAGCTGGGTCTAATGTGTGCAGGTTGGGTTCTATCTCTAGGTCGGGAAGATCCCCTGGAGAAGGAAATGGCAACTCACTCCAGTATTCTTGCCTGGGCAGTGGAGCCATGACGGGCAACAGCTCATGGGGTTGCAAAGACTTGGACATGACTTAGTGACTGAGTCCAAGCACACCCCATGAGCATGTGTGATCCACAGGAACATACCCTGTAGGTGACGACAGCCCCCACACAGCCCTGGGCTGGGGAGGAGAGAACCAGGCAGGCGGATGCTAATCGCATGGATTCCCTTTATTGAACTGTACTAGTTACTGCAGTCAGATTAAGTCACATTTAAAAGCAGACCATCCAGTTGCACTGAAACCGATTATATTCATTACATAGTTTTAATCACTGTCCGGTGAACTGGCAAATCCAATCAAAGCATTAGTCTTTAATTAAAAAAATTAAAAGGAAATATTCAGACAATAGCCAAGCAATCACATCACGATGCACAATTACCTAGAATTGCAATTAAAAAGTAGTTAACAGAAGGGGGGGAAAGAAAAACAAGAAAGAAAAATAAGAAGCGAAGAAAAAAAATCACACTAATCCTTTTTAAATAAAAAAAAACTATCAATATAATACATGAAGGAACAAAGGACAATCGCTTCCAAAAGCGGGTTTCTCTAACTCTAGAAATGTAGTCTGCGGCGGAAACTCTAAAAGCACACTAGCTGTAGCAGGACAATAAAAAATACTGAGCATGGAATACTTTTAATCTCTGCCATTAATATTCATTTCCAGCTGCTTATAATAGCAGCGCCTCATGGCCAAATCATTAGAGTTTTACATCTGGGTTGCAAATGACACTTTGATTGGATGTAATGTTCAAATGGCCCTCCCCACGGCGTCTCCGGCAAGCCTTCTGGAGAGAGGAGTCCTGTCGAGCGGTCCCTCACTGTGCATGCTGGCTCATCGTGTGGTTCTGCAAAGGCGAAGAAAGGAGACACGCATGAAGGCAGAAGAATGGAGAGCATGCCCGTCCCCTCCCACGCGGTGCATTTAAGCCGAGAGCCACAGAAAAGCATCTCGATTATGACAAAACAAAATGCAAGAACGAAAAAGTGCTCTGGCGACGCAGCTGCCAAGACGCCAAGTTGATTCGGGGCTTGGGGATGGGTTCCTGTTGCTGCCAACCTGGGCTCCCTGTGAATTTTTGTTTTTAGACCATTCAGGTCTTACCACGGGGACTGGCTATCCGGAGGGAGAGGGGAAAGGCTGCGCAGGCGGCGGGAATTGAAAAATCCCTGTTCACCTCTCCGTCTCCCTTTTGCTCTAATGATCAGGAGGAAATTATATCCGATCGCCTGCAGGCTTCCCCCAGATCCCCTCCACGGTCCTTCCGGGGAGATGCTCGGAGCCCGGTGGAGGGATGCAGCATGTGTGCCATGCAGCTCTTCAGCCAAGAAACGCCAGAGCGGCACTGATGTGCTCAGACAGGGGGCCGCCGCAGTGCCTATGGCGGAGGCAGGGGCCAGGTCACCCCCTACCCAAGCCGGGAGGGCCCGGGGGAGGGAGCCTGCATGTGCCGTCATATGACAGTGCTCTGGCCAGAAGGACCTTGTGTACAGTTCGAATCCGCCTGGGAATAGAGGGCCTGGGTGGAATCCTCTGGCTAAACGCTTCCGTCTCTCCATGGCCCAAGTCAGCTCTTCTCTCATGCCAGCCAGAGCAGAAAGGCAGTGTAGGTGTTTCCCCAGGAGCCAGTGGCCTGGGGCTGGGGTTGGCGTTTGGCCTCTTAAGAGCCTATCTTTTTATTTCTTTTGCAGTGGTCTGTATTCCAAATCCAGACCAATCTCATCAAAGCCTCAGGTGGTATTCAATCTCACGGCACCTGGAGAAAGGAAGCGGAATCCACCCAGGCCAGAGAAGCCCCGCCGTGGGGAGCAGCACAGGACCCCCAGCACAGGACCCCCGTACAGAAGCAGCTCCCCAAGAATGGACTGCCTCCGCAGACCTGGGCGCCCCTCCAGCGCAGCGACTCCTCCAGGGTTGGGAGCTGCTCCTGCAGTTCTGCCGATGACCACCAGGGGTCAGGCGCGGCTCTGCCTCTCTCTCCTGGGCTCCAGGACTGGACTGCGAGGGCGACCACAGGATGCCCGCAGCTTCGCGGGGAGGCCTGGGGCCACCCCCGCTTCCCAGCCCAGGGCCCCTGCGGCAGCCGCTGCCCACGGCGGGCATGGCTGCTGTCTCCTTGGTGATGTCGCCAACCCCTCCGGCAATCGCACGGCCCGGGAGAGGCAGCACCCTGGCCAGGAGAGGCAGCGCCCCGACCACACACGGCAGATGCTTGCTGACTCCAGCAGCTCGGAGCTACCAAGCCCTGCTGCCTCCCTTCTTGTGCTCCGGGGCACGGGCCACATGGCCGGACTCTGACCAGCACGGGTGCTCTGTGTGGTTGAAGGCACACCTCTTTCAGTCCCCACTGCAGGCTTACAAGGTAGGACATGGTAAAAAGGATACTGAAGCTCAGACAGGCTAAAATACACCCAGCCAGGAAGCAGGAGGGGGGTGGCAACGAATCCAAGAGAGCCGGGGGCTTGAGCGAGATGGCAGGGTTCCTACAGCACCTTTCCTCCCCATGGGCACCCAGTCTGTGGATCATCCAAACTCCTTTCCAGACACGAGCAACAACTCTGCCATCCTGGCCTGGCACCTCGGTGGGGGTGTCAGGGACCCAGAGGCGCAAGGCAGGTTGTCTGAGGCCACAGATGGGATGCGGCGGTTTCCATGGGAACGCCCACCCTCCAGCCGAGGCACCTCTCCCTGCACTTGTGCAGGGATAGCCAGCCGGTCCTGCGGGGAGCGGAGCCCACCCTACATCAAACCATCCTCCCAGCTCCCGGGCCTTTGCTCACTCAGTTCCCACCCCTTCTCTCCTCCCAACCATGCTCCTCTTGAAGTCCTCTGCTTCCCCTCCCAGGAGCCACTCAAGGCACCTCCAGCCCACCTCCCACACGTGCAAGTGCCTCCCAGGTGCCAGGCTGGCTGCCTCTGCTGAGCAGTAGACAGGGGGGGGGGGGGGATGGCATCACCTCTTCTCTCAGTCCCACCGAGTTTGGCCCAGGGCTGCTCACTGTGCTGATCGGACCCCTGGGCCCACCACGTCCAGCAGCGGCATCACAGGTGCAGCTTCCAGCAATGAATAATGTGGTGGTTTCACTCTCCCACCCTGCCAACAGCCAGTCAGTTAACAGTGCCCTGTTGCCCGGGCTCCCTGGGTGTGGTCAGGTCCTTCTTGATTTGCACGGGGTTGTGGGGGGGGGAGGGGGGCATTAAGGTAAACATGTATAGCTCTGACTTTGTTCTCAAATTTTGATTCTGAGGGTCTGATACCAAGTAGACAGTAAATATTTTTGCATCAGTGGAAGGATAAATAAATGAAGATGTGTACAGGGAGGATGCATGGTAAGGGGAGAGGACAGTCCAAAGCGGGGGCACAGCATAGAGGAAGGTATGGAGGCTGGAATAAGCCCGACCAGTGCAGGCACCAGTGGGGTGATCCCAGCACAGAGGTCATAGAGAGGACTGCCGGGAGCCCTGAATGCCCTTGAACGTGGACTCTGTTTCATAAGCAGCAGAAAACCAGATGATGTCTGATCTTCACAGACTCCTCAGGGCTACCCAGCAGCAACAAGGGAAAAGGTAGTGTCCGGGGCTCTCTGGATAATGAAGCAGCCTCTTGCCAAGATGCCAAGAGCAGGGCCGGTGTGACCCACGTGGTCCACAGCAGCTCAGCCAGGTACAGAAATCCTGGAGGTGGGAACCTACGCCTAGGACCACTGATGAGGACATTTCAGGAACAAATGCCACTTCTCAGGCGAAAACAACAGCAGCTTTCTCTCTTAAGGAGCAGGAGCTGGTGGCTTTTCCGTTAGACTCAAGGAAGAACTTCCTCAAAGAGGGTCCTGAGACAGTGGGGTGAAACTTCCTTTCCTGAAGTTCTCCAGAAACAAAAAGCCCAGGATGTCCCAGCAGATGGAAATGCTGAAACTCAATGCAGGGACGGGGCCAGGCACCAGAATTCATTCAGCACTGAGCTGTGAAGCGCCTGCTGGAGACTCTGCCCTGGGACGGGCATAGGGAAGGGAGGGGATGACTCCAGCTCGGCTCAGCCCACAATCCTGACTGCGGAAACGGGGATGTGCCAAGAGACACCCAGACTTGGGTGCAGTATGATAGCTCTGGTGGAGCCGGGTCAAGGCCGCCCAGTAATTATGGGGGTGGGGGTGCCGAGAAGCCCACATACCAGGACAAGCCGGCACCAGCTCCTCCTCAGGAAGGGCGGAGGGGTGGCGGGGACCGTCCCCAGGACTCACCAACCACTAACGCACCTGTGCGCTGAGCAGCTCCGCCGACGGCACAGTTCAATAACCCTAAAAAGCCGGGCTGCTTTCCCCCACGGCTTGGAGCTGCGGTCGGTTCCAGGGATGGGGGAGCTTCATCAAGTCTTCTTAGAGTTCCTTGCACCCGGCATGGTTCTCACAAGGGCATTTTGGCTTAATGTCTATTTCTCTGTTTATGCCTGTGCTATATTTAGCCCCTTCCGAGAAGCAAGAAAATCGTTTTTTAAAGATGCTACCGAACCGCAGAAGAACACTTTCCCGGCCTCATAAAGGCCGGGGCGAGGGCGGGGGTGGCAGCCGGCAAGGACGGGGAAGGTGCCTAGAGACGGGGGGCGTCTGGCATCCACACGGGCCTCGGTGCCTGCCAGGGAGACGCAGGTGTGGGCCGAGGAGCAGGTGAGAAAAATAAAACGGGAGAACGGGAGGGCGGTGGGTGGCCCTGGTTTGCGGCGGAGATCCATCCGCTCTGTGCGGCTCTGGTGGCGGAGGTTTCTGGAAGGGCCGGTGCCGGCTGCCTCTGCCTGGTGCCCCGACCTGTCAGCTCCCTGGGATAGAAGCGAGAGAGGGGCCGGTCGGGCCCCGGCTGGGGTCCTGGTGAACCCTGTGTCTGTGGAAGTCATCCCCAGAGGACTGTGGCCGTGGAGGATCCCTCGGTCACACCCTCACATTCATTTACATAGTTATTCATTCCTTCAACAAACCTTTTTACGAAATACCCTGCTACGTGAGAGCCGCCTTGTTTGTCACTAGGAAGTCAGCAGTAAAATAACCCGGATCCAGGGCCCAAGCCAGGGTATGGTCTGGGTAGTGAGGAAGCATCAGAATCATGGAGTCTGTGGCGGGACCGTCCTCCCCAAAGCGCAGACACACACTGGCACACGCCAGGTGGAGATTGTGGTGGGGGTCCTGTTCTGGCTTCATTGTTCCAGGAGGCATCCCTGGCTCAACACACCTCCAGGCCCCACAACAGGCATGCGTACGAATCATGTGCACACACACACATGCACACGCAGACACACACACACACACACACACACACACACACACTGGTGTGTCCCTCCCTGGTCGGGATTTCTTCTCCAGGTCGTGGTTCTGTTTTCTGTCCCTTGGTCTGAGACCCTGCTTGGTGTCCCTTTGATGCCCACCCACCGCAGAGTCAAGTAGAAAAGACTAGTGATGCTTAAACATGCTGGGTGCCTGGTGGCATGGAAAACTCTGCCTGCGAGGCAATGAGAGACTGCTCTGCACCCCCTGAGATGCACGGGCGTGGGCTGGAGAGGATTTCTCCGCACTGTTGGTCATTATGGGCTGCCCCTCCTGTGCTCCTGCCATGCTGATGACAAAGCATCTCTAAAGTCCTGGAAGGACTTTAGGACCTGGAAGGTCCTAAAAGGACCATCGCCTGGTCCTTTGCACGTGCCCCATTCGTGCTAGCCCCTGCTCGGGGGGATCGCAAGGCAGGCGGAGAGGGGCTGGCTCCTGGGTTTGAATCCTGGTTCTGCCACTTACTAGCCACGTGACCTTGACCTCTGGGGGACTTGGGGTGGAGGGAGCAGCAATAACCGACTTTGTAAGAGACTTTGTAAGGAAGGGAGGAGGCGTGTCCTCTTCTGGTCATTCACGCACCCCTTCCCACAGTCGTTCACAGAGGCCATGGACACACAGAGTTGGGGGAGCCCCAGCCTCTTCCTTGAGAGGCTCACAGCTCCACAGTGTGGCAGGGGACTGAATTCAAAGAGCCTCACTCCCAAAGTGCACAGAAGAAGTCCCAGGGCTTAGCCTCACATCCCCATGGCAGATGTAAGGCTGCAGGGACACAGCCCCGCACCCTGAGAACATCCCACCCGCCCACTCACCCAGCCCTACCTGCAGATCACAGCTGGCCTCACCTTGACCACATCACTTGCCTCTGGTTGGGGAAGAGGCTGTGGTCCGTCCCCTTTCTCCCCACCGCTGGGCCAGTCCCTGGTGGCTTCCGACCCAGTAGCTCTCACGAGGCTGGCTTTACAAAGAGCAGACTGCAGGAGCGGGGATCAAGTCCAAGAACCTGCCTTAGCCACGGGAAGATTCGTTTCCAGGAAAAAGGTAGATCCTTCGGGCTAATGCTGCAGGCCTGTTCAGGCTAAGAGAGGTTCTGGTATTGGTTCATTTAGCAAACATGGAGCCTGGCCGTGTGCAGTGGACAGAGACAGAGGAGAGACAGAGTGAGGCGTATCCTGGCCTTCTACCAGCTCATGGCTGAAGGATGGAGAGCTGATTTCTGATTGGGAGGAGTTTAACGAGAAAGCTGGCCTCCAAGCTGCCCTTTTGAGGATTGCTTAGGTTAGGATTTGCATTAGTGCGAGCGTGTGTGTGCGTGTGTGTGTGTGTGGGCATGTGCTCACTTTCCAGGGAGATGGGACCACCCAGACAAAGGCTGATGGTGTGAAGGATCCTGACAACAATCACAGCTAAGCCTCACGGCAACCCCGGGGACTAAATACTCTCTATCCCTATTTCACAGATGAGAAAACTGAGGCACAGCATGGAGGTCCCACAGCTGGTAATGGCGGTGCGGGGGCTGTACCCGTGCAGTCTGTATGCAGAGCCCACTCTTCAGCAGAGCCCTCGTCTGTCTGCAAAATGTGAAAAGTGCAGCATATGTTGGGGGAACAATGAATAATTCAGCTTGGCAGAAGCACAGGGCATGTGCCATGGAGACAAGCCTGGAAAGGAAGGCGGGGGCCTTATTGATGAGGTTCCTTGATGCCAGACGAGGCAGCTTGCCCTTAAATCTGGGCCATGGGGAGCCATCGAAGGTATTTGAGCTGTGGAGTTACACAAGAGTCAAGGAACAGGGAGCTGCACACACCTCCAGCCAGAAGGGTCCTCCGGTAGGACCTTCGTGCTCTCATCTCCCTCGGCCCTTCCCGTAACACCCCCTCCCGGCCCCTGGTACCCGCACAGTATCTTTCCCTTCGGGGAGGGTTCAGGCGCAGGCAGCCCGCCTCCCTCTCCGCTGCGCATCACCTGGGCAGCCCCTCTCTGCTAGTGAGCACTTATTTTTAGAAGCGTTTGACAATCGTCCAAGGGTCTAAGACGAACAGATGGCCTGTCTTAAAGGCTCGTATGTTCGCTAGTTTGCACTTCTGACAAACGGTAAGCACACTCGAGAGCACGCCATAAACAGAGCTGAATGAATACTCAGAACACAATTTAGCTAATGCACGTCATGAAAATTAGGAGTGAGTGATGGCCGAGGTTCCCTCTAAATGCCTGCCCGGTGACGCACTCGCTCTCCTGGGGGCCCCAGCTCTGACGTGTCTGCGCCCCACTTCCCCCGCTCCCGGCCCACCCTTCTGGCTGACAGCTGCCCGTCTGCACAGAGGGCGTGGAGAGGTTCGCTGGTGTGGAAGGGACACCATTCAGCATCAGGAGGGTCCAGAGTGAAGCTGGTGACCCGCCAGTCTAAGACAAAGCCCGAGATGTCCTACAAGGCCCAGGCAGCCCCTCCGTGCGTGGGGACGTGTGTGGGGCTTCCCTGGCCCTGCCTCCCAGACAGCCAGACGGGCTGTCGTCTGCCACTCCGGAACAGCGGGAAGTGAGCGTCGCACCCGTTTAGCTGGGGAAGTCTGTCTCTCGTGTGACTGCCTCAATTCATCCAGATCTCCTGGCATGGAGGGGGATTCCAGCTTCCGGGGAACAGTGGGGTTAGCTGCTCTCATCTCCCATGGAGGGGAGTCTGCCACTTTCTGGCAGAACCCCAAACAGGAGCAGTTTTGTGGACCTCAAGTCACCTGGGGGCATGTGAGATAGAGCTTTTGACCTTTGCTGCTGCTCGTATCCCCAAAGGAGCTGAACATCTACTTTCTTTCATCCTCTCCACTGCTCTAAGGACCTCAGGTGGGCAAGTGAGCACCCCCTCTAAACCTCTCTCTCCAGCACCCAGGACCCAAGAGCCCGAAGCAGGGAGCGTAACCAACAACCAGTCCCAGGAGCGGGAAAAATATCTTCTAGTGAAAATGTGGGAGAAAATGTTGTTGTGAAAAAGAAGAAGAAGAAGAAAAAAAAAAGCCCAATGAACTCCCAAGGGGTCAGGTTCTATACGGCTGTGCTTTGGAAATAAAACCCACTGGAGAATAGATTATTAGGAGGGAACTGAAGCCTTCTATTAGGAACTCAGCCCGTAAACAGGCTCCCATTCAGAGTCACCCAACAAAACAAGGGAGCTAATAATACCTGCCCAGAGGGCCCGCAGGCTCCTGGGAGCTGCACTTCAGCATGCAAATGGGCCCAGCTGGTCTGTTTGTGAGCACAGAATCACAGGCAAGCCACTAGACTTTTACCAACCAGCTGTGCAAGGGAAAACGAGGGTTTATGGCCGTGTCACGGGCAGAGGAAGGAGAAATCTCTCCAGGGCTGTTTACCAATCCGCCTCTCCTCGGCGACAAGCCTGACCCCCCGAGTCCAGAGTTAATGTGGCTGCCACTCTTGCTGCTTCTCGAAAGGGAGGTGGAGTCCCTCGGGGGCTGGGTACCCAGCACACTCTGGGACCAAGGGCCGAGAACCGAGGGTTTCGGCCATAACACGCCAGGTGGCCACGATTTCCCTGCGTGTGGACTCGGGCCCCTCCCAGGTGGGGACACCACGCTGGCCTGACAGTGGTCACCGGGAAGTCCACGCTAAACACAGCCTAGCGCCTGCTTGGAACGAGCTCCTGGGGTTCATCTCAAATACGAATGAGGCACGGCCCCCTGCCCCCAAAGTGTCTGAGTCGGGTGTCTGAAAGATAGGATTGCGCCCCGCGGGAGCAAGGTGGGAATCGGGTCACACAGGCCACCAGAGTGTGAGGAGAGGCGTAGGCAGCAGTGCTGACGCTCCGTTAAAAATGGCACGGGGGGACTTCCCTGGTGGCCCAGCGGTTAAGCATCCGCCTTGCAGTGCCGGGGTTGAGGGTTCGATCTCTGGTGGGGGAAGTAAGATCCCACATGCCTTGGGGCAACGAAGCCCGCGCCTCGCAACTACTGAGCCTGTGCACCAAAACTGGAGAGCCCGCCTGACGCAACGAGGAGCCCCGTGCAGCAACTAAGACCCAAGGCAGCCAGATAAAGAAAAGAAAACATATATATAAAAAAAAAAGGTGTGTGGAGAGTGGGCTCCCAAGACCACTAGAGGGAAGGGTGCTCTCCTCCTCCCTGAGAGCACGTCTGCTGGTCTTAGTGATGGTCAAAGAAGACCACACACCACGCACACGGAACACCCTATTAGTGGGCCCCAAGCTCACAGTTAGATCTTCCCTGTAGCTCAGAAGGTAAAGAACCCGCCTACAATGCAGGAGACCTGGGTTCGATCCCTGGGTCAGGAAGATCCTTTGGAGAAGGGAATGGCAATCCAGTATGCTTGCCTGCAGAATCCCATGGACAGAGGAGCCTGGCAGGCTACAGTTTGTGGGGTTGCAAAGAGCTGGACAGGACTGAGCGACTAACACTGCTACTGCTAAACTCACAGTAAGGGTTAATAAACTGAAACACAGAGGCTGATTTTGGGGAGACATGGCTGTGTGGGTAGGGCTCCCTGACCATATACAGCCACGCCCGGACTGGACCACAGCCTGCTGCTCAGGGTGCTGTGAGGTCCACCAGCAAGCCGGCCAGGTGCAAAGCTGTAAGGCACGGCAAGCACTGTGGCCTCCCAGCAACCCAAGCCTCACCGGAAAGAGCCAGCCCTCATGGGCTCCGGGCAATTGCGGTCCTGTGGGAATGCAGGCCCAGTGTGGCCAGCATGGCTGGTTCTGTAGGAAAAACTGAAAAATGGGAGATTTTTTAAAAATATATACAAAACATCTCAATGTGTAAAGCATGATCACCCAATGAAAACATGTCTGCAGGTCACATCTGGCCCCCAGGGCTGCCAGCTTGAGGCTGCTGGTATTCTGAGAGGCCCTCCCGACACCTGAGGTGTCTCCCGGTACACAGAGTGGCTGATGCCCAGGGCAGTGGGGAGGGCAGGCAGTGCTATTAGGTGGCACGTGGCCCATCATTAGGATGGAGGACAGAAGAGGAAGCTCTGCTGAGGCTGGCACAGTCCCCCAGGTCCTGGGTACCGCTGCTACATGGGTGCTTTCCAGGGGCGCAGCCTGAGGGTTTCCAGGCATGCCAGGTGGGAGCAAGTCTGGGAAACCCGCCTTCCCTAGGGTCACATTTTGAAATGCTAAAATGTCCATCTTTCCAGGCAGCCCCTCCCTCAAGCACTCTGAGAGAACAGCACCAGTTTGCCATGACCACCCGTTCAAGAGTCTTGAAGATAATCCCCCTCGTACCTCCCTTTCTTCTAAAGAAGTTGAGAATCATCCCAGTCATCACCCACCATGCCTCATGGGGAAGGAGAGGGCCGGGCATCATGGGGGGACTGCCCTTGGGGGCACTTATGAGCTCAGTATGGTATGATGGGGCTCCTCTGCCCACCCCCAAACACACACTCTCATGGATGCCCTGCACTCACACATCCAAGGAGAGGGGAAGTGGGAGATCTCTGCACGATCCCCCACTGGGTTCCAAACACACACACAGGTACCCCCAAATGAAATGTACACAGATACACACGTGTGTGCATGCATGCTGTCACTTCAGTCGTGTCTGACTCTTTGCGACCCTATGGACTGTAGCCCACAAGGCTCCTCTGTCCATGGGATTCTCCAGGCAAGAATACGGGAGTGGGTTTCCATGTCCTCCTCCAGGGGATCTTCCCGATCCAGGGATCAAGCCCACATCTCCTGTATCTCCCACACTGCAGGCAGAGTCTTTACCGCTGAGCCATCAGGGAAGCCCACAGATACACACACACTCATGGACAGCCACACACATACAGTCTCACAGATACACCAGTCACACACACATTCATGAACACCACCCAATCCCAGTGTGCTGGTGTGAACACACACACACACACACACAGACATTACACTGACAACATGCTGAAAATGGTTCAGGGTCGGTTATTGTTATTTTGGCTTTTTGTCTCCTCACATAGGTGGCTCAGATGGTAAAGAATCTGCCTGCAATGCAGGAGACTCGGCTTCAACCCCTGGGTTGGGAAGATCCGCTGGAGAAGGGAATGGCAACCCACTCCAGTATTCTTGCCTGGAGAATCCCATGGACAGAGGACTCTGGCGGGCTACAGCCCACGGGGGTCGCAGAGTCGGCCGTGGCCGAAGCGATTAACACATAGCGCAGCTGACCCGCCCTGACTCACACCACTTCGGGGACACACCTGCCAGCCCCCACTAGCCAGTGGCCCTGGTTTCCACTCTGGCTCCCTCTTCATGGCAGTGGGATGCTGGGAGAATAAAGAGCTGTGAGAGGCACGTCCCAAATTCTCTCTTCCGGGGAGCAGGGAGGCGAGATCTCTGCTTAACTCCCAGTGGGTTCCAACCACACCCAGAAGAAATCCAGGCCCTGGACCCCAGGCCTGATGGTCCTACAAGGTCTGGCGCCTGCTGGCCCTGAAGCCTCAACTGCCTTCTCCCGGCTCCCCAAGCAGGCCAAGCTCTTTCCCTGCTCAGCCCTCCTGGCAGCCACTCCACAGCCCCAAGGCTCCCTCCCGTCTCCCTAGGCTCCTCTGCCTCTGACTTGTGTGCCCTGGGAAAGCCCTTCCTGCCCACCTGATGAGAGACCCCTGTTTTGGTTCAGCTCTGCACCTGCACAGGTATCCCTCTAGCACTTTCCTCAACCTGCCACGACCAGGCTGCTTCCCTGGCCCTCCCTAGGCTGTGGGCTGCAGGCAGGGACCCTGTCTCTCCCTTCTCTGCTGGGCGGTGTCAGCTCCAAGCCTGTGTTTGCTAAAAATGCAGTAAGAACAGCCAGTGAGCGACGGTAGTGAGGCGAAGCCTCCACCGACAGGGTCAGGGAGAGGAGAAGAAGCAAGGCTGCTCCTCTTCCCCGTGTCCCCAGCCCCGCCCAGGGCATGTTATACTTTTCCCTTAGAAGTCGGGGGATCCTTTGAAGACACTGCGCTAAGTGCAACGAGCTGGTCACAGAAGGACAAAGACGGCATGACTCACTTCTATGAGGTTCCCAGAGACAGGAAGGAGGATGGTGGTTTCCAGGGGCTGCAGGAGGAGGGAGGGGAGTCACTCACTCACGGGGACACGGTTTCCGTTTGGGGAGATGGAAAAGATCTGTGGATGGTGGTGATAGTTCACAACCACGTGAAGGTACTTACTGCCACTGAACTGTCTACCTAAAAACGGTTAAGGACTTTCCTGGTAGTCCGGTGGTAAAGAATCTGCCTGCCGAAGGAGGGGACACAGGTTCGAAACCTGGTCAGGGAAGACCCACATGTCACAGAGCCACTAAGCCCATGCACCAACTATGAAGCCTGTGCTTTAGAGCCCATGCTCCAGAACAAGAGAGGCCACCGCCATCAGAAGCCCGTGAACCACAGCAAAGAGCAGTCCCCGTTCACCCACAGCAAGGAAGACCCAGCACAGCTGGAGAAAAAAAAAAGTGGTTAAAATGATAAATTTTAGGTAAGTGTATTTTATGTTGTGTGTTAGTCGCTCAGTTGTGTCCAACTCTTTGCAACCCCATGGACTGTGGCCCGCCAGGCTCCTCTGTCCATGGGATTCTCCAAGGAAAAATACTGGAGTGGGTTGCCATCTCCTTCTCCAGGGGATCTTCCCAACCCAGGGATTGAACCCATGTCCCCTGCATTGGCAGGCAGGTTCTTTACCACTAGCACCACCTGGGAAGCCCCGAGTGTATTTTACCACAATCTTTTCAGAAAATGAGTGGGGTCTTATTTTGTAAACAGGCAGATTGGGAGGGTGAGATTTTGCATTCTACAGCTAAGATGCCAGGGCCGATCCTGGGCTGTAACCCTCACCTATTTGGTTCTAGGGTTGGAGGTTGGAACTTGCATGGACTGTAGCTGTGGGATGCAGCCTGTAGAGGCCTCGGCTGGAGCTGCAGCATCTAGGGGACACATCACCGGCCAACATGGCTGCAAGACCAAGGCCTTTTCCACCCCCGTGGTGCACAGGGGTTCGTCTGCAGTGCCCTATGGCTACCACCAGTGGCCTGGCTCCAGGGGCCAGATCACAGGACAGAGTACCTTGTGAGACCTGTAGACCTTCATGCCCTGAGCCACACTGCAGACAGGCTTCCCCTGCAGTCACCGCCAAGTCCAAAGGACTGGGGCACTGACAATTTTCAAACCCTGCTGGATGGACGTGTTCCTCTGCTCCTTCAGTGAGGGAGATGGGAAGCCGAGAATGAGGTACGCCTATGGCATACTTTGCCATGTTGGGGGAAAAAGAGTGGGGGAGAATTTTTCCTTGTAATTTTTTTCTGAAATCAATCTGATGAGCAAACTCAGCTCCATAGATAGTCATCATATTTCACAAGCCCAAAAAATCAGGACAAATAGCCAACAGTTGGGACAAAATACTTGAAATCAGGACTGTTCTGGAAAATCTAGGTCACACGGTCACTAATTATACAGAACATGTATGTTCAGGTCCCTTAACTAACCCAGTGTTTTCAGGTCTTATAAATGGTATTTTAAAACTTTGATCATATCCATTTCGTCTTTCTTCCAAACTTTGGCTAACAGGAAAACTTTCCTGAATCCTCAAAATTTCTAGAAGATTAACGCCTGCAGAGGGAAAGCTATCCTGGCAGATTATTCTGAGGGTGGTCCTCCTTGGAAAGCATGGCTTATCATCCCCCGTAAATGGTTTCCAGGGCCACATGGCCCAGCCCCTCGCCGACAGACCCCCAGGCTGCAGGGCCAGAAGTTCTGAAGATGGACCTAATTTGCTGTGATGAATTGTGTGCATGCACCAGCGATCAAAACTGCAGCTGAGACCGATTATATTTAATGATCTCAAAGGTTCTTATGAAAACACTTGGGGGTATATCCTCGTCCATTTGGAGAGGATGTCCAGTCTGGCACAAAGCAGAGGGGTAAGGGTGACCTTTACTGACCTAGAAAGGCAGGGCTCCTTGGGATCTGGGCCTGCTGACAAGGTTGATGAACACTGTGGCCCAGCTTGCAAGGCCTCGTCTGCCCTTGTATACACTCAGCTTCCAACCGAACTGGGCATATCATCACTGCCCACACACAAAGTGGGTCTGCTCTTGACCTTGTAGGTCAGCCTTTTGCCTTCCCTTCCACCACCAGAACTTGCTGATTTCCATGAGGCAAACCAAGGACCATCTAGATCCCCAGTCTGTTCTGTTCCTCTCAACTCATCAGAGGGGTGTGTGTGCGTGTGTGCGAGCGTGTGTGTGTGTGGGGGGGACACGCCCAGCTCTAGGGTGAGAGGAGGGATGGAGAGCAGTTAAGCATGGAATTAAGAGTATATGAGAAAGGTGTCATGCTGCTGCTGCTGCTAAGTCACTTCACTCGTGTCCAACTCTGTGCGACCTCATAGACGGCAGCCCACCAGGCTTCGCCATCCCTGGGATTCTCTAGGCAAGAATACTGGAGTGGGTTGCCATTTCCTTCTCCAATGCATGAGAGTGAAAAGTGAAAGTGAAGTCACTCAGTCGTGTACGACTCTTCGAGACCCCATGGACTGTAGCCTAACAGGCTCCTCCGTCCATGGGATTTTCCAGGCAAGAGTACTGGAGTGGGTTGCCATTTCCTTCTCCAATGCATGAGAGTGAAAAGTGAAAGTGAAGTTGCTCAGTCGTGTATGACTCTTCGAGACCCCATGGACTGCAGCCTAACAGGCTCCTCCATCCATGGGATTTTCCAGGCAAGAGTACTGGAGTAGGGGTGCCATTGCCTTCTCCGAAACGTGTCATGAAAGCTGTGTAATTCCTAGTACTTAGCACTCAGTACTGATGGCTGGCCAGCCGGATGTGTAGCTAGATGGAAGGAGAAATGGATGGTGCATGAGTGGGTGAATGATAAATGAATGGATATATGGATGGATGAATGGATAGATGGACAAATGTGCAGATGAGTGGATGGGAGGAGAAAGAGGAGTGCAGAAACAAATAAGCGGGAAGGAGGTAGAAGGATCGGAGTTCAAACTCTGCTTTAGCCACCTAATATATGGATATGACCCAAGGCAAGTCACTTCACTTAAGTACCTATTTACTCATCTGAAAAATGGGACAAATAGCATCTACCTCATAGCCTTGTTATGAGTTTCAAATTAGGTAATATATAGAAAAGTGCTTACAATATGTGAAATGGTACACAGATGTTTAATATTATCACAGTTACTACTAATCACAAGGGTTTGCCATCGCTGTCAACATCAAAGCACGGATGAGCCCACGTTTTGGAGCTGGCAGCTTCAGAAAGGATGGGGAAACTGAGATGAGCCATAGAGGTGCAGCTACTGACCTGTGTGTCCACATCTGGATTTAGTAGGGGGCCAGTCACTGAGCTGCAGAGCAGGGAGCCCCACTTGCCTCCCTGTTCAAACACCCAAAGGCAGGTGGGTGGAAGACATCCCCTCTCCCACCTCAGGCCCCACTTCTCCCAGCTTTATTGCCCTTTCCCAGCCTCAGTTTTCAGGTCTGCAAAATGGTGAGAGTGAAGAATGCTTCTAGTGGTTCCCAGCTGTTGCGGCGCCAATGAGATATTTGCAAACTGTGAAGTGCTGCACCAGGGCCCCAAACTCAGAGCCTGGGTGGGTAATAAACCGGGTGAGGCTGACCACGTGGGGGGCGGTATTGAACGAGAGCTTACATTCCCGTGTCTAAAGAGGGCAGCTGATTGTTGCCATGCAGGACTGTGGTCCAGGGGCTGTCAGTTCTCATTTGCAGAAAAATCAAGAAATCTAGCAATTTAGTGTGGCAGTAAAGAGACAGAATCTGGGGCCGGTGGCCTCGGTCCAGCACTGACGAGCTCTGTGGCCTCGGAGTTAGTTAACTTCTCGGCGCCTCAGCTCAGTTATCTTAATAATAGAGGCATTGTGAGGATTCAATGCCTCAGTGTATGGAAGTGCTAAGAACACTGCCTGGCATGTAATAAGGACTATATTAATGTTAACCACTGTAATTATAGGAAATCTGAATTTTGAAACATAGACAACCCTTTCAGTTCAGTCCAGTCAGTCAGTCATGTCTGACTCTTTGTGACCCCATGGACTGCAGCACACCAGGCTTCCCTGTCCATCACCAGCTCCTGGAGTTTACTCAAACTCATGTCCATTGAGTTGGTGATGCCATCCAACCATCTCATCCTCTGTCATTCCCTTCTCCTCCTCTTTCAATCTTTCCCAGCATCTGGGTCTTTTCCAGTGAGTCAGTTCTTTGCATCAGGTGGCCAAAGGATTGGCGTTTCAGCGTCAGAATCAGTCCTTCCAATGAATATTCAGGACTGATTTCCTTTAGGATGGACTGTTTTGATCCCCTTACAGTCCAAGGGACTCTCAAGAGTCTTCTCCAACACCTCAGTTCAAAAGCATGAATTCTTTGGTGCTCAGCTTTCGTTACAGTCCAACTCACACATCCATACATGACCACTGGAAAAACCGTAGCTTTGACTAGACAGACCTTTGTTGGCAAAGTAATGTCTCTGCTTTTTAATATGCTGCCTAGGCTGGTCATAGCTTTTCTTCCAAGGAGCACGTGTCTTTTAATTTCATGGTGGCAGTCACCATCTGCAGTGATTTTGGAACCCAAAAAATAAAGTCTGTCACTGTTTCCATTGTTTCTCCATCTATTTCCCATGAAGTGATGGGACTAGATGCCATGATCTTCGTTTTCTGAATGTTGAGTTTTAAGCCAACTTTGTCACTCTCCTCTTTCACTTTCATCAAGAGGCTCTTTAGTTCTTCTTCACTTTCTGTCATAAGGGTGGTGTCATCTGCATATCTGAGGTTATTGATATTTGTCCCAGAAATCTTGATTCCAGCTTGTGCTTCATCCAGCCTGGCATTTAGCATGATGTACTCTGGATATAAGTCAAATAGGCAGGGTGACAATATACAGCCTTGACATACTCCTTTTCCTATTTGGAACCAATCTGCTGTTCCATGTTCAGTTCTAACTGTTGCCTCTTGATCTGCATACAGATTTCTCAGGAGGCAGGTAAGGTGGTCTGGTATTCCCATCTCTTGAAGAATTTTCCACAGTTTGTTGTGATCCACATAGTCAAAGGCTTTGGTGTAGTCAATAAAGCAGAAGTAGATCTTTTTCTGGAACTCTCTTCCTTTTTCAATAATCCAGTGGATGTTGGCAATTTCATCTCTGGTTTCTCTGCTTTTTCTAAATCCTGTTTGCACATCTAGAAGTTCACAGTTCACGTACTGTTGAAGCCTGACTTGGAGAATTTTGAGCATTACTTTGCTAGCATGTGAGATGAATGCAATTGTGCACTAGTTTGAGCATTCTTTGGCATTGCCTTTCTTTGGGATTGGAATGAAAACTGACCTTTTCCAGTCCTATGGCCACTGCTGAGTTTTCCAAATTTGCTAGCATATTGAGTGCAGCACTTTAACAGCATCATCTTTTAGGTCAACTGGAATTTTATCACCTCCACTAGTTTTGTTCGTGGTGATGCTTTCTAAGGCACACTTGACTTCACATTCCAGGATCTCTGGCTCTAGGTGAGTGATCACACCGTCTGGTTATCTGGGTCATGAAGATCTTTTTTGTATAGTTCTGTGTATTCTTGCCACCTCTTCTTAATATCCTCTGCTTCTGTTAGGTCCATACCATTTCTGTCCTTTACTGTGCCCTTTAAAGTCTCCAAAATCCCAGGGCCATGGGCTATGAGTTTTCACCCTCCACTCTGTAAAAATGTTCAACGTTACCATGATAATGACATTTCCTTCGATGTGAGGGGAGGCTGGATGGGACCCCTGTCCATCATTCTGATGAGAATGAAGGGGCTGGTATGCTCCCATTGGGAACCCCAGTCCCTCTCTCAGACAATTTCAGCATCTTGGTTCCTCCTTACCCTCTGCCATGCTTCCTACTAAAGGCATATTTTATCTATTCTAAAACCCCAGAGAGTATAAGATGCTCCCATATTTGATATATCAAAACAAGCACACAAACAAAAAAAAGACCAGTTACACTATAACACCCAAGTGAGGTATTCCAATGTAAGAGATGTTATAATGAGAAAAGCTGTGCATCTTAAAATATGTCAGTGGAATGTGGTAACAATTACCATATATTGAGTGCCTGCTATGTGCCAAAACTGGGCTGCCTGGTCTTCATACATTATCTTCACATGTCTCCATTGTCCCCATTTTACCAGGGCTCAGAAAGGCAAAGTAGGGATTTCCCTGATGGTCCAGTGGTTAGAACTCCACACTTTCACTACCAAGGGCCCGGGTTCAATCTCCAGTTGGGAAATTAAGATCCTGCAAGCCACGCATCACAACAAAAAACAAAACAAAAAATGAACAAAACGGAAAGGCAAAGCAGCTTGCTAAGATGCAGCTGGCTGAGCCCACATGGCTTGGTCCTAAGGCTCTCCTCCCGGCTCACTGTCCCCTGCCCACCCCACTCTGGTCCCTGATGCCACTGAACAGGAACATGGAACTGGACCTGCACCAGCTCTGGCCCCTACATATCACAGCACACAAGAGAATCCCCTGGCACCCCTGGACGAGCCCCAGGCGGTCCATGCTTGATTCTGCCTAAACTCCAGAAGCAGAGCTAGTGGGGCCACATTCATTATTGACACAGCAAAATTAATTTCTGCTGTCTCCTCCCTTTCACCCCACGCCCGGCCCCCGCCCTTCGCCTCTCCTGTGAGCGCTGACGCGCGGCTGCTGACTGGTGCTCCTGAAATGCCAACTTGCATTTCTCATCATTAATTTCTTTCTAAATGTCATTAGTAATTGTTCCTGCTCGACCAAAGAGCGCGATCCAGGCTTCCGCCGAGAGCACCGGTTCTCATCTTTCCGCTGGAGGGGGCTGAACAACTCCCCCACTGCCGTCAGACACCCAGACCCTGGCATCCTGGCAGGAGGCAGCCAGCCCACTCCCAACAGGTAGAGTGGACAAACCGAGGTACTGAGACAAAGCAGGCCTCATTTTTAACAAGTGTGGGGCTTTGCAACGGCAGAGAGCCTCCCACAGTATTCGGGCAGCAGTTCAACACTCAGGCGCCACAGCCAGACTGCCTGGGTTCAAATCCCACTACTGCTGACTGTGCCTCAGTCTTCCCCTCTGCAAAATGGGGGCAGCAGCATTGGCCTCAAAGGATCACCCTAAGGATAAAACAGGATGATCAGTGCAAAGGGCTCCCCGCAGTGCCTGGGGTTGTTGCTGTTTCTATTTTTCTCCACTCCTCCCCGCCCCTCGGGCTCTGCTCTGCCACCTACTAGCTCTGTGACACAGTATGAAGCCTCCCATCTGCAAAGTGGGGCAGTGACTTCACGGTCCAGGAGAGGCTGCATCGGCCCAGTGTCTGGTGAGTGATGGTGAGTCTCAGAGGGGAGGTCATATGCCAAGGTCACAGGGACCTTGAAGAAGCAGCTGAGATTCATGCCCCCTGAGCCCCAGGCCCTGTGTCTTAGAGGACGTCGAGCTGCCTCTAAGTCAATGAGGGGGCAGGGCTGTGCCCAGTGCCAACCTCTGGGGGCCTTGGACCAACACGGCACCCACTGTTCTTCGCATTTTTGTTTCTAAGAAACTGAAGGCATTTGGTCCCGGCTGGGAGAGCGCTGGTGAGGGGCTGAGCTTACAACACACACAATGGCCGCTGGCCTCAGCTCCTGGCAGCTCCCCCACGCCCATCTGTCGCCATGGCATGGTGCCCCTCGAAAGTTGGTTGGCCCCCCGCCCTAGGGCATGAATGACAGGCTCCGACGGGCAGACGGGCAGCCCGAGGCCGATTCCAAGTGCCATCTCTGCCCAGAGCCAGGCCTCCGGGGCACCCCCCTCCACCCCCGCCCAGTCCCCACCTGGGCCTCCACACACTCCATCGCTCATGCAGACAGAGCCCCGGGGCCATGAGGGCATCTGAGCACAGCCAAGCCTGACTCCTCCTGGGCCTGCCGCTCCCTCGCTCCTCTCTGCAGTGACCACGGCAACCATAGCACCCCCTCCCGGAGTAAGGCATCCACGGGCTCTAGTCACCCACTGGCGACCTCCGAGTCACCTTCTGGAACTCTGGCCTCCTGGGAGGTGAGGCCTACGCCCAGCACCCAGCACCCAGAGGCCTGCACTGCCCCAACCTCGGGGCCCAGAGCACAGTCACTAGGGCCAGCCTGCCTGTGTTCACAGCCCTGTAACTCCAGCAGCCATGTGATCAAGGGAGCCTCGGTTTACCCCTTGATGCCATGAGGGTCATAAGATGCCATACTCGAGGGGACACCGAGAGGCCTCAAAAGACTGTACGTGTGAAGAGATGGAGTCAGGCCCCCCGACAACGCTCAGGAAGTCTGCCTCGTTTTGCCTACAGTGGGGTGAGGGGCTCAGGCCTGTGTCCGGGCGTCAGAAGGACAAGGATGAGTCACTGCCCACCCCTCGGTCTTCTCCAGACGCAGATCCTAGATCTGCACACACGGCCCCTCAGGAGGCTGGGTCACCCCAAGTGGCGGCAGCGGTGACAGAGGACGGCAACGTGCAGGCAAGGCCTTGCGCCACCCAGGAGTAAAAAACCAAGAGACACAGACAGGCCTGCAGACACGGAGAGGAAGGGGCCACGCTCGGGCCTCCTGCGCTGTCACGTGGGGCCCAGCTGGGGGTTCCGCAGGGCGCGGCAGTCCTGCTCTGTGAGGCTCACACATGGCATGGCTGTTGTGATGCTGTGCTCTAGTGCGTGTATTAGACTAGGTTACCCCGCGAATGCGGAATCCGTACTCTGTCCGTCTGGCCTCATCAGTTCCCTATTTCTCTCTGGGCAGCACTTGAGAGACGTAGGCCTTTGTGTATCCCTAGACTGTGTACACACCTGGCGCATAGTAGGTGCTCAGCAAAGCTCGTGGGCTGCACTGAGCACATCCACGCATGACAGGCTGAAGGAAAGAGCCGTGAAGGAGTGAACCGAAGCCCACAGGTCACGACAGTGACAACAACGTGGCTGATGCTCAGCAAACCTGGACTCGGACCAGACCTGGGGCTGAAGGCCTTTCGGGCGCTGTCAGTACCCGCCCCACTCGCTGAGGCCCAGAGAGGGTCAGTGACTTGCTCAGGGTCACAGGGCCACTCGGTAGTGGGGCTGGGATTTGCAGCCAGGCTCTGTGGGCACCACCGCACCACATCGCCAAGGTGAATAGAAATCGGGCTGTGCTGGGCTCTGGTTTCCTGCCCTAGTGGGGAAGGCAGGGCTCATACCCTAAATGTGCTGTAATTACCGACAGGAAGCTTCATATTCTAAGTGCTCAGCAAGTGCTTTTCTGAAGAACTGTCCATCCTCACAAAACCCGAGGCAGTAGGTCCCACGCCATTGTACAGACAAGGCCACGGTACAAACCACTGTGCAAGTGAGGCCAGCAAGGGGCAAGCGTCTGCAACAGGAGACAATGGAGGAGGGGCAACCGGGGAGGGCTCCAAGGCCTGCAACAGGCATTCGCTGCCCGGGACCACGGCTGGGTGTCACTGGCACCTCCCTCTCACTCCCCTGGCCAAGCCCAGCCAGGCCCTGCTCTCTGTGTAGTGGTGGCTGGCACAGACGGGCCGTCTTTTAAAACAGGAAGGAGGAAGATGCTGCTGCTCGCGGAAAGCTCAGCCAAAGAGTCAAATGCTAAGTATATGCCTAGAGCACTTTCAGTTTTTAATTATTATTAGTTATAATTATCTGGCTAGATCTGATAGCAGCAGTGCAAAGAGGCAAGGAAACTGGCTCCTTGGTTACCCATCTTATAAGGACCAGGAATTTTAAAAATGGGCTCCTAGAATCTGCAGTTGCAGTTCTCCTTCTTTTACTCCTTTCCTTATGTGTGTTCTCTTCCCTTTGTTCCCTACTTTCCAGGAGCTAAAAACAAATATGGTGAAACATATGGTGGGTGGATGGATGGATGGATGGATGGCAGGCACAAAGAGGCTTCGCCCTCCCCAAACTCACATTAGAGTGGGAAGTCAGGTGTAGACATGCAAAGGGATCGGGGAGTTAAATGCAGGGTTGGAGAAGTCCAAGGAGGGAGAATCAGGGATGGCTTCTCAGAGAAGGGACCACTTGGACTGGGGCCTGAAGACTCAGGAGAAGGGAAGGGCATTCAAGCAGAAGGCTCAGCAGGGGCATTGCATCACAGAAGCTGAGAAAAGCACGGCCAGAAGAGTGAAGCAAGAGGGGGCCTTACTCCTCTCCAGCCTGACTGCCCTTTTCTCTGTTCCTCGGACTCCCCAAATCTGTCCATGCCTCTGAGCCTTTGCACTGGCTGTTCCCTCCCCCGGATATTCCTCCAGCTCTTCCCCCGACTGGTTCCTTCTCAACCTCCAGGACTCAGTGGATATGCCAGCCTTCCTTGACCCCCGATCTGATTTTTCAGCCATTAGTCCCTCCTCCTTGCCCCAACACACACACACACACACACACACACACTTCACTTTCTGTCCCAAAGCAGTATTTTACTTCAAAATTTGTCTTCAAAATTCTGCAATCTGGAACGACCTTGTTCACATATTTACTGACTTATCATTGGTATCTCTTGCAGAACATCAGCTTCGCGAGCATAGGGATCTATGTACCCGTTCACAGCCGCAGCCCAAGCCCCCATGATGATGACTATAACGGGTACTCAGTAAATGTCTGTGAAATGGAATGAGGGAAAAGGTCAAAGTCAGTGTTCACAAGGAGGGGTCCCCCTGGGGCTCAGACCACACCCTTGGCTCACAGACACCTCCCCCTGGCTGGGTACCAGGATTCCGTCTGGTAGGGCCCAGCTGGTCCCATCGGAAGGGCTCCAGGTTGCTAGTTAGAATACCTAGCTCTGCTTTTAATCAATTGTAATCATTTAGCTGGAAGCGGCGTGATTAGGCACACACAAGCAAACAGCGTGAGCTAATCCTTTAAATGTGCCTGCTCAACGCCAGGCTGGCCGCTTTGCTGCTGCGGGCCAGCTTGGGATGTGCTTCCTGCGGCCCCGGGCTTTTGTCGGTGACGGAGTCTAGATTCCAGGGCATGGGGCAGGCCCGCCACTCCCCAGTCCTGGCCCCATCGCAGAGGTCTGGGATGCCAGACATCCCAGCATCAGAGACCTTTCTCCGGCTCAGCCTCCTGTGACAGCACCCGGCAAAGCTGCGTGAGCGCGAAGATGCATCACAGGAAGCGTGAGAGCTGGTGAGGTTCCTCTCCCCAAACCTGGCCCCCATTCTTCCTCTCTCCCTAAGCCTGGCCTGAGCTGACTGCTCATTGCGAGAAAATTTGCAGGCTCCTGGCCTCAAGCTGCAGCCTTGCAAACACGGCTACATAGGACTGGCTCCGCAGAACAGTCCCCAGGGTGCTTCTGCTGGGGCCCACCCACGAGCAGGTTCTTCTGCATCCCCTGTTACTGCTATTTGTGCTACCTGCTTGGCCCAACTACTAAAATAGTTTCTGGGTCCCCTGACACAAGGCTTTTTATAGTTCAGCACCGCAGGCCTCATTTAAATCTATTAGCTCATATAAATGGCAATTCATTTAAACTTTGGAGGATTTCTGTTTGCCTTGGTGGCGAAGATGATTTGGCTTTGTCTGTGGCTCTGTCATGGGCAAGTGACCCTGGGCAAATCATTTAACCTCTCGGAGTCTCAGTTTCCTCATCAGTCAATGGGGAGAAGGAGAGCCTACGTCACAGGACCCCAGTGAAGCCAATCCTCGCAAAATGCTTAGAAGGGGGCCTGGCCCACACTAGGTATCCACCCAGGGGGCGGCTGTTACAACTACTTCCTGGCCAGTTCTGCAAGGAGCCTGTCCACCTGTCAGAGGCCTGCCGTGTATGGCTGTGAATCGGTGATCCCCCTTACAGACCCCCTTGGCAATAATGAAGACTGAGATGCTATGAGGCTCTCAGGACGGTGAGAAAGAGGTGCCGTCTCTGCCAGCGTCTGTGAGCAGAGAGGTGTCCGCAGGGATCAGAGACAGCTGGGCTGGGCGGGCGGAGCGCGCCCCTCCCCTCAGGTCAGCTCACCCCTGGCAAAGGGCCCACAGGGCCCCAGGCCTTCATCTGCTGAGGCCTGAGGCTGGAAACGCAAGGCCAACAGCCTTGACATTTTGGGGGTGTGCGGTTTACAGTCTTGTCTCACGTCCCCAACCAAATCTGCATGCCTCCCTCCACTGAGCCCCAGCACAGCTGAGGAAACAGTGAGGAAACAGGGTCCAGAGAAAAGGTCCGGGCCAAAGGCGCTTGGAAACATGTAGAAAGCGGGAAGTGATGGCCCTGCCTCAGGCCCCCACTCTGTGCCCTTGCCCCCTCGCCTCCCTGCTCTGCATCCAGCAACTCCCACGCCCCAGTGCCTGTGGCCTTGAGACTTGGCTGGGCATCACAGAGGAAAAGATCTAGTCTCACTTTATTCCACCTCAGACCAGAAATCATGAAATCACAGTAAAGCCCAAACAGAGGGGACCCTACCAAGTCATCTGAACCTCAAACGGCTAATGCTAACTATACAACTAGTAACACAACCATGAGTTAGCAAGAACTATTAATACCCACTTTACAGATAAAGAAACTGAGGCCCACAGCTGATAAATGATGGAGTTCAGTTCAGTAGCTCAGCTGTGTCCGACTCTTTGTGACCCCATGGACTGCAGCATGCCAGGTTTCCCTGTCCATCACCAACTCCTGGAGCTTGCTCAAATTCGTGTCTATGAAATCATTAATGCCATCCAACCATCTCATCCTCTGTCATCCCCTTCTCCTCCTCCCTTCAGTCTTTCTCAACATCAGGTCTTTTCCATTAGAGTTCTTCGCATCAGGTGGCCAAAGGATTGGAGTTTCAGCTTCAGCATCAGTCCTTCCAATGGATATTCAGGACTGATTTCCTTTAGGATGCACTGGTTGGATCTCCTTGCAGTCCAAGGGACTCTCAAGAGTCTTCTCCAGCACCACAGTTCAAAAGCATCAATTCTTTGGTGCTCAGCCTTCTTTATGGTCCAACTCTCACATCCATACATGACTACTGGAAAAACCATAGCTGTGACTAGACAGACTTTGTTGGTAAAGTAATGTCTCTGCGTTTTAATATGGTGTCTAGGTTTGTCATGGAGAAGGCAATGGCACCCCACTCTAGTACTCTCACCTGGAAAATCCCATGGATGGAGGAGCCTGGTGGGCTGCAGTCCATGGGGTCGCTAAGAGTCGGACACGACTGAGCGACTTCACTCTCACTTTTCCTTTCATGCATTGGAGAAGGAAATGGCAACCCACTCCAGTGTTCTTGCCTGGAGAATCCCAGGGATGAGAGAGCCTGGTGGGCCGCCGTCTATGGGGTCGCACAGAGTCGGACACGACTGAAGCGACTTAGCAGCAGCAGCTAGGTTTGTCATAGCTTTTCTTCCGAGGGGCAAGCATCTTTTAATTTCGTGGCTGCAGTCACCATCTCTAAGGCTTCAAATGCAGAGCCACTCTCACAAAGGCTGTGCTCCCTGCCTGCCCCCCTGCAGCATTTGAGACAAGTGCTCTGTTTGCACACCTCCACTGACAGGCACCTCAGCACCTTCCATTTATTCCACCTGTAGACAGTTTGCCCACATCGTGGGCCTCTGTGGTGTCTACCTGCCCAGCTCCCCTTCCCCTGCTGGTGCTCATTATCGGCCCCACTGGGGCCACAGTTCACCAGAGCAGGACTGGACAGCACACCTGAGCACAACCACCAGACTCCCACTCCAGGAATCTGTAACTTGTTGCCTGCACATTGGCTGTTGGCTGCAGTCACCATTTCTGGCTTAGCTGGGTGTTCCTTCTGGCTACTTGTGTAATGAAATCTGCACACTAAAGCCCCTCTGTTGAAATACCCAGGTGCGTCTGTCTCAGCAGACAGGACAGGAGGAAGTGCCGACCACCTTCCTCCACGTGTAGAGGAGCCTGGAGAGTCAGCAGTAGAGAGACAACACGCTCCAAGCCAGCAAGACGCAGAGGCAAGTCACTGCCTTGATCAAGGGCACGTGGTTCTTCGGAACAGGACCGCTGAAAACTCAATGGCGCTTTCTGCTCTTGGCATTCACAGTCACGCTCACGTCCCTACAATTTCATTCCCATCTTGCTCGAGCTAACCCCAGAGAGTGATGCTTGAATCATGATTGTCAGAGAAGAAAATCTTCATCCAGAGTCTCTGCCCACTATTGGAAGTCTGGGGGCCACCAGAAGCATGCTGAGGACCCCTCATTCCAGCAGAGCTTAAAACACTTGAAGGCAACTGTCCCCACACTCCCCCAGCAGTCCAGTCAAGCCTTCTCCTGGTGAATTATCCCTTGAAAGCTCCTTGAAGCCAGGCCGCATGCTCACAGCCTAGCACTCTGCCTGGCTGAGTGGGGCACGCGTGCTTGTGTGTGCGTTTGTGTGTTTAGATGAACCTTGTTCAGGCTTCCTCCTTTCTTTCCCCCAGCCCCAGCCCCTAGCCACTACTGGTCTGTTTTCTATTCCCATATTTTTGCCTTTTTCCACAGCATCATGTATACAGAATCACACAGTATGGAGCCTTTTGAGTCTGGCTTCTTTCACTGCCATTTGCAGTTCATACATGTTGTTATATGTAAGAGCAGATGCATTTTATTGCTGAGTAGTAGTCCACAGTATGAACAGATACCTGTCTGCTCACTTACCAGGGAAGGGATCATTGGGGTGTTCCAGTTTGTGGCCATTATAAATAAAGTTTTACATCAGTCATGTAGAGGCTTCTAGATGGGTATGTTTTCAAGTTCTCTGGGATAAACACCCAGCAGTAGCCTTGCTAGGTCACAGGTTAACTGTATGTTTAACTTTGTAAGAAACTTACAAACTATTTTGCCACATGGCTGTACCATTTTGCATTCCCCCAGCAATTTAGGAAAGTTCTGGCTGCTCCTTCATCTATGCCCTGGCTGGCACTTGTCAGTTTTTTGGTTTTGTTTTGGTCATTCTACTAGGCGTATCATGGTATTATGTCATGGTTTTCACTTGCTCATCCCTAATTACTAACCAGGGCTTCCCAGGTGACACAGAGATAAAGAATCCTCCTGCCAATGCAGGAGACGCAAGAGACACAGGTTCATTGCCTGGATTGGGAAGATCCCCTTGAATAGGAAATGGCCACCCACTCCAGTATTCTTGCCTGGAAAATTCCATGGACAGAGGAGCCTGGTGGGCTACAATCCATGGGGGTCACAAAGAGTTGGACATGACTGAGCGACTGAGCACTCACACAGTTATTAAATACTAACCATGTTGAACATCCTACATCTTTGGTGAAGTGTTGAAATTTTTTCTTTGCTGTTGTTGCTGTTGATTTCCCCCCTCATTACTGAGTTTTGAGAGTTTTTTAAAAATATGTTCCAGATACAAGTATTTTATCATATATGTGATTTGCAAATATTTTCTCCCAGCTTGTGATTTTTCAGTCTCTTAATAGTCAGTGACTCTCAAAGGCTAAATTTCTTAAATTAGGTTCAGGATATAAATCAGATATTATCTCTTCCCTGCCTGGTTCCCCATCACAGTGGGGATCGAATTCAAATGCCTTTGCTGTCCTACGAACCTTGCTGAGACCTGGCCTCCACTCCCAGCTCCCTTTACCACCCCCACCCCACTATGCTTCAGCTCCACATCACCTTCTGTCATCCCAGCAACACACCCAGCTCACAGTGGCTGCAGGGCCTTGCCACTCATGGCTCTTTTCCACACACCCTCTCTCCCTCTCACCTTCCGGGCCTCAGCTCAAATGCTACCTCCTCAGAGAGTAGCCCCTTCCTTACCACACTCACCAAGCTGTAACCAATCTCATCCCCCATTATGCTCTAGCCAATACCTGACTTTATTTTCTCCATGTCACTGACCACTGTTGGAAAGTGTCTATCAGTCCCCTCCAGAACAGAGGCCTTATGGGTGTTTCTCTGTCTCACTCACCACTGTCCTGTTGGTTTCTAGATCTAGTGTCTGTACATAACAGACCCTTCACCTCTCCACCTGCACGCTCTGAACAAATAAAGAGCAACGTAAGTTCCCTCTCATGCATCTAATCAATGAATATGCCCTGGTTTGTCCAAAGCCCTTTAAATTAATCTCGGTCTTTGGGCAAAGCCAGGTAAACTCAGAATCAAATAGGACTTGCACCTCCCTCTTTCTGGCAACTGTGTTCCTATTAATGCAACCCAAGAGAACACTCCCTTTGGAGGCAGACATTTCATTCTGTCACAGACCAAGCCTTCCAGAGCCCAAACCCACCTCTATATGCACAGCAGGAATTTTGCTCCAATAGTGAGAACAATTCTAGATTTCATATCTTCCCAAGACCTCTCAGTCCAGAGTCGCTTGTGCCTAAAAACATCAGCTGCCCTGGGTCTCTCCATAGCACTGACATGACATACAGCCTGGGGAGCCACTCAAGGCTTCAGCAAGGACCAGGCCCCGTCTTCTGTTGCACCCCCAAACCGCCACATGTCACTCCAGGGAAATAACCCATGTGTCTGCCAGCGCCAGCTTCAGTAATGATGATGAAATTTTCAATGCCTGAAAAATCCTCCTCTCAAAAAACCAGAAAATTGCTCTTTGAGTTACTTAACGAAAGCCATCATTTGCATACATTTGGCATTACTACAACACTTCCACATTTAAATGGTCTGTAATTAAAATCATTAATTGCAGAAAATAGTGACTTGTTAAGGCTATAATTTAGTGAGGTTCTCGGCATTTGAGGATCTGCCTTAAAGACCGACTGGGTGACCCAGGGAACCCCCAGCCCATACAAACTATTCTGGCGTCTGGGACGTCTGCAGCCCCAGGTGGGTGCAGTCGAAGCGAGACAAGACTTGAAACCACAGCTCCCTACATCTCTGCACCACAAAGCTGGTCTCTGGCACAGGGATGCTGATGAAGCTTGTAAAAGGCAGGACTGGGAAGTTCCTCTGGGGAAAACCTCTAAGCCAACACGTAAAACAGTCATCCCTCTTTTGGTGTTCAGGACAGTTGGGGGAACCAGAGGGCTGAATGAGCCCGAAGTTTAAGTAAATCACAGTTTATATGAGCTGGTGCATTTAAGAGAGGCCTGCCGTGTTGGGCTATGGGGCTTCCCAGGTGGCACTAGTGGTAAAGAATCTGCCTGCCAATGCAGGAGACGCAGGTTCAATCCCTGGGTGGGGAAGATCCCCTGGAGAAGGGCATGGCAACCCACTCTTGCCTGGAGAATCCCATGGACAGAGGAGCCTGGTGGGCTACAGTCCAGGGTTGCAAAGAGTCAGACACGACTGAAGCAACTTAGCATGCACGCCTGTGTTAGGCCATAAACACATGTGTGGGGACCTGGCCCCATCTTGGAAGCTGGCCAGGCAGGTAAGGCAAGTGGAGGTAGGGTACTGGGTGCTCAGCCCATGCACAAGCAAGGCTTCCCGGACACACACTGATCAGGGCTGGTACCAGCCCGCTTGGTCAAATGAGAAGAGGGGCAGTTAGCTGTTCCCCACAGGCTCAGCCCAGAGGTACACACTTAGTTTGTGGATCAATGGGGAGACAGTGGTGGGGCCCTGGGTGGGGTTGCAACCTTGCTGGTGGTCATTTGGAAGTAGAATCCCCTCTTTGGGCCTGGGTCTGTAATTCTCCCCCACACTGAGATAGGATAAAGGCTGTGTGAGTAATAGAGGATTTAGAGGAACTCAGAAGGGCTGCCCAAAGGCGGAAAAGAAATAGGCTTTCCAGCAAACCATCTGGCGCAGTTCAAGGTCAGAGGTCAGGCTTGTCAGCTCTGCCTGCCCAGCCCGGGTGCAGGGTCAGCCCATGGGAGCAGGACCTTAACTATCGGATGGCGAATCCCTCTTGTGCCCTCTGTGGGAGTATCTTCACTTTCTCTGGGCAATGGCTGTCAGGAGCCACATTGGCCTATCCGGGCCCGGCTGAGTGCAGGGGCTACAGCGTGGTGAAGTGGGCCACCCTGCGACAGGCATGGCTGCACCCCTTCAGCCCCAGAAAAGCTCCAGAAACATGATGACTCTGCCATGACCGCAGCCCTGTCCCCCTCCCCTGGGGTGGGGGTGGGAGGGTAGCTGCTGCGTGCAGGACCACCATCTGCATGAGTGTGCAGGCAGTGTGTGTAGGGCAGGCAGATACTGTGGGCCTCTGTGTGCCCTAGTCCTTGGGGGCATGAGGAAGCCAGCTCTCCTCTTACAGACACTGGGGGTTCCCTCCCTCGCTCCTTTGAAATTGGGCATGGCCACGTGATGGGCTCTGGTCAAGACAATGTGTGAATGAGATGTGAGTCATTTCCCAGTGAAGCTTTGAGAGCTGGCCTGTCAATTGTCATCTCCTCCTCTCCCTGCCTCAGTGACCACACAAACGTGATAGGAGATGGACCCACCACGGGCTGAGGTCACTGACTACTGTGAGCAGAGTCCCTCCCAGGCTATCTGCCTGGATATGTAATGTGAGCAGCAAATAAATCTTTGTTACTTGAAGACAGAGCTAGGGGATATTTGTTACTGCAGCAGAACCTAACCTGCCTCCCACCTGAAAACCGTGTTATCCCCAGTAGGCGGTATTTCCACGCATCTGTGTGTACGTGTGGTATTTCTGTAGACACCTGTGTGTTATTTCTTTTGGCGTGTGGTATGATGCTGTCGTGTGATGTTGTGCATTTGTGATGTTAACCAATGAAAATGATGTTTCTGCCTGTATAGAAATGTGCTTTGTGTGTGTGATGCTATTATATGGTGTATATATGATTTTTCTCTGTGCGTGCCTGTATGTGTGGTATTTCTGGGATGGCGTGTGGGCTCCCTAGTGTTATGAGAGTTTCTTGAAAAAAACCAGTAGGTGAGAAGGTGGTTTCACCTGGACACAGATATTGGTCCTTAAAAACCAGCAACAGGTTGGAAAGAGTCCCAGAGGACACTGAGGGAAGTGGCTGTGGGTATCCAGGAAGGGCCACCAGAGCATCTTCCCTTCCCAAGGCAGCCCTCTCAGCTACTATAGACCCTGGATGGATGGGGGGTGGGTGCTGAAGAAGCTGAGGGCTGTGTGCCACACTTGAGGGCCACATCAGCCTCGGGGACCCACGGCAAATATCCCTTTCTCTGAGTTGGGGCTCAACCCAGCATCCACTGCTCTCACTTTTCTGGCTTTCCTGGGCACACTGCAGGTTCCAAGACACCAGATCCAGCTTCTGGATGCTCACATCCCCAGGACTCAGCCATGCAAGCTACACGGGCCACCAGCTACAGACCCAACATTCAGAGGAACATCATCACGGAACACCGGTGGGGAAATGAAACCCGAGAGGGCAAGGGATTTGCCACAGAAACACACAAAGGTTAAAAGCCTCTGGCTCGAGTTCCGGGCTCAGCAGCTTCAGTCCGGCTCTGCTCAGAATGCTGGCCCAGCAAGGCCAGGAGGCCACACTCGCCACCAGCCAGCCAGGAGGGCAAGCACTGGCTCCAGACCCCCAAACACAAGTGCAGAGGGCCTGTTGCTTTTTCGGTTAGGGTGGGGCTGAGTACAAGACCCCACCATCGTGGATTCACCCCAAGACCCTCAGTGCCAGTGGGGGCCCCAAAGAGCACCAGGAGGGGTGTGTGCAGCGGGCAAGGGCACTCACCTGCAGCTCGGTCTGGAAGAAGAACTTCTGTGGGCACTGTGAGCAGTCGTAGATCTTGTCTTCCTGCCCGTGCACAGCAAAGATGTGCTGCTGCAACTTGTTGGCCTGGACGAAGACTGGACACGGACATGGACATGGACATGGTGTCAGAGGACACTGGGGACACCAGCCGGCCACCCACAGCAGCTGTCCCACACCACTCGCAAGTGGGGACCACCCAGGCATGGACACAGGGGCCAAGCAGTGGCCTATCTGGAGCATCACGGGCACCCACTGGAGAGGGCTCAAGCCAGTGAAGCTGAGCTCTGCCACTCACAGGCTGTGTAATATTGGACAAGTCACTTAACCTCTCTGGGCTTCTTTTCCTCATCTGAAAAACGAGGACCGTTCAAGTAGGCAGCTCACTGGGGTAGCTGGGAGGATCAAATGGTTTAATACTTGCAAAACACTTAGAAGATGGCCTGGCACTGAATTAGCCCAGTGAATGTCATCGTTGTCGTCGTCACCGTTTGCTGGTTACCCTCCGCGTGTGGAGCCCCTGACTACAGCACAGGCCTGTAAGGCAGGCGCTGTTAGGTATCCCCATTTGGTGGAAAACTGTGGCACCGGGAGTGCTGAGCGTCTTGTCCAAGGTCCCTCTCTGCAGGTGGCAGAACTGAGGTCCGTGTTAAATAAACTCAACACAGTGTCTGGCACAGGAAGGTGCTCAGTGGACCAGGTTCACTGTTCTTGCTGAGGCTGTCAGCATCCTCACGTCCCTACACGGTGGGGCCCGTGTCCTGGGTGGGCAGACCTGGCAGCTGGGGCCCCTTGGTGCCAGCCCCGACTCAGCTCATGGGGTGTGTTGGTAACAGATGGGTGGGGGGTTCCTGAGACTGAGGGATTGAGGGGAAGGGGCACCAGTGTGTGCCAAGACTCCTGGGAACCCCAGGGGGGTGTGAGTGTGTGGGGTCCTCCCAATAGCGGAGCCCCTTCCCGCAGGTCACGGCCCCCACCTCTCGCAGCAGGAGTCCACGAGGCGGTCCGGGCCCTGGGCACACACAGGCGGTGGCCCCGAAGCAGCTGTGTGTCTGGGAGGTGAGCCCTTCAGAGATCCCCTCCCACCAGGCGCCCTCCCCAGGGTGGGCTTCCCGCCATGGCAGACAACAGATGTCAGGGGGGAGGCAGGGGAAGGCCAGGCTCCCCCACGCACACCGGCTGCCATCTGGGCGGCAGGAGGGGGGCCCGGCAGAGCCCCTGAGACTCGCCTCGGGCCGGGGCAGCCGCTTGCCCGGGCCGGCAGCCAGTCTGGGGGCTGGGGAGTTTGGCTGGCAGAACTGCCCTTGACCCCTCCAGCCTGGAACACAGATGCAGCAGCGGCTAGGACAGGCCAGGGAGCTAGGGGGTGGGGTGGGCAGGAGGGAGGTGAAGGGAGAGCCCCACTGGTGCTGGACAGAGCTCGCAGCTCAGAAACGAGCCTGGAGCCCCCACTGCAGAAGGGCAAGGCTGGGGTGGGGGCAGAAGGCCTGGCAGCAGCAGAGTGGGAGGAGGGCTAGGAGATCACGCTGCAGAAGTGCAGAGGCTGAGAGTGTAGACAGGAGGGCCAGGTCAGCTGGGCACAGAGGAGGCACCTGTAGACATAGGGCTGTGGATCCCTTGGGGTGTCCCCCCATGAACTCCGGAGCCATGCTGTGCCAGGAACCGACACTGAAGGCCAGGGCTTGAAGGGCTGGGCTTCTGGGTCCCTTCCCTCTTCCCACCTGCTGCCCGCCCGGCATACCTACCTGTGAAGCACACGGGGCATTTGAAGGTGCCGCCCATGCCCTCAAAGCTGTGCTCGATGAGGTGACAGAGGAGCTTGGCCGGGGAGTCGAACATCTGGTTGCAGAGCTTACACTCATGGTTGATGCCTTCCTCTGCAAGAAGAACCACGGCCGGTCAGTGACCCTGTGGGCCACATCCTCCTGCTGGAGGCCATGCTGCCCCCAGGACACCCCAGGTCAGCTCTCCATGACCCACTGGAACCAGAGACCAGGGAGGGGCGCCATGGATGCTGAGACCCACCCCAGCTCCAGGTGCTCCAGCCTCCAGAGGCTGCCAGACCTGAATAGCTGGCTCTTGGATGTGTCATTTGCTATGACTTCTTGCTGGTCTAGCCATGCAGTGTGCGAGCCATGAGCAGCAGCTTGCGTCTCAGACTGTATCATAGAGGAGACGGGCCAGGATGGGATCGGCTTGGAGGAGGGAGTCCAGCTAGAATTTTTCAAAATCCAACAGACCATTTGTCGAGCACGTACTGTGTGCCAGGTACTTTGAGCTGGGGATTCTGTGGGGGAGATAAGTGGATAATGCACTTGTCCCCATTCCAGTGATGAGGAGACAGATAATAAAGATGATCAACATGTAACTCAGTGTCAAGAGGTGGGGAGGGAATGCATGGAGCTCCAGAGGTGAGGGTCAGAGCAAGGCCCTGATGTGGGTCCATGTGGGGCCACCTGGATGGTAGCAAGGGGGCGGGGACAGTAGTAACCCAGGGATGCACTTTAAGAAGGGCCTTGGTGGACATGGGAGGGCTTAGGGATTCTACTCTAAAAGGTCTGGGCAGCCACCGGAAGAAACTGAAAAACACAAGAAAGTGCTCTTCTAAACATTTTGAAACAGATGGTCTAACCAGTGCTCGCAGACAATGGGCAGACACTCCATGCTGCTTCCAGATCAGAACATGGCTCCATCCCTTCACCTGGGAGCTGCTATGACCCCAAACCTTCACTCAAAGGCGCCCAGAGAAGGGAGCGTGCCCCGAGGTCAGCAGAGCCGAGATCTGGTGCCTCTGCCCGGAACCAGCAGGATGGAGTTCAAATCCTGGCTGCTTTCTCCAGCCACATAATCTGGGCATCAGTTCACTCTCAGTAGATGGTGGCCACCTGAGTCCCCACCTCACAGGGCTGGGCAAGGATGAACGGGGCCGCACCTGTGACCAGCGTGGCCTGTTGGTCAGTGGGGGAATCGCCCCAGCTTGAGTGTCACCTCATCCAGGGTTAGAGTCTGACTCTGCCACTTACTGCATGACCTTGGGCAAGTTATGTAACCTGTCTGGGCCTCAGTTTCCTCTTTGCTAAAATAATAGCAGTTCTCCTTAACACTGCACACCTATGAGAATGGCCAAAATCCAGAAGACCGACAACAGCGAATGCTGGTGAGGAGGTAGAGCAACAGGAACGCCCATTCATTGCTGGTAAGATGCAAAATAGTATAGCATCTTTGCAAGACTGCTTGGCAGCTTCTTATAAAACTAAACATACTCTTACCATATGATAGAGTAATCTCACTCCTTAGTATTTACTGAAAGCAGCTGATAACTTAAGTTTACACAAAAACTGGTACACGGATCGTTACAGTAGCTTTATTTAATATTGCCAAACCTTGGAAGGAACCAAGATGTCCTTCAGTAGGTGAGTGGATTCATAAACTGGGACAATTCCAGACAATGGAGTATTGTGTGTGTGTGTGTGTGTGTGTGTGTGTTGGTTGCTCAGTTGTGTCTGACTTTTTGCCACCCCTTGGAGTGCAGCCCGCCAGGCTCCTCTGTTCAAGGAATTCTTCAGGCAAGAATACTGGAGTAGGTTGCCATGCCCTTCTCCAGGGGATCTTCCCAACCCAGGGATCAAACCTGGGTCACCTTCATTGCAGGCAGCTTCTTTACTGTCTAGGCTTCCCTCATAGCTCAATTGATAAAGAATCTGCCTGCAACGTGGGAGACCCCAGTTCGATCCCTGGGTTGGGAGATCCGCTGGAGAAGGGATAGGCTACCCACTCCAGTATTCTTGGGCTTCCCCTGTGGCTCAGCTGGTAAAGAATCTGCCTGCAACGCAGGAGACCTGGACTGAATTCTATCGGAGACCAAATGGATTCGATCCCTGGGTTGGGAAGGAAGGGAAAGGCTATCCACTCCAGTATTTTGGCCTGGAGAATTCTATGGACTGTTTAGTCCACGGGGTCGCAAAGAGTCGGACACGACTGAGTGACTTTCACCTTCACTTTCTTTACTATTTGAGCCACCAGGGAAGCCCGCAGTGGAATGTTATTCAGTGTTAAAAAGAAGACAGTGAGGAACCTTAAATGTATATTACTAAGTGAAAGAAGCCAATCTGAAAAACGCTACATACTGCATGATTCCAACTATTCTAGAAAAAACCATGTATGCAATAAAAAGCTCAGTGTTTACTGGGGGGTGAGTGAGTGGATGAATAGGCAGAGCACTGAGGACTTCTAGGCCAGTAAAAATATTCTGTGTGACATTATACTAATAGCTATACGCTGCCGCTAAGTTGCTTCAGTCGTGTCCGACTCTGTGCAACCCCATAGACGGCAGTCCACCAGGCTCCCCCGTCCCTGGGATTCTCCAGGCAAGAACGCTGGAGTACATGCATCCAAACCCATAAAATGTACAACACCAAGAGTGAGCCCCAGGGAAAATTATGGACTTCAGGTGACTATATTGCTTCACTTTAGGTTCACCTTTGCAAAAAAAAGTACCATCCTGGTGAGTGATGTTGATAATGGGGGAGGCTATGCATGTGGGGGGCAGTGGGATAGAAGGGATCTGTCTGTATGTTTCAACTTTATTGTAAACCTAAAACTGCTTTTTAGCGGACTTCCCTGGTGTTTCAGTGGTTGAGAGTCCTGACTGCCGTACGGAGGGACGTGGGTTCCATCCCTGGTTGGGGGACTAAGATCCCATACGCTGGGGCGCAACTAGCCCCACACACCCAAACTACTGAGCCCACACGCCTCACCATGGGTCACAACAAAAGACCCCACATGACGCAATGAAGACCCCGAGTGCCACAACTAAGACACGACACAGCCAAATAAATAACTTTTAAAAACTGCTTTTAAAAAACCTTTGAAAAAATTTCTTAAAAAAAAAAAAGTCAATCCCCGCCCCCATCAAAACAGCCTTCCTCTAACAGCTGATGTGAGAATTAAACGAGTTAATACTCCTTTAACACACGAAAAGGGGTTTTGACCGGTCTCTGGCACACAGCAAGCACTCAATAAGGTGTTTGTTGCCAAGCGTGCGGGTAAGGAGGAGAGTATTATCTGGGACAGCCAAGGACACAGGCTCCCCCTCGGGCTCCCCCTGGGAACCAGCCTCACCAAAGGTGCCAGGTGCTGCGATCTGCCCTCAAAGGCAAGAATTAGGTAGCAGAGGGGCTCTGCCAGTGGCAAGGCACAGTCACAGATGGGCTGAGGCTCCTGGCGAGTCCCTGGGTCCCCCAGGCCCTGGCAGGGGCTGGCGGGGACAGCAAGCATCCCTCTGGCCCAGCCATCCCCCACCACCCCCTCGAGGCACCCCATGGCAGAGGCAAACACACACACGTGCGTGCGCAGGTGGGCCTGCCCCACATAGCCCACTGGCTGCAATCTACTGGGTGTTTGTCGTGCCCCTGGAGCCCCGGCAACTAGGCCACATGCACCCGACAGAGACTCAAGCTGATCTTCCATTTATACCGACGGAAAAGGAATTCATTGACAAGTTTTGGGACACAGGGCAGGCTCAGCACGCTCGCCGCACAGGCCCTACGCACGTCCGCCACTTCCCTCGGGGAACTTCTCATCATAATTAGAGATGGCCTCCAGTGTGGGGGACTGCCTCAGAAGACCCCCCAGTGCACCCCGCCCCGCACAAACAATGCTTCTCAGAGCCTGGCGCAGAGTAGGGAATGAGTGAATGAGTGAATGAATGAATGAGAGATACCACCCTTATACACGCTCTCCCTTAGGATGCGGACATCGCCTGCACATTAATGAGGCAGAGGTTATGTGAAAATGATGACTTTGCAGAGGTTTTTTTTTTTTAATTGCAGTTAACTGAAGTTTAAGTTTATAACCAACTGAATCTCAGAAATCACCCTGCTTCTTGGGAAAATTTCTAGCCAAGAAAAAAATGGGTTCAGAGAATGAGACCATTTGCTGAGGTAACACAGCTAGCTAGGGGGTGGTACTCTGAACAGGATACAAAGCCCTCCCTATTCGTGCATATCCCACCTGCCCACCACCTCCAGGCAGCCTCCTGGACTATGCCAGCTCACACAGGTGGCCCTTCTTGGGCACAGGCAAGGTTCATCTGACACATCTTAAGAGTCTTCCTGATCCTGGCAACGAGGCTGCTGCTACTGCTGCTGCTAAGTCACTTCAGTCGTGTCCGACTCCGTGCGACCCCATAGACGGCAGCCCACCAGGCTGCCCCGTCCCTGGGATTCTCCAGGCAAGAACACTGGAGTGGGTTGCCATTTCCTTCTCCAGGCAATGAGGCTATGGGCACAGATAATGTCTTCTCCTCTGGTCCCCAAAGCATCAGGCTACACGTAGGCCCAAAGGAGGGGCTCAGAAAATACTCAGGGATGAGAGATGCCCTGGCCAGGGTCTCTCCCCTTGCCTGGCCAGAGTGGGTTCCCCGGGCTGAGACAGCAAAGGAGGATTTACAGTTCTCTGCTGAGTGGGGGCCTTTATCCACTTGGCTGTGAATGGAGACCTGCCCATCTGATACACAAATAGCGAGAGGACAAAGAAGGCTCCCGCAACTTATAAATCAGAGAAATCACGTCTGACAGTCACTTTCCGTTCTCTGAGCGCCGAGCAATTCATCAGCTGGTCCCCCCTGATTCCCAGACGCAGCTATAGCCTGCACCCACGTTCATAAATATGTGCACAGTCAGGCAGTCCTGGAGCTGCAAGCCGGTCCAAGGCCTGAACAGCCACCATCTGAGCAAATCGCAGCCCCAAACCAGCGCCCATGTGAGATTCCGGGATAATGAGATAAAGAGCCGGTAGACAAGTTGAGGGGGGTTGTTCCCTTTCCTCGCTCCCCATCTAACGTGCTAAAGTGTCCAACCTGGGAGACAGGAGAAGGCAGATAAAACAAACAAAAAGTACAAAGTGGGTGAAAAATAATAAAGCTTGAATGAAGTCTTCCCATAGACCTAGGAATCTCTCCCACGTTCTGATCTGTAAATCTTCCGAAGGAGAAGACCCTCTCCCCACCGGCAGGGGCTGGAGGTGCTCCCGGGGGTGTCCATTATGTGTATCTCTGCCTGTAAAACCATCCAAGAGAAGGTGGGGGGGCTGGGGGGCTGCCCTAGTTACTGTGCAAACACCCCTTTGCATGCCTGTGACCTAATACCATCCAGTCCACAGCAACAAAAATTCACTGCCACATCCCTCTCGCCCCTACCGGTGCCGGCAACCTCTCATTCCATCCCAAGTTGCGGGGTCTGCAGATAGAGGCACGCTCAGAGAGTTAACTTCCCTGAATTATATAAGATCACACAGGCTTGGCGATACCTCGGAGCAGAATGACAATGCTGTCTGGGAGCCCACGGGCCCCTTCGCCCCCGGCATGGGGCTGGAGGATTTTGTGAGTGAAGATGCACAATCGCTCCCTCTTTTTTTTTTTTTAAGAACACATGACCGACATCCATAAGAGAGACCCACGCAACTCAGGTGCATTATGCAGCCCTACTCATTTGTAAAGTGAAACACAGATTTCGCCTGCTCACCCTACTGGCTCTTGCCTCCCAGTCCCCCTAAGTCAGGGCTGGTGCAGGCAAATCTATTGATTTATTATGATTGAAAAAAAAAAAAAAAAAAAAAAGAAAAGAAAAACCCAAACTGCCAAACAAACAAGCCGGCAAGCACGAAAATCCCAGAGTCCCTCTCTCCCTTATATTTTTTTTTTCCCTCTGCTCAGGAATAATAAGTGTTAATTTTACACTTCATTTCTCAAAAAAATAATAGGATGTGCTTTTGCTTAAAACCAAGTCAGCCTGCTGGAACCTTTCAGGCTGAAAGTGTGTCAGCCCAAAAGAGGAGCGGAGGGCTTTGTGGAAGAGCATCGTGCCGAGATGATAGCTCCCTGTAATGTCCTCGGTACCGACTTTTGTCTCCAAAAGCATTTGATCCCTGGCAGACACATACTTATTTCCATACAGGTCTTGGGGGAAGCCAGGAGGAGAGAGAGCTGATTATCAGAATCCTGAAGGTGAAGCTCAGGTGGGCCCCACTGAAGTCAAAGGCAGGCCTGGGCACACACTCGGAGGCCATAATTTGCTGCCTGGGAGGGAGGGGCAGCCGGCTGCGGTGGGGAGGGGACAGGGCATTGTTCTTGGATTACAACGCACTGAGTGTGACCTGCTCCCGCCAGAGCCGTGGGCCCTGCCTGGCCCTTCTCTAAGCAGGGACCCCAGTTGGAAAAGCCACCATGAAAGCAGGAATGTTCATGCATATACCTCTCCAGGAAGAGAACCAGTGACTGCTGCCTGTTTGGACAGGGCACATAAAAAGACGTCTCCATTCAGGAAGCAGTGACGAAGGACACAAAAGTTACAACCAGAAACACTTGGGTTTGAATCCCATTTCATCACTCACTCGCTCTGTGTGTACTCGGATAAGTTCACGAACCTCTCTGAGCTTCAGCTACTTTTGCTAGAAAAGGGGAAGAATCATCCCAGGGTTTCGGGAAGGTGGCCAAGCAGGCTTGTTCTGCCACAAGACCTCTGCCCTCACTGAGACCCTCCCCCGAGACCATCTCCTCATCCCCCTCCCCTCACTGCATCCAGGGGTCTGCTCAAACGATGCCACCTCCAAGAGGCCTACCCAGACCCCCACCCCAAAACAGCACATGCAACCCATAATTTCTAACACCCTAATCACCTTGAATTTCCTTGAGAGTGCTTACCGCCATCTGGCATAGTACAGAGTTGATTGTGTGTGTTTTTTTGTTAATTCACTGACTATTTTTCACACACACACACAAAACACAGACACACACACACACACACACACACACACACACACAGAAAGAATAATATCAGCTCCACGCAGGTTACTTTGCTCACTGGTGTTACCAGTGCCTAGGACAGGGACCAGTACCTAGTAGGTGCTCAGTAAATAGGGAATTAATGACTTCCATAAGGCACTTACTACAGTGCTTAGAAAATGGGGTGGGAGGGCTGGTAAATGCCAGTTACCAGACACCGATGGTTCCCCCCAAACTCTCAGGACTGATGGCTTATAAAAGCTGCTCTTGCCTTCAGGAACTTGCTTTTTGGATCCTCCAAAGATGGCCTGGTCCAGGAGTATGGGCACCAAAGGGGTCCCTCAACGGACAGAAGAGGAAAGGAAGCTTAGAGGGCAGGGCCTTCCCAGGGAGGTGGCAGAGTGAAGCAGGGATGGGGACCCATGCTGGTCACCACAAGCAGCCCTCTCTGGTTTTAGACAATACCAAAAAGGCCACAGGACTTGAGACCTGGGACCCAGCAAGCTACTCTATGTTCCTCGATCACCCCCAAACTTCCAGTAAGAAGGAGAGCAGACAGACCCACCCTCCATGTTTCCATGATCGAGCTGGGCGGGCCCCCTCATTGGTGCCGGTGCCAGCTCCAGGTGATAGGAGCACTGGGGACTTTTCCCAGGTGAGGCGAGGAGGCAGGGCCCACAGTGACACAGTCTGGGCCAGCCCCAGGCTTTGGCATTGTCCCTGCCACAGCATCCTTGCAAACGGAAGGAGCTGCAGAGTGTGCACGGGCTGCTTGGCTGAGCTGAAATCCTCTGTCACCAGCTGGGGTAATGAACTTCACCAGACTTCAATCCCACAGCACCAGGCCCACCCCAAGGATCAGCTGCAGTAAAGACCCCTGAGGTCCTGGGGCCGAGGTTCAGTCCCATGCAGGGCACATGGTGATAAGGAAGGGGAGGGACACAGAGCCCAGCACTCAACCAGGCCAATGAGAAGGCAAGAGGAGGTCCCTGGGAGACTGACGCCACCCCCATAAATAACTAACCGGAAATAGACACCAAACAGGTAATAGAAACACGGGCTGACGGGGAATTCCATCCTTTGTTCTCTATAAAGAACAAAGACCTTTTGGCAAGAGAAGAGGGCAGGCAGATAATGATATCAGGGCAGCCAGATCAGGCTGTTTATCTATTGATGAGTCATTAAATACCACAAGAAATGAACCGAGGTAAGCCAAGGGGAAAGGGGAAGGGTGACATCTGGGCTGGGCTTGACAAGGGGCAAAGGAGGAAACAGGTCCAAGCGGGGCTCCTTCACCAGCGGCCAGGTAGAAATCCGGGACCCTGTAAGCAGGGTCATGGGCTGAACTTGGGATCCCCAGCCCCCTAGGTCCTGACTGCCCTGGAGGATCTACATCCCTGCTGGGCAAGGTGTGGTCCTGGCATCACCTGGGAGCTGGTCAGAAATGCAGAATCTCAGCCCCCACCCCCAGATGTGCAGAATGAAAACCTGCATTTTAAAAGCACCCCAATGATCTGAGTGTGCATTCAAGTTTAAGGAGCTCTGAGCTCTATGACAGGGTTTCTGAGGATGCTGACTCCTTGGAACCCTGTTGTCATGAAGCTGTAGGTTCATAAGCATCACACTGCAGCTCTCACCAGGATGGTATATTGCGGATCTCTAAAAAGGAGGAAGGTTTTCCAAAGTTGCTTTTGGTCCACGCTTTACAGAAGGCTGAGAAATCCTCAACAATGGGAAACACTTTCCTGTTATCATGACTGGGATGAAAACGATGTGGGTGAATTTGGAGGGAAGACTCTGCAGTGGGTGGGTGGCTGATAGACCCCCGGCTACCTCAGCACCCCCATGGCTGCAGATTCCCCAGTGCCAGGGTGCTCGGGGCTGCCCAGCACCTCCCATCACTCCAGAACATGCAGCCAGGGCTTGAAGGCATGAAGGCATGCCCCACCACCACTGCCCCCATTTTGGGCCCCCATTTTCTTAATTAATCCTGGAGGATGGCCTGTGCCCTTCCTCCTCCCCTCAGGAGCACCTTCCCAGGCCTCTCTGGCCAGGAGGGACCCATCCCACAGTCCCCCGTGTTTCAGAAAGGCTTATAAATGAGCTCTGGCAGCCTGAATCGGGGCCCCACGGGGGACCCGGAGCCTCTTCAAAACAGAGCCCAGACAATTAGGCAGTCTGAGTTTTGAAAGGCTTGGGATTGATGGCGTGGACAGTAAAAATATCACCTGGGGAGCTGGGTGTAGTCCTCTGAGGGTTGCCTGAGGTCAGTTGCCATGGCGACCGAGAATGAGCTCAACCTTGTAACTGACCCTTATCTTTTTTTGATCTGTGGGCCACTTGGGGCCAAGGCTTGAAATCAACTGGAAAATAATCTGGTCACATATCAGAAAGAAAACTATTTATACTTATTTACCCAGGTACCCACCAACATCCCCCTTCAACAAGGATGCTGACGCCACAATAAACCAATGTGGCATGTCCAAACGGAGGCTACTGGATGGCAGAAAAAGGAGAGGCTGAATTCCTCATCTTGGCAGAAGGAACCTCTGTCCACACGCTGGCAGGCAGACGCTGGTGGAAAGGGTTACCCTCCTTAGTGCTGCACATCATCCACGCTGGAAGCGTTGGGCCCTCTTGCCATCCAGTAAAAGTCCACCAAAGGAGTGGGACTCCGAGATTTCTCCTCTCATCTGCTACTCAGGCGTGTCATTTCAGCCTGGCTAGGTCACTAGGCTGCCTGGCTTTATTCCAGGGTCAGAAGAGGCGTGTTTCCGGCCTCAAGGCTGGACGGGAATACTGGGTAGTTGTCCATTGCTCTCTGTACCTAGGGGAGGTGTCGACATGGGGTCTGGGGAAAATAGGCTGAGGGGGGACAACTACAGGCCCTCCCTCCTCGCCCACGCCCCGGACAGACTGGCTGGCTCAGTCGCCCGTACACCCACCCCAGGGTTCCCGTGGCAAGACAGCCATCTGGCCAGGGCTCGTCTCCAGGACACTGCTATCCCACATTGCAAGAGCTCACTCACTCTCTCCTCCTCCAAAGCTCAAATCAGAAGACTCCAGATGGTTCCACTGACCGACTGCTCCCAGGAGCCAGGTCAGATGGATCTTAGCTCGGGGTCAGCTAAGCCTGAGCATGATTCTGGGTAAACTGCCCTTGAGATTTCCCATCACAGCCCACAGGACACTTGAGCTGACTTCCTCTGACCCACCCTTGTTTCATCAAGGTGCTTTTCTTTTGGGGCAGGGGGAACACAGTTGCAAATGAGGCAGCTTGGAGGATATTCCTGGCTCCTCTCAGACCCATGGGGTGACTCTGGGCTGAGCACGTTCCCTCCAGGACTTAGTCTCCCCATCTGTGAAATGGGGAGAAAGTTGCCTCCCTCACAGGGGTGCTATAAAGACTAAAGAAGGAGCAGGATTATAAGACCACTGCCAGCGCTACCTACTATCACTGCTATAGGTCTTTCCCATTCGATTTGACACTGAAACTCCACGCCCAAGGTCCTATAACACAACCCCTCTGCCAGGGTCAGTGGGGCAGAGGAATCCACCTCCACTGAATCTTTAAAGAGCCATGTCTGCTGCTGCTGCTGCTGCTAAGTCACTTCAGTCATGTCCGGCTCTGTGCAACCCCATAGACTGCAGCCCACCAGGCTCCCCTGTCCCTGGAGCACCTGGCAAATAGCAGGTATGCAGTCCATGTTACAACCACCCACAAAATGCCTCTGGGCCAATTTTCCTTGTCTCTATCCTCTTCCGCCTCCACATCACCCCCCATATTTGTGACTGCAAAGGCTGTGTTCAGACTCAAACCCTTCTGTTCAACTGTGGCTCACTGCGGCTTCCTGCTTCCAGCCATAGGAGTTCACCTCGCCATCCCTCAAATGCTCCTGCTACCAGAGTTTCATATTTCTTCCTGGTTCTTCTCCTAGTTCCTTTGTTTTAAAACTCAATGGGATATCTATGGAGGTCAAAGCGGAGCCTGAGACAAGGACATGACTCAGGTTCAGGTGACCCCCTCCTCACGGAATGGTCAGCCCTTCCTCATAGCTGGGCTCCTGCAGAGAGCTCCCCAAGGGCCCCATCGCTCCAAGTAAGAATCTCAAACAGAGCCTGGCCCAGCTGGACCGTATCCTCGATGAAAGGAGGCGCCTTCCAGGGCTAGGATCTGCTTCCAAGCTGCTAGGGAACCCAGTCCTGGATGGTTAATGAGAAAACGCACCACCTTTGTAAACTGGCTCTGCTTGCAAACTTCTTTGGCAAAAGAAAAGTCACCAACCAGGCCCTGGACAGGTCCTCCAAGAGACCAGGTGATCTCAGCTACTTTAAGGAAAAAAACTGAAGAAGTGAAAAGTGTTAGTTGTGTCCAACTCTTTGCAACCCCATGGACTGTAGCCTGCCAGGCTCCTCTGTCCATGGGATTGTCCAGGCAAGAATACTGGAGTGGGTAGCCAATCCTTTCTCCAGGGGATCTTCCTGACCCAGGGATTGAACCTGGATCTCCTGCATTGCAGGAGAATTCTTGTCACTGTCTGAGCCACCAGGGAAGGACGCTATAAGGAAAGAAAGCCAATATAACAGTGAATGATTAAATCAACCACAGACTAATGAGAACTCAAGGGAAAGAGAACTCTTGGAGTTCTAAAGAATCCAAACTTCTAGAACTTGAGACTTTAAGGGCTTGAAACATCCTATCGATGACGACATTCCATGGCCCGTCTCACACCCTGCCCCTACCTGCAAAAGACCAAGACGCTCAGAAAGTGAAGATTTGGCTACATTCCCCAGGGACCCGCTGGGTTAAAAACAAATAGCTTATTCTTCTTAACACAAAAAACACCTATTGATGTATATCCCTGATCTTCAGATTCAAGTTTTCCACAACAAGGCAACTGCTTAAAAATCCATCATGCTAATAATCCTCAGATTAATGGCCTCTAATAACATACAATTAACGTGACAGGCAGGCTGCAAAACCCTTATTGTCACCAACCCTGCCAGGGACACATGAATTACCCATGCTTCCACAACAAGGGTTTCCTCTGTGGCTGACATTGTTTTTTCCCCTACCGAGATCATTTTTAAAAAATGAACAGCAGCAATGCGTCAAAAAAACAGACAGCTACACACGTGCACACAAACCCAGGGCACCCATGCAGAAGGCAGGTATTGCCATTTTTTAAAGTTTTACATCCAGGTAGACATGGACTTGCCCCTGCAGCTCCTCATATGTAAAGCAAGAAGACCTAGTGTTCAGCCTGGAAACTGCAATTCACCACTTCCTCCCCTCTGACCATATTAGCCAGGCATCTCTCAACCTCAGCAATATCCTGGGCGAAAAAAAAAAAGTGACAAGAGTAGAAAGTAACGACTGATGGCTATTGCAAAGTTTTCAAAAGTATGCATCTGCTAGATGCGAGGTGTCTAAAACGGCCATTACTAGGCACAAGAGGCTATTTAAATCTAAAGTCACATAAAATTAAAAATTCAGTTCTGCAGTTCCAGTGCTCAGCAGCCATGTGGTCAGCGGCTACTACTGGCCAGCGCTGTGCAGATGGCAAGAGGGGCGAGGGCAGGGGCTCTCTGTCTTGTTCGACACTGTAATTCCAGAATCGACAACAGCGTGTGGCACACGGCAGAAGCTTGATAGATATTTATTGAGTTGTGATGTATGCATTCGCAAATGTTGTAAAGAATGCCTCGTCCCTTTTGCCTGACAGCGTTTATTACGATTGCCTTGCACAGCAAACGCTCCTTCTCTGACCTTCCAACTTAAACCTCCACTTGATAATTACGTGGTCAGCTTTCCTGGGACAGATAAGAAGCTAGTGAATGCAGGAACGTTTGAGATAAGAATACAGTGAACACAGGAAACTTTGAGACAGAGTCACGAGGTTTCCCTGAAGGGCACAACCCAGATAAGTGGGTAACTTTGGACCCGTAGGTTGTGAGGCGGGTCACTAACCAGGGGTCACTAGCTCATCAGAGGCCCATCTGGCATCCCACCACTGAGCAACCCACACCCCCTGCTCCCTACATCTCCCTGTGTCCCCCCAAGAGACCAGAGAATGTCAGTCGACAGAGGACACCTGAATGCCCGATACAGGGACTTCTCACCTTTACACTGGCTCAGCCCTGCTGCTCGGGGAGGAAGTGACTGCTCGAGACTGTAATCCCTAACCCAGAGCTGTGTGGTCTCCTGCTTCTGCTCCTACAGGCAGCATCCCGAAGAACCGGGTTTCTGCCGTGACCCGAGTAAAATGTAAACTGGACATTCAAAGGCCACGTGGAATAAATGATTGCATTCAAACAGACAACCCATTCTTCACCTCGTCACGTGATCCTATATCATACCATCGCTGAGCCATGCTGGGGGAGCAGTCCTGTCTTCAGTCGGGCTGAGAAGCCCCAGGAGATGGCTGAGCTCGGAGTCGCAGCCTGGCCTGCTTCTCTTAGGTGGGACTTCCCTCTGGCCCACTCTCCTCCCTGTTCCCTCTCTTCAACCATCAACACCAAAACAGCACCTTGCTGACGGCGAGCACAGCACCCCTGCCTTTCTTTCTCTCTCCAGCAGACCCAGACAGAGACTAAACGAGGCCTACTGGATCCTCCAGGCTCACATTTGACATTAACGTGGCTTTCTTCAGCTCCCAGTGCCGAGTCTCCCACACAGTTATCTGGGATGGTTTGGGGCCAGCACCCCGAGACCAGATGGGGGTCTGACATCTTTAGGCAGCTTACAAGCCACGGCCCAGCTCCCAGAGGCCGGCCAGCCTGCCTCTGCCCACCACCTAGCCGTGCCTTCCCTGGCCCACCAGGCCTCCGAAGCCCGGGGTCTGTTCCCATCCCACCCACCACCCCGAGCCCCAGAGGGCAGTTAACTGACATCGCCTGATGCCCCGCATCAGAAGAGCAGGGGACGGGGCAGGGGGCAGCCTGTGTGGGCGGAGGAGGCAGGCGAGCTGCTGAGAGGTTGGGGAGCGGGGGTGGGGGCCGCCCCCCATGCAGCCCTCCACTCTCCTCGCTGGCCCAGCAAGCGGAACAGCTGCCATTAAGCCGTGATGAGAGGCAGGCAGCCCGAGGCCCACGCACCTCGGCAGGAGAACGCCCCTCCGTACGGCTCTGGCTGGCGTCTAGCCTTTTTGCTTCTTGGAAAAGACAGCTTCATAGACACCCTCGTAAAAAAAGAAAAAAAGCACATCAACGCCTGGCAATTCACCCTTTGCTCCCCGCCCCTGCCCCAGCTCACCAGGCCTGCCCCAGTCTCTCCCCGCTTGATCCCACCCCACACACAGTGACCGGATAACCCTCCCCAGGCTCGATGGCCATCACTTCACCCCCTTCCGCGAGAGCCTGCGGTGGCTCCCTTTCTCCCCGGGGAAAGCGTGACAGCCCAGGAGACAGCCCACCTAACCAGCGCCCAACTTTCAGCCACACCCACCCCTCTGCCCCACAGGCCTCCTCACCCTTGCGGCCTGGCTCATTTCTGACTCTGCACCTTTATTCAAACAGTTCTCTGTGCTTTGTCTCTGTCCTTCCAACCACGATTTTCCAAGAGCAAGTCTACGCTGGCATTTGAGTCTCTGGTTCCACTTGCACCAAACCCCATCCATAGTTTTGTCAAATAAAAAATGGTCTTTCCAAAAATTCATTTTGCTTAAGCTAACTTGACTTCCTGTCACTTGCAACCCAAAGTTCTGGCCAATAAATTCTCTGTGGATGAAAACAGTAATTCTTTTACTTGTCGGCTTGTTTCTATTGGGCCAAACATCAGGTGCTGGATTAATGCTAATACTTCAGTTGGTTGATAGATTAGTACTGCCCCCGCCCCCAGGGCTCTGGAGGCTGCAGAGCTTGTACTGGAGCTTGCAGGCTAGGGGTTTGAGTGCTCAATGCCGTCCCAGATGTAGGAGCTCAGACACGTGGCCCTGGGCCCACAGATGCCCTCCGCGTGCCTAGGATCCAGTTCCCCAAGTATCTGCATGGTGACAGAGCAATACCCAGTCTGCCCTCTGACCCCCACCCCCACCCTAAGAAGAATGCTGTTCTTGGGGCTGGACACAGTCCTGACTTGCCAACTTGGTGCCCTCAGCCAGCACAGAGCCTGGAGAGAAGTCTAGCTTCAGAGTCAGGGTTCAAACACCCCAGCTGCCTCCTACCAGCTGTGGGGACTTGGATGATGATCAGACTTCCCTGAGCCACTGTCATCCCACCTGTGAAAGGGGGATCATCACAGTGCTGACCTCACTAGGCTGCTGTCATGGTGAACGGGCCTCGAAGCGCCAGTGTTATCATTATTATTACCACCACCACCATCGCTATTGTTGACTGTATCAGGTGCTGGGTGAGGCAATGGGGTTACAGGTCAATGAGACACGCTCTTTGACCCCCAGGTTGGCTTAGGGGTGAGGAGCTTGGGAGGTCTGGTAAAGGGACCTGGCGCACGTGATGATGCAGTCACCCAGAAACCCTGAAAACACTCCAAATCGGGTCCTAAAGAGGACCCCTGGGGTGGGGGCAGAGGAGTTCTAGGGGAGACAGATGGTTGGCGGCCTCTGTAGCTGGAGGAGCCGGCAGGAGTCAGATGTCCCACGGCCCAGCAGGCCGGTACCAGAGTCCTGGATCTTCCCCATGGGTGACATCACAGCCTCACCAACCCAGCACCCAGGATGCAGGAGCCATTCCACCAGAGGGCAGAGGCTCGGTGTGAGAACACAGGGTGCCCCTGCCATTGAAAGGCTTGGTCTGGTAAGATGACACCTCCATCCCCGCTGGGCTTGGAGACACACACACCAATCCAGAACCCATTTCCAGTTCCCACAAATTAAAGGAGATCTCAATACAGAACCTCCCACTACAGTAAAGGCCACAGCCCTAATTCCACCCACAATGTTAACCTCAGAATCTGGGAATGGGGGGAGAGACAAGAAATCCAAAGCCGATATATCTGCCTTCACCTCACCCTTTAATCACACCCTGAAGGTACAGAGGCCCAACTCTAACGACAATTTTGAAACCATAAGCTGGAGTGTAGCAAAGTACCTTGAATTCCGGTCCCAAAATCAAGAGCACGTCTCCAACAGGACAGTGCCTGGCCTGTCTGAGCCTCCCTCCGATGGCTCCCTTCTCCTAGTCCAGAGCTGAGAAAAGCAGGAAGCCCACACGCCTATGGGGGGCCATGTATGTGTCAGCGTTAATAGCTGCTGGTGCCCGACACATTCAGGTTTTGCTTTCTGGAGCCTTCAAATTTTCCCCCTCAGTTATTTTTGATCCCCAGTTGACTGAATCCATGGAACCCATAGATACGGAGGGTCAATCTAGTTTTTCTGCAATGAGCATGAACAGCTCTTGTGATAAATAGAATAAAAGCTTCTTTAATTAAAAAAATTTTAAACTATACCAATTAACAATTAAGACGACGGTGGCAATGACAGCGTCCCCTCTCTGGCCCCTGGGTGCCCATTTATGAGCTGAGGTGGGCTGGAGATTTCCACGGCCCCACTCAGGTCCTGGTCTGTGGTTTCTTCCCTCAGGGACTCAGGGCAGCAGCGCACCCTCACTCAGGCAGCTTCTCACTGCCTGCTGGTTCCTGCCTGGTCCCCGCTTCCCTGGGGGCAAATCAGACCCTCTCGGCTAGGCTTGGCTCCAAGATCTGTCAAGTGTGGAAGGCAGGCCACTTTCCAAGCTCAGGCTTTGCCATGGGGTCCTGGCAAGTCACCTATCTATGCTCCAGTCTTCCCATCTGTATAATGGGAACAGAGCCGCACAGGCATCTGCAGAGTTCTGCACACATCCCCTGGACTCTCAGGAGCACCAGCTCCTTCCCGTGGCCGTGAAGGCGCTTTGACAGGCGTGAGCGCCCCTCCATCCCCACAGAGCACATCAGGCCAAAGGTGAGCTGGCCAAAGGTGTGTTGCAGCCTCCAGGCCTCGGAGGTCAGGGCCATGTACCGGGTATGACTCACGACCACAAAACCGGAAGCCGGAAGGTGTGGGAAGACGGGAAGTGACGTTTCAAGTGTGCGAGAGACGCCGGGGCCTCCTGACCTCTCATGAGGAGGTGGCGTGTGGCGGCCCCCCACGAACGGTCAGCAATTCTTCACTGTGGCTGCCTCAGCCTGGGTCTAGGCTGGGCCCGGCCCGCAGGGGAGGCGGCAGCGCCAAAGGCTTGTCAGGCCAGATGCAGCCTGCCCATATCTGCGCCCTCCATGAGATTGAGGATGACAGGCTCCGGGGGGCCGGGACGAGCCGGGTCAGAGAAAACTTGGCAAAGAGAAGGGCGAAAGGAGCAGCTGGGCTCGCAGAGCCTTGTGCCCCACCCTCTGGAGGGCCTGGCAGGGGCCTCCCCTCAGCCCTCAACCCTCGGAGTTCCAAACGAGCCCCGTCCGAGGCCACCGTCCTATGGCCGCCCCTTCCCATCCCGCCAGCTTCCAAAGAGACAGCAGAAAGTGATCCAAAGATCCAATATTTGTATTTTGAATGCTAATTTGACAAAGAGGAGTGGGCATGGGGGAGTGTTTATAACCAGCACTCCAATAAGCCCACAAACGACGCCAGTATTTTATAAGCTTGTTAGAAACAAATCACCCCTCAGCTGATATTTACTTACTGATGAATCATAAAAGGGCTCAATACACAAAGAGGAAATCCAAAAAGAATGTCTTTCTTTGGTCGCATCTTCGGCAACAAGGCTGGAAAGTGGGCCTCGCCCAGCCTGAAACCCGCTCCCCACACTGTGTCGCCAGCCTCCCCAGGGTGGCAAAGCATTGGCACCATCTCTGTCTCTATGCCCACCCTCCCTGCCCCCCACCCATCGACTGGCCTAATCTGAGGCTCAACCCCGCGCTCCAGAGGCAGCCCCGTCCTTCTGCCGCCCCCCGCCCCCCTGCCCTCCCGAGTCCTCTGCAGGAGCAGAGCCAATCCAGCTCATTTGCATAATGATGAAGCCCTCCAGTGCGGGCTGGGTCTTAAGAGGCTCGGGAAGAAATATGCCCTGTCCTTTGGAGAGGTGCACAGAAGGCTCTGTGCAGCCCGGGAGGAATGGGGCGCCCGGCGGGTGGGCAGGGGCGGCGAGCAACCGCCGGCTCGCTCGCCAAGGACAACTCAGCTCTGTCGCCCGCTGAGCCTGTGTCCAGCTGGCCCAGCAGAGAAAGGACTGCCCAGGGCTGTAAAGCAGCAGGAAGTGAGGTTCTGAGTGCCAGCTCCAGATTCGGGCTGGACAGACCCAGGTCACAGTGACCGCCACTCACCGTCGGACTGACCTTGGGCGAGTCACTGACCTCTTGGAATCTCAGTAGGACCGGACAAGGCAGCCGGTAAAGCGCTGATGAGAAGGGGCTGGTAAAAGGCAACAACCGTCGGCCATTATTACAGTCATAATCATCACTACTCTCACCTCCGCATTACTGCGTCTATCCGTCCATTTGCTAATTCTGCAATGCCGGGTATGGCGCTGGGCAGGCCAGGAGGCACAAAGATACCCATCTCCCCTTTGCATGGCCTCAGTGACACAATCGCTCTAAGGGTCTGGAGGCAAGGGCAGTGCTTGCTCTTTGGGGGAGGCAGGGCTGGAAGGGGGCACACGGGAGCTACTGGAGGGCCAGTACAGGTCCTCCTTCTTGGTCTGGTTGTGTTCCGTTTCCAGAAATTCCTCAAGCTGTACATTTACAGTTTGTGCATTTTCCTGGATGTACATTATATCTTGATAAAGCTTTTTTGTAATGTTTTGTCTACATAGGGAGGGAGATTAGCCAGGTGTGCAGAGCACCAGGCAGGAAGGTCAGCTTCTGAGGAAGGATGGATGAAATATTTGGGATGAGAGCTGGGGCAACATCAAGAGGGAAGAGATTCCTTCTGTGAGAGGTGAGGACGACCTCAGCAGGTGTTGGGCATGGTTAGGGGTTTAATACCTTCCTGCTGAATGAGTGAGTGAGGAAATGAATGAATGACTTCTTTGCTGAAGAGGGGACCTTGCAGGAACAGGTGCTGAGATGCAGAAGCAGGGAGGGCATTCCAGGGGAGTGCCAGGGGCCCTGTGGTGGACTTCCCATTTTACAGATGAGGAAACTGGTTCTGAATGAACTACACAGGCATCATCCCAGCTTGGCCCACCCTGCGCCAGCCAGGGGAAGCCCCGCCCCCACCCCATCCACTCACTGGAAGCCCCGCCCCTACCCCACCCACTCACTGGAAGCCCCGCCCCCACCCCCCCCACTCACTGGAAGCCCCGCCCCCTACCCCATCCACTCACTGCCTCTGGTCCCTTGCGATGAGCAGCCACAGCTGGAGCAGTAGCTCAGGCTGAAATGAGTCTCCAAAGTTGCCTGTGAGCAGACACGGCTGCTTTAAATGGCAATTTTGCAGTTTGGGGTGCAAAATTCTTTTCCATGGCACACGGGGAGTGGGCAGAATGGATTTGCCCATGCTGTGTTGCAGTCCTGCAGCCCCAGCAAGCCCGCACAGACACTGGCCATGGCTGGGTTCACCGAGCCTTAGTCGCTTCAGCTCCCAGATGGGACAGGAGGCCTAATAAATATTAACATTTACTAAGGGCTGACTGTGTGCCACGCATCATGCTAACCACGTCCCATGTAGGATGAGCGGATAAGATCTGTAAGAGGAGGTAACAGGAAGTGGCACAGCCCAGGCCTTTCAGCCCTGAACTGTGTTCTTAACCGCCTGAGCTGCACTAACACTCTTACCATTATTAATGATTACCATTGGTAGAAGAGGTTATCCCTCGATAAAGGCAATTAAATTCAGTACTTAATTTCTGTTATGGCCAAAGCCTAGGGCCTGGGGTTGGGACGCTAAGCATGATAAGAACTAAACTATCTGCAAGGAGATTTAAATTGTTAAACCCATCAAGATTATTATTAATTTTTTTGTTAAGATTATTTTAAATGATCAAGCACCTGCTCAGCACATAGTAAGTCTACAGTAAATGTCTTCTAAGGAAAAAAGTTAACATTTTAAAAAAATATTTTAAAATTTTTTGGTTGTGCCAGATGGCACGTGAACTCTTAGTTGTGGCTTGTAGGATCTAGCTCCCTAACCAGGGATCGAACCCGGGGCCCCCCGCATTGGGAACACGGAGTCCTAGCCACTGGACCACCAGGGAAGACCCAGTTAACCTGTTTTTAGGGAGATCACATTTGCGTCCCTCCTGGCTATTTTCCATTCTATTTCCAAAAACCCCCTACATCCACTCAAACGGTGGCTTCCTCCACCTGCAAACGGTGATTCTTTGATGAAGAAACAGCAGTGTGTCCTTGGGTAAGTTGCTTTCCCTCTCTGAGCTCAGCATCCCCCTCTGTGAAAGAAGGTGGAATCATGTTACTCATAAAGTCCCTCTGGGTCTAGAGTACTAGGAGGCTAGGGCCAGTCCCCATCCTAACGGTAGAGGACCTTATCAGGCAGTTGCAGGATACAAACGAATAAGCATGTGAGAATTTCACTAAGAAGTTCAAGGTTCAAACTCGAGGGCACAACATCAGAAAGAGACACTCAGAGTGAACACACAGTAGCAGCCAGAGAAAGCGGCCTTGGAAGCTTGCGATGTCATTAGAAGGCACAGACTGAGATGCCAAAACCGGTAGGCAAAAAGCTGAATTTTAATGCTTTGAGAACATTCTCTGTAGTCCCCACCAATCCCTATTGTTTTATACTCCAGAGCCCAGCGTTACTGTCCTGGTCCTTGAAGGCCCTGTTAAAGAGAATTCATTCTTCAAAAGCAAAGCCCGAGGAAGGAAGGAGCATATCTGAGGCATGAATGCCCGATGCCGACAAGCTGTGTGCCCTTAGGGAAGTCACCTAAGTACTCTGAGCCTCAATTTCCTCACAGCCAATAGTGGGCACACCCCTGTATCTTTATTTGATATTCTTTCCAGGAAAAAAAAAGTCAACCATATTTCCAGCACTCCCAGCACCCTAAAGCAAATCATCAAGTTCGGGATCCCCAGTGGAAACCTGTATCAGTAAGGACAGGATAAGAAATGCCCAGTAACAAACAAGCCGCATATCACAAGGGCTGCAAATCACAAAGGTTTAGTTCTCGTTTGCCCTCCATGTCCATCGCAGGGGACTCGTCTCATGGAAACTGCTTGGGCACCACAAGACAAGACAAGAAGCACCTTTGTTTCTGACACTGAGAGTCCCTGTACCCCAAGGAAACGGAACGCTGGAGGGTTTCACCCGGGCAGGGCAAGGCTCTGGCCTGGGAGCAGTGCCGGGCACCTCCACTCACAGCTCTCTGGCCAGAATCAGCCACTCATCTCCCCACCCAAGACAAAACGGCCAGTCTGTGTGACTCCAGCACATTCCAAAGGACGCGAATGACTGCCACGTTCTCAAGCAGAGCAAGGAGGCCCAGCAGAGAGCTCCAAGAATCTCAAGACAGGACTCAGGAAGGGAAGAAAGCAAATGCAGCCTGGAAACTCACAGTAGTGACAAAGCTTCTCAGAGAACGTTCCAATCGCCCAGGGCTCAGGGTTCAGAGGAGCAAGAAATGTGCACCCTGCTTGCTGTCTCCCCTGGGTGAGCCCTGGAGTGGCAGGTGGGCCAGACAGAGACTCTCTGGGCCCCGCAGCCTCTCCTGAAGGCGGAGGGGGATGTTATCCTTCCGGCTGCTGGCTCTCCAAAGAGCGCCCAGGTAAATGCCAGGTGCTGTCCTGGGGCTTTCGGCAAAAGTCGCTCTTGATGATAATGGCTTTCAGAGGCGATGCGACTGCACGCCTGGCATCTGAACGCCGGCGATGGAGGCAGGTTTTGCATCTCTAATTAGGACGGGGATTTTTTTTTTTACCCCCACACAGAATTTACATAATTGGGAAGGAGGTTACGACATGGCCCCTCCCCACCGATTGTGTGTTTTGCTGGCCCTCCTTCCATTTTCCCTTGCACACTTCAAATCGAAGGGAGAAATGAATCGATTTGAATTTTTTGAAATTAATTATCATCCTTGCCATGGAAAATGTATCTGAGGCCTTCCATCGGGAGTTGAGAGAGGAAGAGGGGGGTGATCTCGTGCAGAGAGGAGCCCTGGGAGGTGACACACGTCCCCTTGATGCACTCCTAAAGCAAAACCCCACCCCTCCCATGACCTCGCCAGCTGGTTCTCAGAGCACCTCCCGATTGGGTCTGAGCATTCTTTAGAATTTTTTTTTAGCACCAAAATTAATGCTTTAAAATGTCACTTGCTACAGTAAAATTTATCAACATTATTATATACCATAGAAACTGCCATCCCAGACAAATGCACGACATTAAAATTTGGTCTAGAGCTCCCCAGAGGAAACGTTTGCGGCAATTTGTATAACAGTTTATATATTTATGCTATTTAATGGTACAAAGCAATAATTATGACTTCATTCACTGATAAGCAACGGCATTACATAAATCTGATGCGGATTTAGAACATGCCAGCCCTGACACCAGTGTACTAGTTGTAAATTATGTTGCCGTTAAAAAAAAAAAAAATCCAAGCAAATATGAAGGAGCAGCGGGAAACTAATAATGCATCTCCAGCTGTTCCAGTTAACCTGCAAATGTGGCCATCTGCACCTCGGGAGGAAGAGAAGGGAGAGGCGGGAGGCGGAGCAGAGAGAGAGGAAGAGCCGCCTCCTGGAAGCCCCAAGCCTGCCCCGACCTCGGACCCATGACCTTGCTCCTCCCGCAGGCAAACCCAGCCTGGATCAGGCAAAGGTCCCCAAGACCCAAGGGTCCTCCCTCTGCTCCTCTGGCGCCCACGCTCCTGTCCCCTCGCCAGAAAGTCTCGGGTGTCATCTTTCCTTTCCTGCCCTCGTAGGAGGCTGGGCTTCCAGCTCTGAGTCCTATTCACTGCAGCACCAGGCTCACCAGGCGGTTTCCTTTACAACTTTCTTTACTTCCTTTTTCTTGTCTTGTCTCTGTCTCTCTTGCTCTCTCTCTCTCTTTTTTTTTTTTTTTTTTTGAATTTTAGTACTTCTGCACAGACCCATCTTGCATTAAGAAAAGGTGGGGCAGTGGTGATGGCAGAAGGAAGTAGTTACAGTCATAGAGAAGAGTGTGCCCAGTTCACAGAGTTCCAAATGGAGCCGGGACATACAGGCTGCAACCAGCAGATGAGACGGAAATACCAAGACTGCAGGCCATGGTTCTGGGCACCCACCGCCCAGCGGGTTTCCCAGTGATGCAGCCAAGTGGGTCCAGTGCTGCCCAGGGCCCACCCCAGGCAGTCTCGGGGCTCCACTCTGGGGCAAGGACTTCTGGTCAACCCCATGTCAGCTGTGGCTCCTGGGCACTGTCCTTGGGCTCTGCTGACCATGACGACTCTCTGCCCTCCAGAGACTGGCAGAGGAGCATAGATCCTTTGATCACGGGCTGAACACTTCCCACGATTCCCTCATCTAATCCTCCTAACCACTGTGCTGGGGACTGAATTAGTCCCATTTTACAGAAACAGCCACTGAATCCAGGAGAGATTCTAGAACTCGCCCAAGATCAGCTCAGCTAGTGAACCTTGCTTATAAAACACAAGGTTTAGAAGAATGTTTGTAGGTCATATGACCTGTGTTTCAAATTTTTAAACTGCAACCCACAGCAAGAATTATATATACCATGACCTAGCCACACACTAACACATACACGGAATCGCTGCCCCCCATTAATGAAAATCAACTTAAGCTCGCTAAGTGTGATGTACTCAGGCCATTTCTTTCCTTTTGCTTTTCTTCCTCTCCTTTCCTTCCCTTCCTTTCTATTCTGTTCTGCTGCTGGACTCTGCTCCGTCTAGTTCCTCTCTTATTTTGTTGGCTGTGACCATCCAAGTTGACTCCATGATTTGCTAACGGGTTGCAGCTGACAATTTGAAAAACACTGGCTGTTTCAACTCCCTCGTTTTACTGAAGGAAAGCTGAGGCTCAGAGAAGGGAACCCATTTTGCCCGAGCCACACAAGTCTGCGACAAGTCAGAAGTCTAGCCCAGGCCTCCAGCCCTCTTTCCACCAAACGCTGTAAAGTCCACGTCATCCCAAGCCTTTCCTGGGCTCCCCAGCACCCACTTCTGGCCACAGTGAAGACAAGCAAGCTCTGGACCTGTCAGATCTCTGTTCTTAGTTGGGGACAGAGAGATCACTGTGTGTGTATGTGGTGAAACAGACGGGTCAAGGAGGCAGGGAGAGGACAGGCCCCCAAGAGGGGCTCCCAGTTCATTCAGTCAACAATTCGGGGGCAGGGCTGACCCAGTAGGTCTACCCTTGAAGGTGACAACCCACTGCCCCCCAACCAGAAGGGAAGAGTCAGGTGATAATCCACCGAGAGGGCTGGCACCCTGCCTGGCCCACCGGTATCCTCCACCAGGGGTAGTGTTCCTTCTGCTGCCTCCTACTGGAAGCCTTCCTGGCTAGGTATGTGGGGGAGCTGGCTATAGGGCTACAGACACAGAGGGAGGAGGGAGCAAGGTGATCCTTGCAGGACCACAGGCAAAACCAGCATAATCTCTCCAGGGCCTGACTCTCCCTTGGGATCATGGTGTCCCATTTCCGAGTGGGTCCCCAAAGGAAGGCCCTCAGGCTGGAAAACGAGCCAGAGGCATGGTTCAGTCCTTCTTCCTGCTCACAACTTCCTATCATTTTGGTAAAATGATTCCATAACTCAGAAAACAACATTTTTGGCTGCTCCAACTTTTGCAGATTTTCAACAATCCCAGTTCCAATGTCCGGCCATCAGCTTTCCCACCCCAAAGTTCCTAGAGCCTCTCCCTTCCTCCAACCCCAGGGACATCAGTCCCTTTGGCCAGCTGCATCTCAGAGTACAACTCTATCCGCTGCCCCGCACATCAGCTTATTCACAAGACACACTCTCAGTATTGAGGACACGGTCTTTTTATTTTTATGGTCTAAGCAGCATCAATTCCAAGAACTAGAAAAACAATCCCTCAGTGGGAACCTATTCAGCGACTCGCCCGGCAAGTCCTGCAGGCCGAGCTGGTAGCTCTGTCTTCTTAGCAGCACGAGGACAAAGGACAGTCAGGCCTGAGGGCTGGGGTCAGGCCTGCCCACACTTCAAAACACACAGCGCGCACCTGAGCTGGAATCCAGACGGCAGAATAGGTTAGGAAAAGCCGACACGTTCTCCACTGGCAGGGCGAGGAGACCCTCGGGAGCATGAGAAGCTGGGGGCGTGGGGGCAGACAGGCAGGCGGACCCCTGATTCTGGGGCAGCTGGAAGGGAGGTGCTGGGGCAGGTGGATGGACAAAGTGGCCTCTAGCTTTGGTCAGGGCACAAGGCATGGTCAGTATGACCCTCAGCCCACAGCAGTGGCTGTATTCTCTTTCAGGGGTCATATTATTTGGGAGATTTTTGTAATTAGTTGCCAACATTTAAAAAAAAAAAAAAAAGAAATGTTTGACAATATTATGAAAATCTGGAGTGTTGGTTTCTCTTGAAAACTCGGGACATCTGGGCTCCACAAGATACAATTTCCCAGGCAAGGCTGGACTCTCTGCGGGGTCACTGGAGCCCCCACTATCTCACACACCAGCTGTGTCACTTGCTTTTGTGACACTTGAACTACCAGGTGCTAAGAGGGAAAAGGAAACTGGGGTTCCAGCCCGCCCTGCGCCCCGACTAATGCCCTGTGTGACCTTGGGCCAGGTCCTGCCCATCTCTGGGCGTCAGAGAAAGCTGAGCAGTGAAGGAGGCAGAATGCAACCACTCGCTCCCTCGGTGCCCCCAGGACACAGTCTCAGGCGCCTTCAGAGGGGTGAGCCAGGTGCGGCTTCCTGGTGGGCAGCCAATCTGGGGGACGGGGCGGCCCCCGCAGCCAGCCCCACCGGGCCCGGCGCCAACCCCGAGGCGGTGCTGACGCCACTCCTCAGCAGCTTGATATGAATATTGTGTCAGAGATTGGAGATATTAAGAATGACAATGCATTATTACTGCAGCAGGGAAATCTCCTGAGTCCTAGAGATAGGATTTCGAAATCCTCAGCCAAAAATCAATAGTAATGCCCAAGAATTTATAAAAGAAGCACGTCAGTCTGCATTTGAGAAGACACACTTTCAGCTTTCTGGCTAAAAACCAAAGGGACAAGTGCAAGTATGTCATTCTGGAAGGGCAGGAAGCAAGACGCAAAAGCTGCACTCGACGTCCCAGGTGACGGAAGGCGCCCAGCAGGCTCTCATGCGGGGCCGAGAGGCCACCAGGCAATCAGAAACCCGCGGTGCCCCCCAAGGGTTCCCTGAGGCCCCTCCAAGAGGGGAGAAGGATGCAGGAGAAGCCCGCTTCCCCGATCATTCTGGGACGCGCTCAGTCCTGGAAACCAGTGTATATGGAGGAGACGAGAACAGAGAGGTTTAGCCTGGGATGCCAGGTCTATTCCGAGCTATAAAATGGGCAGAAAATAGTGGTCCCATCTTCCTCCTGGGTTTGTTACAAGATCAAAAATTAATTAAAAACAAACAAACATGCTTTAGGAAGCATTAAGACCCAACAGAAAGGGCACTGGCTCTGAAGACAGAGAAACTGGGTTAAATCCCGGCCCCACCCTGGGAAGATGATGGTAATAACACTTACCTTGCCTCATGGGGGTGTTGTAAGGTGTGCTGCCTCAATGTCCGGCACAATACTGAGTCTTGACACAGCTTCGATATTATGATCAGTATTACAAATATAAACAATTATCAAGCATTACAACATTACCATCTTACATGGTAACCACAATCACTCTTAGTAGATCAGCTGAGAGTGTTAAGTTTTTTCATAAAATATTGTCATTCACCGGTACAGGGCTCCCCAGATTACAAAATGCTTCCATTATTTTTTTTTTTTTTTCTGAGTGATGCTGACAAAATGAAGTGAGAGAGATTCCCCATTTGTCAGGACTCTGAAGCCCCCAAAAGTAATGGGACTGAACCAAGGACATGAACCAAACCAGCAAGAGGAAAGTGATGCCTCCATCCCATCTTGGAGGCAGGGAGGACCCCCAAACCCTCCAGTGACTGGCCCCCATCTCCAGTGCTCATTCCTGTTCTGCACTTCCACGTCCCCCCTCAAAACAATGACCTCTTCTCTTCTTTATTGCTGTCTCTGTAAGGGCTTCAGGTGGCACTAATGGTAAAGAACCCACCTGCCAATACAGGAGACATAAGAGACGGGGGTTCCATCCCTGGGTTGGGAAGATCCCCTGCAGGAGGGCATGGCAACCCACTCCAGTATTCTTGCCTGGAGAATCCCATGGCCAGAGGAGCCCGATGGTCTACAGTCCATGGGGTCACAAAGAATTGGATACGACTGAAGTGACTTAGCACAGAATAGCAAGATGGTAATTGGGATCTTAGATACTTCAATAAGAGTTTTATTTTCTTTGGTGTTTTCATGTTTCTTTCATATTTAATTGTTTAAAAAATTATGAGAGACCTCACGGACGCAAGGCAAACATGCTTACGTTAAAAACAGGGCAGATGCAGATATATGAGACAAGAATTTCCCCTAAAAATAGCAACAAAAACAAAATACACTGGCCATTTCATAATAGTCCTTACTGCCCACATCACAGGCCCCTCTTGCTGGAATCCCAGGCCTTGCTATGAGGCAGAAGCCACTTATTCCCAGGAAGAAACTCTCCAGCCTATGCTGGGAGCTCTTAAGGAGTTCAGGCAGAATCAGACTCACAGTGTTCCTCAGTAAGCAAAACCTGCATTTACTGAGTTCTCCCTGTTTTCCAGGTCCCAGGCCAAGCATTTTGCATGTACTATCTCATTCAATTTTAGCAATGTGCTTTTACTATCTTTCTCACTTTACAGATGCAAAGGATTAACTCACAGGTTGAGTAGCTCGCCCAAGGACTTAATGCTAACAAGTGATAGCTGTAGGATTTGAATTTAAGAAAAACCCTACGTTTAACTCCTACACTATAACATCTCACAGATTATAAATGGATATGTGGATGGATAGATGGTGGATGGACAGATGAATAGTTAACTGGATGGTAGGTAGACGGACAGACAAATGAGTGGACGATAAATGGAAGCTGAGTGAGTAAGTTGATGGATAGATAAATGTGTAGGTTAATAGGTAGATAGATGGTGCGGAGAAGGCAATGGCACCCCACTCCAGTACTCTTGCCTGAAAAATTCCATGGACAGAGGAGCCTGTTAGGCTGCAGTCCATGGGGTTGCACAGAGTCAGACACGACTGATGCGACTTAGCAGCAGCAGCAGCAGATAGATGGTGGGTGGATGGATGGATGGCTGGATGGTGGAGAAACAGATGAATGGATGGATGGAATGGGGGTGGATGGCAGATGGACACCAGTCATGCACCAGGCCAGGACTGCTTCCTTCCTTTAACCTGATGCCTCATCACAAGAAAATAAACAAGGACCCAAAGACTGCTCCCATCCAAACTTCAACAACCTGCTGCTTCCCTCTCATCTCATGTAGGAATTACCTTTACCCAACCCACCTAAGGGCTGAGTTTTCAAGCCCACCAGGCCATTGGCATCTCCCTGCCCCTGGAAGCTTTCTAGTTGTTGGGGGTAGGGGACTTAGAGGGCATTAAGGAGAAAGCAAGCCATGCACAGGGGTGGGGCAGCCGGTCCACCTTGCTCAGAATATTCACACTGAAGACTGATTGGAGGTTTGCTCATTTCTAAATATTCCCTGTGGGGTGCTCAGGGCTGGTGCACTGGGATGACCCTGAGGGAGAGGATGGGGAGGGAGGTGGGGGTGTGCTCAGGATGGGGAACACATGTATACCCATGGCTGATTCGTATCAATGTATGTCAAAAACCACTAAAATACTGTAAAGTAATTAGCCTCCAATTAAAATAATTTTTTTAAAAAACCTCCCAAAAAATAAAATAAAATAAATATTCCCTGTGGCTCTTCTCACCCTTCAAGACACAGCAGAAGTGGCATCTCTTCTCCAAAGTCCTTCTCTTCCCCAGGACAGACTCAGATGCTCCTTCTCAGCGCCCCACACACATCTTTCTCTCCTAACATCTCTCTCAATTGATGTGCTGGCTGTCCTCTTCCAAGGGATTACAAATGGGAGAGGGGAGATTTTGCCCCATCAACTCCGAGGCCCCCACGGCCCTCAACTCAGCACTCTGCACCTCGAGGGGCTCAATAACTACATGTGCAATTGACTCCAACATCCCAAATTGAGACTTTCAAGGACTCCGGCCTCCCTCCACCGCTCCTGGACATAAGTAAACAAGTCTGGTCACCAGGCTGCAGAATTAACCACCTGCAGTTACTTCTTTATCCACAAGAGAGCACAGTCTTGGAGTTCCACACAAATTCTTTTGTAAATGCCTGGTGTACTTACAGAACACTGTATAACTCAAAAATTATAATTAAAATGTCTTAGCTCCTGTATTTATAGTAACATTTAAACTACTGTGCTTTCTTGAAGTCAGTCATTTACTTGGGAACAGCACAGTTTATGGTGAACAGATCTTTGAAACAGTACCGCGGGGATCTAGGCCAGGCACATGTAACTCAATATATGTCAACAGCTGTAAAAATATTGGTGGGAGAAGCCAGGAAAAAAAGCCATGAGCCCAGATCAAGTGCCCTGTCTCTCACATCTGACTGTTTGCAGCAGCTCCCTCCTCTTCCAAATAATTGGGCCATTTTGGTGCCCGCTGTCACACAAGGCGGGCCCTCTTTGAGGCTGGATGATCAAAAAGGTTATAAATGAAAATGATTTCGATGTTGGTGGCCTGGAGAGTGACCAGGGCGTGCGCGGCGGCAGAAGGGCCTGTTCTAATCTTACCAACTGCACGCCGCCTTCGGAGAGTCTTCCTAGGGCGCGAGCAGCTCCCCAGGGCGAGGCCATGGTAAATTCCGCCTAATCCCTTCTGCATACAAATGAGCGCCTGGCAGGAGGAGTCGGCCAGACACTGCAGCCCAGCGCTTGCTCCTCCTTCCCGGGTTGGCTGTCTTAGCTGCACAAACAATTGGAGACAGTGGAGAGGTCGGTGGGCTGGGGAAACCCCAGGGCTGGGCAGACAGCACCCTGACACCATCGTCTGGCAGTGGGGACACAAGCCAGGATGTCAAAGGGCGGCATGGCCAGAGGTTGGGCCAGAGGATGGAATGAGATGTCCATCAACCTCAAGGCAGTGGGGGTGGGGGGGCGTCTCTCTTTCAGGGGCAGGGGAGCTATAAGACTATGTGGTGGTGCAGCGGGCACCCAGTCCTTCCAAAGACACTGGATTCACCAAAATGCGGGGCCTAATGTCCCAGAAGGAACACACGGGAGTCAGGGGCCTCATCTCCAACCACCAGATGAATGGAGGCCGCAAACAGGAGTTCCAGGGCAGGGCCCGAAGGGAGGATGTGCCACCCTGAAGCTTCCCTGAGCACCAGCACTCACGACCACCCAGACAGGGCCACCCTACAATGAACTAAGTCAAGGGCTGGATGCTAAATTTGAGAGAAGGGTCCCAGATCTGGGAATCTGGGAGGCCCAAAGCAGTAGAAGGGTCAATAATCAAATGGGGAGACGTCCCCGAGAGGGCATGGGGTGTGTGTCCGGTCACAGAGAAAGGGAACGGGTCAGCCAGGACCCGAGTCACACAGGGTCACTTGGCAGCGCGAGGGGCTCTTGATGTCGGTTTGCCTTCCGTAAGTGGGAAGCAAGAACTGTTCCTGAAATCAATTCCGAGCCCTGCGGCCCACTCAGAACTTGAGTGCTTAGAACTTGGGTTCTTGGATGGACCTCGGGGAGACAAAGCCCACATGTGCACTGCATTTGATCCTCACGACTGGAATGAGTTAACGTGTATACAGCACTTAAACTGCGCTTGGTTCATGGGCACCCGAGAAGTATTAACCAGTGTTGTGATGTTCACTCAGTGAGGGGAGAAAGTCTCACGGTACACTCAGGTTCACTGTCATCGCACCGAGCTGGTCTCACTCTGGGGTCCCTTCCCAACTTGGCTGGTCCCGGAAGAGAGAAGTGGGCTCAGATGGGGCCCAGGGAACACTTCCCAAGGTGGAGGGGACAGTATTCCTTTGCTTAACAGTGGATCTATCAGATTTGGGCACACACGCATATCTACACATCACACAAGTTATCAGTTGCCTAAATTTGCCTGTGGATTCACACACACACACACACACACCATCCCACATCCACGTCTTCCATGAAAACCAGCAGGAACTGCACATTTTGAGGACCCAATTAGGCTCAGTGTGTATTTGACAACCTTTCAACCTCCAAGAAGACATTTATTTTTACAACGCTCTCCAGCTGAGAAATTACTAGGTTCCCGCTCCTCCCTGAATCATCTTGGCATCAGGAGGCACCAAGGTGAACCCGGGAGTGAGGAAGGGGGACCCACTTGGTGAGGCTTGGCAGTGGCTGTCGTGACCACTTGGAAAGTGGGTCTTGAGAGCATGGACTGTCCAAGTCGGGGGACAAGTCCTGAGCTCCTTGGGAGCCTGGAGAACCCACTCCCAGCCCCGGCTGCCCACAGGATGGATAATTCTGGAGGACTACGCACGTCTTCCACTTTCCATCATCCTTCGGCCGCTTGCAGCCACCCTGGGAGGCAGGTGCGTGTCTGGGGTGGGGGTGCTGCCCATCTCATGGATAAGGAAACTGAGGCCCAGGCCAGAGAGGCCTGTGACCTGCCCTGGGACTCCACCTGGGACACTCCCACTTCCTGCTTTGCGCTGCCCAACTTGGTACTCTCTGTGTCAGGTCACCTGGAAAAGCGAGGCCAGTCGGGGAAGGAGTTTCACAGTTCGGGGACCAGGGAATGGGAACAGAGCATGGGAAACAAAAATAAAGAAGGCCTTCCTTGGTGATGAGGTAAGAGGAGCATGCGCATCGGCCCAGGTCAGACGGCTCGAGACTCCCCTGGCCTTCCAGAGAGGCCCCAGCCCACCTTGTCATTAGGTTCTGTCTGCAGACATTCTCTCATCAGTCACACCTCACCATCACCAGCTTACCTCTCTCCCAAGGGCTTCCTCTTGCCCTGTCTAAGAGACTAGGACTTCACATCCTTGTGGAAGAAAAAGAGTAGACAGTGGTATATTTTCCCATGGATGGCAGACCTTGACTCCTGGCACCGCTTACCTCTGCCAAGGTCCAGTATTTGTGCACATGAATGAGGTCTCCAGTATCAGGACCTGCGGGGCATTCCTGGGCAATGACACCAAAACCCCTGGAATTTCATGGGTATTTCATAGTAGGTCTCTCATTCACTAACATCTTCCTACACTGCATCTTCCTTCACTACTCATCTTCCTATGGGTGAAATCAAGGCACCGGTGGACCTTCCCCTGGAGTAGAGACAGTGTCTCTGATTGTAAGTTACAAGTGAACGACCATAGCTTCAACATCAGTCTCTCTCTGACCCTTGCCCCACTAAATATCATGGTGCAGTTGTCAGGGTGAAAGCTGTTCTCAGAAAAATACCACCCCATCACAGCCTTGGGATGGGGGTACCAAGGAGAACGTGTACTCTGGATGGCTCTGTCTGCACCTCCGACTCAGCTGCCTCACAAGCAGCAGGTTGGCGATCAGCAAAGTAGCAATAGGGTCGTAGCCGGGGACAACTGCCACGGTTGTGAGAGTGCTGACGTGGAGCGTCAAGCCCGCTTCTCCCCCCACCAGGGTCCCCGCGTAGGCAGGAGCTCTAAACATTTTAGGAAAACCTGGCCAATCACTGCCGTGAATCTTTACTGCCTGGACAGATTAAACCCAGACCCCAAGTGGCTTCCCCAGTTGACAATTTTTCTTTCAAAAAGGCAGAAGTTGCTGTGAGCCAAGTTCTTGCAGCCGAATTCCTGGATACAGTTTCCAACTATTCCAATCAGCCGGCTCTGCGGTGGGGCTGGGATTTCAAGCTTGCCACAGTATGAAGTCCAGTTTGGGCTATATTCCCTTCCCTCTCGCAGCGTGATGAAGGTTTCCCCGCAAAATCAAAAGGCTTACTGTCAAGTTTTCGATTGGTCTGGGCTCCGCACTATCATGTGTGTGGTGATGGGAAGGAATACGAATGCAGTGCCGGCTCTACCATGGGGCCTGGAGGCCTCGTCCGAGCCGTCCAGGGACCTTATGAAAGTGGAACGGAACTCTTTGCACGTATATTCCAACTAATGAAATTCCCCAGACGCGCCACAGTGTGCAAACCCAGTGTAAAAAAGAACAATGGCTGGATAAAAACCGAGGCAAGTCCACCAAGCATGCTGAAGACAAACCAATGCTGCTGATGCAAGGGGAGGCCAAGCCCAGAGTCTGCCCCCCCTCCACCTCTTCTTTTCTGTCTCTCTTTTCTCCTTTTGCACTTGGAAGCTAATGTAAACAAGTCACCATGTTTCTAAGGGAGGAGGGCTGCTCTTCACTTATTATATTTTATAATATATTGCAAGTTCACCCAAGAAGGCTGATGGTTTGGAAAAACACATAGGTGACACTCAGGCCCCAAACTGTTGGATGTTTTACGTCTCTTTTGTCCCTTTAAACCATGATCTGTATAGGCAGGTATATAAACCAGTGCTGTGCTGGAGCCAGCTCATATTGGCTCCTGAGAGCAGATCACGTGCTTCTCTTCCTAACCCCATGTTCAGTGAAGTCGGATTGGTGGGAGCATTCACACCACAGAAATTGGTGAACACAATTCCTTTTTTTTCAGACAGTTCATTATTAAATATTTATCAGTATATTCCATTACTGTGTGTATAGATGGATGGATAAATGGATGGGTGGATGGATGGAGATAAATACATAGACGGGCTTCCCTGGTAGCTCAGCTAGTAAAGAATCCACCTGCATTGTGGGAGACCTGGGTTCGATCCCTGGGTTGGAAAGATCCCCTGGAGAAGGGAACAGCTACCCACTCCAGTATTCTGGCCTGGAGAATTCCACAGGCTGTATAAACCATAGGGTCGAAAAGAGTCAGACACGACTGAGCGACTTTTACTTCACACATGTATATCTGTATTTTTAGATGGATAGACATATATGGGCTTCCCAGGTGGCACTAGTGGTAAAGAGTCCACCTGCCAATGCAGGGGATACAAGAGATGAGGGTTCGTTCCCTGGCTCGGGAAGATCTCCTGGAGAAGGAAATGGTGACCCACTCCACTATTCTTGCCTGCGAAATCCTATGGACAGAGGAGCCTGGCAGGCTATGGTCCATGGGGTCACAAAGAGTCAGACACAACTGAAAGACTGAGCACGCACACACACGTATGTCTATCTACAAAATGTATGCATGCATGCATATATCTATACACACGGACAGAGAAAGATTGCATGCACAGATTAACCACGAATGTCTGTTCCCCCGAATTCATAATTTCTCTTGAACTATTCTTTGAATGCAATACTAAAACCAGGGGTTCAAATGAATCTGTATGTTTTTATAATAAAAAAGAAAAACCAACCTGTTCTCCTCCAACATAATAGCAATAGCTAAACTGACTCCTTTTCGCCAGGCATTAACTTTCTCCTGACTGCAAATTTGCTGCACTTGTATTTTCTTCCATCCCCAGAATTAAACACACTTCTAATTTCTCACTTCAGGTGCATTAAGTGTGGTATAGGGCACAAATGAATAATTTTATTGGTAATAAATTTTATAATCCATGCAGCACTTGCTGAAATGGATGTGTTCTGGATGCATTCATTATTTCTCCTGATTTGAAGACCACGGGATTGCAGCCTCCCTGCTCACTGCCTCTGGTAATTGCTGCCTATTTTCTACTGGTTTGAGGCCCGACTGACAATTCAGGCACATGGCTCTGCTTTATGTGGATAAATTATAATAACCAGTTTATCCGATTATTACTTTTATTAATTTAAGAAACTATACAACATTGGTGAGTGGTTTCTGTCTCCTGCAGACAGAAGTTACCCTGCCAGCTTAATGGTGCCGTGAGGAACTGGAACATGTCGCTAAAAGGAACAGCTCAACACACTCTTCTAAAATCATGCAGATAAAAGGTGAATGGGAAAAAGCATGGTGGGGAAGTAGGCTGAGTGAGATGGAGAGAGGAGAAGCAAGGAAAAGACCAGAGAGTTCTCAGGACTTTCCTGGTGGTCCAGTGGCTAAGATTCTGCACTCCTAGTGCGGGGGGCCCAGGTTTGATGCCTGATCAAGGAACTAGATCCCACGAGCCACAGCTAAGAGCTGGTACAGTCATATATACATGAACTAAAATCACAACTACCATATAATCCAGAAGTTCCACTATAACAAACAACAGAAGAAAGACCAAAGGCTTCTCGGTTGGCTTTAAAATTGCTCGGAGAGTTAAGAACAAGGTTTTGAGATCAGACAGACCTGATTTTGGTTCCACCCAGCCCACTAGATCCATGTAATCTTAAGTCAACTCTCTGACCCTCTGTTTCCTCATCAGTAAAATGGAGCCAAAATAATACCTTCCCCTTAGGACTCAGGAGGATCAATGAGATACTGTATGTATTATACATACAGTATAATGTATGTATAATACATGATATTATACATGTTAGCATGGCAACTGCTAAGCACCCAGTGGGTTGCAGCTGTTGACCCTTTTGGGGCCTCCACACTGGAAAGGAAGCCAGGAAAGTCTTTGTATCAGGTAAGAACTATCAAAATGTACAGAGTTTGGAGAGAAGATGTCTGTGGTTGTCATGGCAACCAGGGGTGAGTTCCCCACCAAGGGAGGCATTTGAGGAAAGCTGAGTATTTGTGGAAGAGGCTCATGAATGGAGTTGTGAATGGATTCTAGGATCAAACTAGATGACTTGAGGTTCTAGGATTCTTGTCAATTTACTTTTCTAGGATTCTTGTCAACTGGAGTTTCCTGGTTGCTCAGACAGTAAAGAATCTGCCTTCAATGTGGGAGACCTGGGTTTGATCCCTGGGTTGGGAAGATCCCCTGCAGAAGGGAATGGCTACCCACTCCAGTATCCCTGCCTGGAGAATTCCATGGACAGAGGAGCCTGGTGGGCTGTACCCCATGGGGTCGCAAAGAGTCAGACACAACTGAGTGACTAACACTTTCACTTTCAAAGAGGAATTTGACCAAATTGCTCACATTCATTGAGTGCTTACAATTCATTGGATACTTATACAACCACTTGTAGTTGCCAGCATTTTACATGTTTTCTCACTTAACCTCTACAACAGCCCTATGAGAGAGATGTTCATTACCCTCATTTTATTGATAAGGACACGGGACACAAGAGGCACAAGGGAGGTTAAGCAGCCTGTCCAGGTCATGTGGGCAGCAAGAGGCAGAGTCAAAACTCAAACAAAGCGATCTGCCTCCCAGAGCCGGGTCCTGAGCCCATGAACCTGTCTGCATCACTCCCACCCATACCTGTGGACGACAGAGGATCAACCCACTGGTATTTGCCTGCACCCCAGCCTCCCCTGGCCTGCCACTGGACCCATCCATCTCACCAGCAAGGTCAACTCGGGAATCCAAGCAAACACCTGAAACCACCACATCTGCTCAGTAGCCTCGGATCACGCCCCGGACAACCCAAGCTCATCTCCCACCATCTGATGGGTGGAGGGAAAGCACGGCAGCTTTAGAAACCAGACCTCTTCCCAGCAGAGGACCATCCCAGTAGATGCGTGACACAGTGGTATTTACCAGCAGGCTCTTTACCAAGGTCTGCATTTTCCCAATAATTAAGAGCATCTGATACTTACACAAGCCCCCAACCTTTCCTGATACACACACACACAGCCAATGGCCTGCCCAAACGAGAATGCTGTCCATGTTTATCAAAAGCATGAATTCACTGGGATGTACCACATACACAAATGCAACTGGATTGTGGGCGTATCTGTCCTATTTATAATCATAATGGTAATAAGTGTTTAGTTGGATACCTTCCTTTCTTTGCAGTAAAGACTCACCTGGCCCTTGCAGTGGGAAGCATTTTGCTTTTGCAAAAATAAAAACATATCAAAAAGAAGGGGAGAAAGAGGAAGAAGGAAATGACACACAGATTCCTAACCTTGAGATTCTAAATTTTCTAATAATGGGGTGGTCTAGATGGACCCCCAAGTGGCCCACCCGGCTCCAGCCTTGAGTTAGACTCAGAGGCCAGAGCCAGACTCCTGTCAAGAGCATTTCTCTTCACAAGAGAAGACATCTCCTGTTGTTGTTCAGTCACTAAGTCATGTCCAACTCTTTGCAACCCCATGGACTGTAGCACGCCAGGCTTCCCTGTCCTTCACTATTAAAAGGCCTCAAAACTGAACTTTGAAAGCCAGGCCTCCGTGCTACAGTAAAGGGGAAACTGGTCCCAGGTGACCTGACAGCAAATGCTTCCTGGGTGAAGACGGGGCAGCCCCCAACCCCAAGAACCACCCTGTCACTTTAGCCAGGGAGCCCTGGGCGTGGAGTGGTGGCACTGAGCTCTTGGGGCCTTTTGTACATAACCCCTGGATGTCCTTACTCACCCGACTCCCGAGCCAGCTGTTTGGAGCAAGGCACAGACAGGGTTGGGACACTGAGCTCCACTCGGTGGCCCACACCTGCAGCAGCCTCTGTGCTCCTGGCCCCAGGAGCTATGGTTCTGCACAAAGTTTCTGGCCTGGGAGGGACACCCCCGCCCATCACCGCCTCCTCCTCTGTTCTAAATCCCCAGCATTCCGCCAGTCCCCCTCCCAGCTCTCCTGATTAACAGCCGGCCACCTCATTTAGAAAGCGAACTTTTCTCCGAGTTCCATCCTGTTCTTGAGGTTTCGGTTGGAAACTTGGCCTAGATGACAGCTGTGTGGGCCTCTCCCCAGCTCGACCCAGCAGGAGTTCTAATACACTTCATTCTGGGGCTGGTTGCTGCTTTTAATCTATCAGCACGGCGCCGCAGCTGCTGTAAGCTAGCTGAAAATTGTCTGCATACGGGGCGAACCGTTTGTAACCCTTTTCAGTGCAAGCGTGCACTTCAGCAGAGATGCACGGCCCGGATCTCCCATGCCTAGGAACTGTGCGGATCCAGAGAGGCTAAGGTCTTCCCCTCTCCAACAGGAACTTCCTCACCCTGAAAGCCAGCACACTTTCAGAAGCCTGAACCCATTGGCTTGGAAATTCTACCCTCCTGACTCAACTTCTTCACAAGCTTCGGCCAGAGCACCATGGAACCCGGTCACCAGGGCTGGACCCCAGGACTCCTCTGCCTGGTCCTTGGCTTTGATGCCTGGTGAGAGGAGGGGCTTTCCTCCCCAATGAAGCAGGTTCAGATTTGCGGGGGACCTCCCAAGGGCTGCGCTCCCTTAGACCCAAGGAGGCCAGGCCCAAGGAAACGCCACCGGGTTCTCAGTCTGCTGCTGCTGCCAACTGCAAAGCACCTCTCGTTGATCCCCTCAGTAGCGCCGGGCCCAGCGGGTTCCACAGACACGGCAGGGAGGCAGGAGTTGAAACACTTGCCAAATATGAATAGTTCCCATTCTTACAGAATAGCCAGTACCCGTCAGGCATTAAATACAATTTTAGATGTCCACAGGGAAAGAGAAAAAAGGGAGAGAAATAGGAAAATAAAAAGGAAAGGGGAAGGATGAGTGGGAGAGAGAGGAGGGGATGGGAAGGGTTACTAGAACAAGGAAGGTGGTCCCACCAGAAAGCACACCCACCCACCATCCCCCAACTCTGTCTCTACAGACCCCTCGGTGGTCAATGGACAAAGACCATCCCTCTCTCCATTTGCAGTGGAGACGTTCTAAGGAGCAGTCAGTCCCCAGCCCTCACCCCTAGAAATAATCGCTAAGGAGGAGACAGGCTCCCCAGCTTTGGCACCAGGCACAGAGCCCGGAGGGCATTCACAGCCCCTGCTCCCTAAGCAGGCACACAGAGAGGGAAGTCCCCTCTACCACCCAAGGACAGCCCAAGGCGGCTCCCTACTTGCTCATCGGCCATTAGATTTCTGCTCACAGAGCAGCACCCACAGGAGTCTGGGTCACCAGTCAGGGCAGTCCCCACACCCTGGGCCTGGAGCAGATGAGTGCAGATCACCCAGCCCCCCAGCCCCAGCCGGGCTCCAGCACTGGTTGGAGGAGGAGGGGCCCTTCCAGACGATGTGACTCAGAGAAGACAAGGGCTGGAGGGGGGGCGGGCAGGGGAGGTGGGTCCACCTTCCAAACTCAGTCCGGCTCAAAACCCAGTCTTCTCTCAGAACTGATACGGCAGCAGCTGTATCTCTTTCATTTGAGTAATTATCATATAATTAAGTGCATGAATTACAAGAGAGCCAAGGCATTAAATTAAAATATTTAATGCTTGTAAATCTGAAAATGATTACTGTGCTGATGCGCAGCCAGTGAGAAGTGAGGCTAATGGCTCAGCGGCCAGCACTGGGAGGTGGTGGCAGCGACCAGCTTCACCGACCAGCTTCACCTCCAAGGCGGGGTGGTGGCGGGAGGGAGGGGCAGGGGAGGGCTGGGGGGCGGAGATCGAGGGAGGGCGTGGGGGGAGGACGGGAGGGGTCAGAGATTGTGGGGGAGGCCCAGAGAAGGCTGAGTACTGAGAGGAAAGGAAGAGGCCTGGGTGGGGAGGGCTGGAGGGGAGGGAGAGGACTGGGGGGAAGGCTGATAGGGGAGAGAGGTGGGGAGGACTGAGCAGGGGGGAAGAGGGGTGATGGGAGGGAGGACTGGGCGGGGAGGATGGGGAGGACCAGGAGATGGACAGGGGAGGGCCCGGTGGGAGGCAGCAGACGAGCAGGGGCAGCCAGTCTACAGACCTCACAGCTGACTCTCCCAGCAGCGAGAAGTAGAAGCATTGGTCCTAAAATGAGGGTGACATGTCGTGAAGCCCCCCCGCAAAGGAAACGAGGAGACAGAGGGTAAGATAGAGTCAACTACCTGGGAAACGTCACAGGGTGTTTTGACGTCTCCAGGGACAGGAAAAAAATAGGACCAACCTTGATGACATCACTCAGATACACACCTCTACCTCTGGAATGTGTTCTTGCTCCAGTGGGGACAAACGAGGAAACCGAGGCACAGAAAGGAAGGGAGATTTATCCCAAGACCATGCAGCAAGTCAAAGCCTGGCTGGGACTCAGGCCAAGGCCTCTGACAACCTGAACTTCCACACCTGGGAAGCTGCAATGCGCTAGCTCACCTGGCTTCAGCTGGCTTTGATGTGACCCAGGATGGCATTAGCTGATCCTTTCATTTCCCAAACCAACCTGTCTCCCTCTTGGGAGAAAAAGGAGGTACAAAGCTCTCACAGCAATGCCCCATGATACTGACAAACAGTTCCACAAAGAGGGAACAGGGGTGAGCTTTAGGTTTCTGCCCAGAAAACACCATCCACTACCCAGACAGAGCCAGGCTAGACAGATGCCCGCAGGGTTCAAAAGGAAAAGCAAGACCTGCCATCTAAGTCACCGTTCATGGTGGCCAGACAGGAATCAGACCACTGGTGGCTTGGAGCAAAGCTCCCATTCTCATCCTGGAATGGTCTCCAGGGACAGCTAGGGAGGATGCAGAGAGTGGACATCCAGTCCAGATGCAAGAAAATCAATGCATGAGATGTCAGAAAACTAGACAGGATGAAGGGGCTGCCTCTGCCCACATGGTCTCCACCAGAATTCACCATTTCTTGACTCAGAAGATCTTTCTTTCCCTGGACCCACCCCTCTGTGGGTGGCCAGCTTCTGACCTCTCACTTGAGAGCTCTAATGACTCATGACCTGCAAGGGAGAGATGACCCTTACTCCTCTTAAAGCAAAGTTTGCTTTTATCCCCAGTTCGTGTCTATTTTCCCTTCTGGGAACAACTAGTCAGATGTCCTTCGAGGAATCGCCACCAGAGGTTGACCTTGACCCTACCCCCACCTCTACCTCCTAGCTCTGCCCTAAGTGAGCATGTGACCCAGGCCTGGCCAATCAGAATATTCCATTCTTCTGGATAAAATAATTGGTTCAGGGATGAGCATGTGACCCAGGCCTGGCCAACCAGAGCATTCCATTCTTCTGGATAAAATAATTGGTTCAGGGATGAGCATGTGACCCAGGCCTGCCCAATCAAGCCAATCTTCAGATTAAGGATAAAAGACTCTTGCCCCTGAGGTTGTTGACTTACAATGATGTAAGTCTGGAGGGACTGGTGGCCATTTTTCTCTTCCTGGTGAAGCCATGTCCTGAGAGTGGGCCCACCTGGGCCTTGAGAATTTCCCCTTTCAGGCCAGTGAGCCCATTTCCTTGGTTCCTTCTGAAGCCAGTATAAGGCAAGGTCCCAACTCTCAAGGTCCAGACAACTCAAAAAAGTCCTGACAAATGTGCTTCTCGAGCCTTCAATTCCTCCCAGAATCTGTCTCTTTCCCTCCCTCCCCCTGCCCTACAGTATCAAGTACAATGATAGACTCAACTAATGCCTGAATGAATACAACGTTCCCTGCTGAGGCAAATCCTTTGGGTTCACTGATGGTTCCCAACCACCTCCCACCCCCAGTTCTGTCCCTGATGGCCTCTCCTGAACAATGAAATTCACAACCTGCCAGAAGGTGGAAGAGCTGGTATTGGAGGTCACTCTGACTGAGCCCCTATGGGCCATAGGCCTCGTGTCCCAAAACATACAGGGAGCTCCTTGAAGGCAGGGACCTCATCACAGCCTCCTCCTGTAGTCCCCACAGATGGTCACAGGGCTTCCCATGTCCAAACCTTTGCTCTCCATGTCCCCTGTTGGAATGACCAGGGGAGTCAGACTGAAGAAAGTTTTTGCAGAATACACTCCCTCCCAAGACACTGCTCCCTCTGAGTCACTCCCCCAGCTTTTACTGTGCATACCACTGGTGAGTGATAATTTCTCCAGAACTCACTCACTCCCCTCCACCTCCACCTGCCAGCACCCCGCTTCAGGTACCATCTTTTCTGGTCTATACGACAACAGCCTCCTAACTGGGGCTATGAGCCTGTCCTGTATGAACTTTTATGGGCTTCCTGGAGAAGGGAGCTGCTAAGGGTAAGACTGCCGGTGGGGAGGGGCGGGGGGGTGGGCGGGGGGTGGCGAAGCACAATAGAGACTTTCCAGACCTGTGGACAATCCCATGAGACTGTAGATGAGAGCATGGTCGGCACAGAGCAGATGCCCAACAAGGGCAAGGTGGGAAGGCGTGCCTTCCTGAGTGCTGGCATGGCAACTAAAAAGAGAGTAGCCGTGGAGTCCCACAGGCCTGCATACAAAACCCAGCCCCCAAGTGTTCTGGTTCCCTATATGGCTTCTGCTGGGTGACATTGAGTGCCTCCATTTCAGGGTTTCCCTGGTGGCTCAGTGATAAAGAATCTGCCTGCCAATGGAGGGGACACGGGTTCAATCCCTGATCTGGGAAGGTTCCACATGCTGCAGAGCAGCTAAGCCCATGCGCCACAACTACTGAGCCTGTGCTCTAGAGCCCGGGAGTCACAGCTACTGAGCCCACAGCGCCCTAGAGCCTGTGCTCCACAACAAGAGAAGCCACGGCAGTGAGAAGCCCGTGCACCGCGACTAGAGAGTACAGCTCGCAGCAACTTGAGAAAAGCCTGAGCAGCAATGAAGACCCAGCACAGCCAATAAGTAAGTAAATAAAATCATGTTAAAAAAAAAAGTCCTCAAACCTTGACGATACAAGTAATAGTAAGCTTGTTATGACAATCAGGAAAAATGGGTGTGAAGTACCTGCTCCGGGCTTTCTATGACACACGGAGGCACCTGGTAAGAGGCAACTGCTATCATTGTCGTGGTGGCTGTGAATGTCCCCAGCCTGACAAGGGAAGTGACTACAGAAAACACCAGCAGTTTAAATGAGCCTTTCTAAACTGAAAACTTAAATACATGAAGAACAAAACCCAACATGTAATGTGTGCTTACTGTGTATCAGGTACTGTTTAAGTGCTTTCCATTTATTAAACTCACTTGATCCTAGGAGAAGAGTTGTAATTCTTATTATCCCAGTTTACAGAGAAGGACTTAAGCACAGGCCCACAGGACCCAGGTCTGTTGCAGGGGCGGCCAGGGCCGGAAGCCAGCCTGCGCGCTGCCCTTCCTCTCCTTCTGAGCTGTCTTGAGCTATGGACTGAAAGTGACAGAGAAGTGAAATACAACACGAGGCTCCTCACCCGTGCTCCCAGAAAATATGCTCGGAAGAAAGATCACTCTGAGATGCACTTGAGGCCCAGCCTTCTCAGGTGGCTCAGGCAGTAAAGAATCTGCCTACAATGTGAGACCTGGGTTTGATCCCTGGTTGGGAGGATCCCCAACCAGGCAACTCACTCCAGTATTCTTGCCTGGAGAATTCCATGGACAGGGGAGCCTGGTGGAAGACAGCCTAAGGAGTTGAAAAGAGTCAGACATGACTGAGTGACTAACACACACTTGGTAAAAATAAAAGGCCCTGAGCAATGGGACAAAATCATCCAGCCTCAATGTACCTCTATGCCATGGTGACCTTTAAAGAAAAGCTGCTGGGAACTATGCCTTTTCATTCATGATCTCATTTAATCCTCACAGCAGCCCTGTGATGTGGGTATTACTATCCCCACTTTACAGATGAGAAGGCTGAGGCTCAGAGAGGTTAAATGACTTTGCTGTGGTCACAGAGTACAAGAGAGTTGGAAATCAAAGCCTGTAATGGTTCCAGTAAATCATGCCATCTGAGTAAGGGGTTACTTGACTATTTATTCTTTTCCCTCTTTTTTTTTCAAGCTCATGGGGAGTCAAGCGAGGTGCCTGTTAATAAAGAATGAAATAGTTTGCTACAATTTGCTCCAAAACAGTATGCTTAATTACCACAAACTCTTCTCCAACCAAATCACTTAATTGAATTCAGATAGCATGTTTGATGTTATATATAATATTTTGCAAGTTAGCCCTCTTTGGGGAGTGTATCGATTGAGGAGGAAAACAGATGTTCTGGAAGATGTTTCCAGATTAGGGCTGGACCAGACGGCTGCAGAGTCGAAAGGATTATACAAGTGCAGGGGCAGTTGTGACACCAGGGGCCTGAGGCCCAGGCAGGCTTCACATTGCTTCTTATCCGAAAGCCGCACCCCCTCCGCATGCCCCGTCCCTGACCTGCACCACAACCGCGTCAGCAGCGGTTTCCAGGGCCACTGTTGTGACAGCTGAGCAAGAGGCAGGCAAGAGGGTCAGAGACACGGCTGTGCAAAGTCTCCTGGAGCTGATGGGATGAGCACAGAAGAGTTAAAAGGGCAGATACACACTCTCCCTTATCTGGAGGGGCTCTAATTGGCCAGAGCTTTCCCAGGAAGGCTCTGAGCATCCTTTAATAGTCACCCATTTGTTTATTCAACAAACATTTGCTGCTCCTTGGAAGAAAAGCTAAGACAAACCTAGACAGCATATGAAAAAGCAGAAGACATCACTTTGCCAACAAAGGTCCATATAGTCAAAGCTCTGGTTTTTCTAATACTCACGTACGGATGTGAGAGTTGGACCATAAAGAAGGCTGAGTGCCGAAGAATTGATGCTTTCCAATTGTGGTGCTGGAGAAGACTCTTGAGAGTCCCTTGGACCTCAAACTAGTCAATCCTAAAGGAAATCAAACCTTCCAATATTCGTTGGAAGGACTGATGCTGAAGCTGAAGCTCCAATAGTTTGGCCACCTGATGTGAATAGCCGACTCATTAGAAAAGACCCTGATGCTGGGAAAGATTGAGGGCAGGAGGATAAGCAGGCGACAGAGGGTAAGATGGTTGGATGTGAGCAAACTCTGGGAGATAGTGAAAGACAGCCTGGCATTCTGCAGTCCACAGGGTGGCAAAGAGTCGGACACGACTTAGTGACTGAACAACAACAGTAACTATGTGCCATTCATATATTCATTCATTAAACATTTACTGAAGATCTACTGCCTATCTTTTTATTCATTCATTCAGTAAGGAGGTATCAGAAGCCTGCAGTGTGCAGACTCTCGGTCTCTGCAGTGTGCAGAGAGTCTCGGAGGCACCTGTCCATGTGGAGTTCACAGTCCAGAAGAAAGGAAGACATTCATCACTGGATGCAATGAGATACCACCTCCGTGCAACCCGAGGGGTTGGAAGCACATGAGGGTAGAGAGAGCTGGCTAGAACAGCACCAAGCACACCATTCAGAGCAGGGAGGGCAGGTGCTAAATAGGAGGTGGGAATCCCCAAGGCAGAGGGACGGACCACCCAAAGGCCTGCCCCGGAAGAGGAGAGAGAAGGCCAGCGTGGCTGGAATGGGGACAGAGTGGGGGTGGGTTTAGAGACAAGCCGGTGTGCATGGGGCAGGGGGAGGCTGCTGACCTGGTTGGGCCTTGGGGCTGTACTGAGGGTCTCTACCTAAGGATGATGGGGAGTCACATTCAGAAGGCCTCATCAAGTCCAACATAGACAACAAGTTAGGAGTTGGGGGAACAGAATAATTACAGAAGAGCAAGGAGGATGCCAGGCTCTGTGCCAGGCGCTGGGGGTTCAGAAATGAAAAAGACCTGGCCCCTCCCACTAGAATCAGCAGTCACTCCAAACACACTAACAAGTCAGCAGGTGGTTGCATTCCTGGGAGACCAGTACCTCATGGGGCAATTTGGTTTCTGAATGTATAGTATTATTTCCTGCTTTATCTGGTCAATATTTATTTTGAAATCACAAACAACATTAAAGAGGAGGATGAACATTCTGGTTCATTCAAAAACTATTTAGTGAACACCTGCTGCTGCTGCTGCTAAGTCACTTCAGTCATGTCCGACTCTGTGCGATGCCATAGACGGCCCATCAGGCTCCCCTGTCCCTGGGATTCTCCAGGCAAGAACACTGGAGTGGGTTGCCATTTCCTTCTCCAACTATGTGCCAAGTCCTGTGTGTTCCATGGTAGAAACAACAAGGTTTAAGGCCTCTTAACCAAAGTCAGCCCCAATAGGCTTTGTAGGCCTTTCACTTGTAACATGGACTTTAGGCAAATGAAACTAACTGATGAATTTGTCCACTTCGAAAGCAGGACCTACTGTGTGTCAGGTCCCATGCAGCGAGCTGTGCTGAAGATGAGGCAGGCCTGCTGTGGCCTGTGACCTGCTTGAGCATGAGCCTTGCAAACAAGAGCCAGACACGTGATAATGTGAGACTAGAGACAACACAGAGTTCTGCAGAAGGACACCCCTCCCCAGTAGAAGGCAGAAGCAGATCTCATGAGTGAGGTGGAGCGGGGAGTGGGGGATACCAGAGCGAGGCACAGAGTGTGGGAAGGGTTTCCATGGAGGATTAAGGAGCATCGTGATGGTGAAGGCATTTTGGGCAAGGAGAACAGCATGTGCAAAAATGTGTCAAGGTGTCTGAAGACAGCAAATTACCTGCTCAGGCTGGAGCACAGGTTTGGAACCAGAGGGTCTTAAGGTTGATGAATACACTGGGAACAAGCATGGACTACAACCAATGGCAGAACGAAATTCTGGGCTTTGTGCTGCAGGCAGTGGGGAGCCGTTGGAGTCTTCTGAGTGGAGAAGTAGCACGATTCGGTGTGGCACACTTTCAGAACATCAGTCACCGCACAGAGCTAGGAGACTGAGCAGAGACCAGGGGATTTAGCGGTATCACAGCTCAGAGGGACACAGATGGGAGTGTGGATGGAGTGGGTAGCAGGAAGTCCAGCCTCCTCACAAGGCACAGTGGGGAGGACGCCTGGCACTGGAAGGGGAGGGAGAGGAGGACCCATGCAGAGCTGTGGGGGGCCTAGATCACTGTCAGGGTCGCATCTCAACAGTGTCTTGAAGAGCATGGCCAGCTCACGTGACCAGATATAAAATGATATGCAAACTTCTATGAGAATGACAGACAAGGCCTGGCACATGGTAGGCTCTTCATAAAGCTGGGAGTGTGTATGCATGGCTGTGTGCTCAGTCGTGTCCAACTCTTTGTGACCCCATGGACCACAGCCCCTCAGGCTCCTCTGTCCATGGAATTTTCCAGGGAAGAATACGGGAGGGCGTTGCCATTTCCTACTCCAGGGGATCTTCCTGACCCAGGGATCGAACCTGCAGCTCCTGCATTGGCAGGTGGATTCTTTACCACTGAGCCGTCTGGGAAGCCAAAGGGTGGGGTCAATACATGAGTGATGAAATGGAAAGATGATGAATGGGTGGGGATGGATGGATAAACAGACGAGTGAGTAGATGGCCACTTGAACACTTGGATGGATGCACGGATATGTGGAGCTTGAAGAGCTCTCAGTTCCCAAAGCCAAAGTGAAAGTGAAAGTCACTCAGTCGTGTCCGACTCTTTGTAACCCCATGGACTTTACAGTCCATGGAATTCTCCAGGCCAGAATACTGGAGTAGGTAGCTTTTCCCTTCTCCAGGGGATCTTCCCAACCCAGGGGTCAAACCTAGGTCTCCTGCATTGCAGGCAAATTCTTTACCAGCTGAGCCACAAGGGAAGCCCTGTCATGCAAAGAGGAAGGGGTTTAACACAGGGAATTAAGAGCTTTTCACAACTCTGGAAAAGCTGCAGGAAGGATGGTGGTTGGGATCTCTTTCAGGAAATCTGGAAGTACAGGGATCATAAGGAAGCTACAGACACTGATCTCAGCTGCGTTTCTGGAACCTGAAGTCCGAAATCAGGGAGCCAGGGTGAGAAGTGAAGGATGAGAGATGACAGAAGGCAGGAGGGAAGGAAGGGGGATAAGAGGCTGCATGGTGGACAGGTAGATACAGGGGTGGGTGGGTGGGTGGGTGCATGAGTGGGTAGATGGATGTGTGTGCTGACAGTAATTCCTGGCAGAACACAGCTAGTGGATGCTGGGAGACTCCAGACTGGCAAAGGTGTTCTGGGATGATAATCCTTGGGCCTCCCCCTAGCTTACTCATAACTTCCAATGCAAAGCTTGTCTCTCTGAACACTGCCCTCAGCTTTCAGAGAGACAGTCTAACAGAGAGATAGTCTAATCTGAAAGTCTAACATTCAGATTTCTGACTCTCTGAAATCAAGAGAGCAGTGTTAGTCGCTCAGTCGTGTCCGACTCTTTGCGACCCCATGGACTGTAGCCCACCAGGCTCCTCTGTCCAGGGGATTCTCCAGGCAAGAGTACTGGAGTGGGTTGCCATGCCCTCCTCCATGGTATCTTCCCAACCCAGGGATTGAACTTGGGTCTCCCACATTGCTGGCTGATTCTTTACAGTCTGAGCCACCCGGGAAGCCTGGCTGCTTACTAATTCCAGTTTTGCTCTGACTTGCAGTGAGCCTTACACCAGGCCCTTCCTCTCTCTGGACTTCTCTGTGTCACTCAGCACAACAAAGGAACAGGACTGAGTCTGGGATGCCTGCATGCCCTCTATCCTCCCCCCCCACCCTCTCTCATGTCTTATAAGCCAAGCCTCGCCAATCTACAAGGTTTCATTTGCAAGCTGAGCACTACTTGCCAGGTGACCTTGAAGGACAGTGGTTCTATAACTTTAGAAAGCACTGGAATCAGCTGGAGGATCCATCAGAACATAGATTGCTTGTCTTCACCCCAAAGTTTCCAGTTCAGTAGGTCTGGGTGGGGCCAAGATCCTGCATTTCTAGCAAATTTCCAGGTGACGCTGATGCTGCTGGTCTTGGAAACTCTTTCTGAGATGCACTTATCTAGGCATCCCTGTGGGCTACTTCCCTGACAGTCTGTGCTGAAACCTGGTAGGTATCCCACCTGGGGGCTGCTCACCCGGCCCCACGCATGGGGCCTCCTGGAGCACTGTCCCATTAGGGCACCCAGGGACAAGCTCAAGACAGGTTGAGGGGGCCGGCCACAGCCCTGCAGTCATCCCTGAGTCCATCTTCCCTCCACGGTGCTCCCGCCCAGCTCCCTCTTTCTCTCTCTCCGTCTCTCTCAGAGCCTGTGAGAGCACTGTGCCTTCTGCCGCCTGCGCGCTGCCTGCCCCTGCCGCCCTCAGAACAGCTGTGGGCTTAATTATCAAAATAACATTTTAATAGTCTCATAACTGAACTCCCTTCAAAACATGCCAGCGGAGGAGGCGGGAAGGATTCTTTTTAGCACCTCTTCCCGCCCGACTTGCTAATCGGAGGCATTTAAGCTGCCAGGAGGCCCAGATGCCCAGCCCTGCCCACAGAGCGCCTCCGCCCCACCCGTCGTGGGCGTGGCTCCCCCCACGTGGAGCACGCCCGTGGGAGTCCGAGCCAGGAGTCATCGCAGCCCCGCTGCTCCCGCCTTAGGAAAGGAAAAGCCACCGATTCCCGCAAACACAGCCATCACTCAGGAAAGTAGATCTGCTCAGAGAACTTAGGCAATTCATTTGCGATCACCAGGGGTTTTACTTGCTTTTAACACCTTTTTTTTTTTTTTTTTTTCAAATTAAAAAAAATTGCTATCACAAGCATTAACTCTGGCTTCCCCTTTCCCTGCTACTCCATGTAATAATTCTACAGGGAGTCCTAGCTGGTATTTAGCTCCTGAGTTAAGCTCCACTAAACAAGCCCAGTGCAAGAGTGGCGTCACAAATCATAGTGTTTTTTCCTTCCAGTCACCGCAGCCCCCTTCTCTCTCTCATTCTTAAAGCCAGCTAACATTGCGTTTATCCAGTGCCCACTATGCCTGGGCTGTGTGCTAAAGGGCCAAACCCACGTTATATGTTATTACATGGGATCCGTGTTCAGCAGCCCAGGTAGAAAGGCCCAACTATTAGTATGATCCCTGCTTTACTCAGGAGGATACCGAAGCCAAGAGAGGCTCTCCCCACCAGGTGCCCTGCCAGCACCAGGGAGATAGGCTGGGGAGCCAGGCGGGCATGCTTTTAGCAAGGGCACTGCCCTTCCTTGGTGTTGGCCCTGCATGAACTGTCTTCTAGGCCAGAGCTTCTCAAACTTGGTAAGTATGTGAATCGCCAGGGACTCTTAAAAACGCAGGTTCCAGTTCAGTAGGGCTGGGGTAAGGCCTAGGATGTTGTTTCTAGAACACTCCTAGGTGATCCAGATGCTACTGGTAGGGGCGAGGCTCTGGGAGGCAGGGCCCAGGGAAGGCCTAGGCCAGCGCCCCGCATCATTAGACCAGAGAAGCCAAGCGAGGCCTGAGAGTGCTGGGCCACCTCCTGCAGCTCAGTCTTGGGCTGGTGGCCCTGGCTCTCTCCTGTCCCTCGGACCATCACCCCAGGTGGTAGCCCCAACTCCCAGGAGAGAAAGAGGAGAGGGCACTATTTCAGAGACCAGTATTCTCACCCTACCCATCTGGCTTCTCAAATTCCATGCCCAGCCATAGAACAAGAAATCACCTTTGCTCTCAGAAGGAAGCTGTCAGCACCAGCCAATCCCAGGCTTGGCGCTCATCAGATTCCCTGTGGCCTGCGCTGAGCACCTACTATGAAGCAAGCCAGGCGCTGTGGGAACATGGGGCAGGATGTGGCACCTGTCCACAGGCACCGGCCGGCGGACAAGGGGGAACTGCTACCATCTAAGGTTCTCGGTGGACTCACCGTGGGGACCGGGGACATACAGGCAAGAGCACAAGCTGGGCTGGGCTAGGCACTGCCAGTCACCCTGGGCCCTGGGGGAATCAAGTCCATTTAATATTAGACACAGGGGACCCTTTATTATTTTATTTATTGTTTTATCCTGGACATGAGAGTGGGCTTCCCTTGTGGCTCGGCTCAGCTGGTAAAGAATCCACCTGCAATGCGGGAGACCTGGGTCCAATCCCTGGGTTGGGAAGATCCCCTGGAGAAGAGAAAGGCTACCCACTCCAGTATTCTGGCCTAGAGAATTCCATAGACTGTATAGTCCATGGGGTCGCAAAGAGTTGGACACTTTCACTCCTTAGGGTGGGCACATGTCACAAACTTGGGGACTCAATAGTCCATCAAGCTTCTGGCTAAAGGGACTTGGCCCATAGCAACCTCTAACCCATGGTCAGCCCTCAGTAAACTGGCCACCAGCCCATCAGAAAACCAGTTCTACTCAACACCCCCTGGAGACCACACAGATAGACTTTAAAGCAATAAGTGACTGAGAACCAAGCCACCCAGGCAGACAATGAGACCTGGGAGCAGGCCAGCTGAGAAGGCTCTCTGCCGGAGGGGCGCTTTGGGCCGTCTCCAGGGATGGGGATGATCTGTAGCCACCGCACTCATAACATCAGATCTTTATCCACTCACCACCACTCGGTGTCACACAGTTCTAAGCAGGTTCCTTACTTAGCTTGTTCAATTCTCAGGACCACCTGAAGGGGACAGTACCACCATCACCGCTGTCTGACCCCACAGAGCTTCCACGACTTGCCCACAGTCACCCGGCTGGCAGGTAGGGAGCAAAACAGAGATGCAAGCCCAGGCAGAGTCCATGTTCTCAACCATCTGGTTGTACAGAGGCCAAGGCCCCTAGAGGCCAGCATCTCCAGAAACGGAAAGGGAAGGCTGGTACCCTATGTGAGCTGTGCCGAGACCCAAGTGAAGTGGGGGTCAACGTGGGCAAGGCAGTGGTAGGGCAGTCCCACGCCTGGCAGATCGTGCAGCAGGTAAGAACAGGGGTCCAAGGCCCAGAGGTGACTGAAGGCTTGGCTGGAAGTCTTGTCAGCAGCCCCTGGCAGTCCCCAGCTGTCCTCGTTAGGGAGGGGGTTTCTTCTGTGCCCCGATGACGGCCCTGCGGTAGGAGCAGTTCTCTTTGTCCTTCCCCCATGGCGGGCAAGAGTGGCCCCTCTAAGGCATAAGGTCTCTGGTTTCTATTTGCCGGGAGAGACCCAGCTCCCAGCCACCCTGGACCAGGGCTGGTCCTGAAACTGCACTCAGATCACAGTCAAGGTCTCTACCTGCTTGGCCGGGATACGGGCCTTGCACAGACCATGGTGGGGAAGAGACAGCAGGAGAGATGGGGTCCCGACGCGGGCATTGGGAGGAACAGCATCAACATTAGGAGCTCGGGGAGGATAGGAATTATACAGACAAAGCAACAGAATCCCCAAACCCCCTGCCTCTCCGGGCAGGGAGCCGGGCATGCCATTGTCCATGGCCTGTGAAGCCACCCAGGAGGCACCAGTCCCAGCAAACAGCCCCTGGGACGGGACGGGAATCTGAATCTCTGTCTGCAAGTGACAGCCTGCCTGGGACCCCCCCACCCCCCTCAACCACAAGCCCCTATCCTCCCCCGGAGGAGGCCTCTCTCCAGCCCCAGCCAGGCTGCCCCATCTTGCTGTCTGAGCTGGGGAAGGGCCTCTTGCATTCGTGAAGCCTCTTCTTCATTTCCTCCACCTCCTCGCACGGCACTTTCCAGAACAGGATATTAAGGGAAGAGAAACCGAGGGCTTTCGGGGTTTTTCGTCTCCGCTCCAGGGAAAAACAGACACTCATCCTTGTCTGAAATTGCTTCACTCTGCGAGCCCGTGGGCCGCGGGAGCCCTCCCGCCACAGACAAGCAGAAAATAGAGTTTGTTTCTCCATCTCCCAGCCCCCTGCGCCTCTCCCCTGCCCTCCCTCCAGCTTCCTTGCTCCTCTCCGCCTGGCTCGCGGCTGGAGGAGCAGGCAGGGCAAGGTGGGGGGGCTCGTGGCTCCACGCGGCTGCCTGGTGCCAGGCAGCAGGGCAGGGGCTCCCACAGCTTGCAGCCCTGGACGGGAAGGAGAAGCAGCCAAAACCCCTCCGGCTGCCTCCCGCGCCCCGAACCACATGGCCTTCAAACAACCCTGGATCGAGGCCCTTCTCAGGAAAGCAGACCCGAGGACCTTTTGTTCCCCGAAATATTCAGGTTTTCAGGTCATTCTCTGGCCTTGCCAGGAGTGCGGTGTGCTCCTGGCTTGCACAAAATGCTCGGGTGTTAAAATATTCATCTGGCTTTGGTTGGGATGGAGGTGTCTGTATGTATGTGTGTGGGGGGGGGGTATGCGTGTGTGTGTGTGTTTCAGGGAAACAAAAGCATTGATTTTCACCTCATCCTCTGCTCCCCAGCCCACCTGGGAGAGGGTCCACCTTGATTTTGGCAACATTTGTTTAGATTCCACCATGGTTCCCAAGGATGCAGAGAGTGGGAGAGACACAGATGGATGGATTCAACCAGTTGTTGCCTCTCCAAGGGAAAGGGTGGGTAGAGTAGATGTTTTCTTGGAAGTTAATTCAACCCCAAGCTGGGCCCTGGGAATATCCTGTCCAAGCAATTAATCCCTGCCCCTCCTCCCACCCACTGCCCTACCTCTGCCATCAGCAAAAAGCCTGTCTACCTTCCAGAGGTGCACACGTGCTCCCTGAGTGGGCCCCCACCGGGACCCCTATTGGGCCACTGGACCAGACTGGGGGCCGCAGGCTGACTTAATTATCAGTCACTCCACCTCCTTCCCTTCCCTCCTCAGCCCCCATCACGGGAACCTGTCAAGCGTCCACCCCGAGGACAGGAAATCAGCTACCTACTGGCCCTGGTCTTTAACTAAAGGCTCGAGCTCAATTATCCTGCAGACCTCGGGGATCTCCAGAGTGGTGGCTGGAGGAAGGGCTGTCAGTGGGCGTGGGGGAGGGGAAGGAAGGGTCGGGCACACTGAGAGGAGCTGGGGAAACCGAGGCCAGAGAAGGAGTAGCATGGGGGCAGGGAGGCTGGGAATCCTGGAGGCCCCGCCCCATCCTTCCTGGGGGGACTGCCATGACCGGTTCCAAACTGTGCAGTGAGACGATGAACACCCTGGGGGGTCAGCCCCAGGAATCGAGAGAAGCCCCCGCCACGGGAGGACACGGGGGTCACAGGTAGAGGCTGACCAACTATAGGAACGCAGTGGCATAGAGCCATTCATGTTCATCACAAATTCCTGCCAGGCATGCACTTTACTAGCTGGTGTATCTGGCTACCTTTCAAAACGTGTCTTGAATCAGCCCCTTCATCTCGCCCCCTCGCTACTGCCATGGCCACCTTCTCTAGCCAGGACAACAGCAGGGACCACCCACCGGACCCTGAGTGTCCACTTGTCTCCCTGGTGATCTCATCTCCATCCAGCAGCCAGAACCATCTTTTTTTTACAATGTTCAAATGGGAAAATGTCATTTGTGACTTCAAGCCCTGCCCGGGTTCCTTACTGCAGAGGATAAAGTTCCTGTTCTTGACCACACCCATAAGGCCCCACACTGTCCAGCCTCTCACTTCGTTAGAGCCACAGTCCTGATCCCTCACCACCCTCCAAGCCCACACGGCAAGTTTCAGTGCCTGGAAGATGTCAAAGCATCTCCAGCCTCAGGACTTGTGTTCTTGCCCCAGCCTCTTTCACCGGGCTGGCCCCTTCTCACCCATTAAACCCCAGCGTAACTGGCATCCTCCCCAGTCTTTTCCTTCCCCACACTAATGACACATCTCTCCAATCGTGATTATATATTGACTTGTTTGTCTGTTCAGTCTTGGCTTTCTCATCCAGATAGTTGTTGTTTCATTGCTAAGTCATGTCCGGCTTTTGCCACCCCTTAGACTGTAGCCCGCCAGGCTCCTCTGTCCATGGGATTCTCCAGGCAGGAATACTGGAGTGGGTTGCCATTTCCTTCTCCAGGGGATCTTCCCCACCCAGGGATCGAACCCGCATCTTCTGATTGCCAGGCAGATTCTTTACCACTGAGCCACCTGAGAAACACCCCTATGCAGACAGTAAGCTTCATGAATGTGGGGGGAACACATTTTTTTCACTCACCAGAGCCCAGCACAATGCTTGGAGCAAAGCAGCCTCTCAGTAGATGTTTATTGGAGGAATCAGAGAATACATGGCTGTGAGTCAGCTCAAAGTGGAACTTCCATATAGCCAGAGATGAAGAAAGGTAGGGCTCTAACCATTCCAGCCGGGGAGAAGCGAACATTCTTCCACCCTGCCATGAATACCAACGTTCCCTGCTCCATCTTAATTCCTGATCACATTTGGATTCAGATATTTAAGAAGCTAGAGAAGCAAATGTTATACTGTGCCCCGAGAAAGCCCCTGAGGTTCTGCATTCAAGGATAGAAAAGTTTCACTTTCATAAAGCCTAATAAAATCTTGCTTCTACCGAGCCGGCAGCAAAGACGGTACTCAGCCTACGGGATGCTCTGGATCCTGAAACCGTGGATGCCTTGACTGTGACCGGAATACAGGAGTCCAAGGGACCTGCCAGGAGGAGGGCCTGAGGCCTGGCCGAGTCCCACACACGCACGGAGGCAGGGCCCCAGGAGTTTATAAACTGAGCAGGACTACACCCCGGCCATGATATTTATAACAATAAATGAGTCTCACAGTTGCCACAGCCCACCACAGTCCCCCTTAAAAACCATGGATGAAAAACAAACACATCTTCATCCCCGCCCAAAAACACAAAACAAAACCAAACCTAGGGGAAGACAGGCTATCTGTTCCTCCAGCCTTGCTGATGTGGGTTTACCCATTACTCCCATGTAATCAGAGAACATTAAACATTTCTAAAGTCTCCTCTTTTTTCCGTGGCTGATTAAGCAGTTGGGAGCAGAGACTTTACTGTGAAAAAAGCAAACAATTATGTGCTATCCGAGGTAAACATTACCTGAGGAATGGAGGCTAAGATGCGCAGCCCCATTGTCAGTGGGGATTATCATTATAATACTTAAAATAACATTTATAACACTTACTGAAATTACACGAACGAAGTCTGCAGAGACACAGAAATGAAATCAGCTCAATGTGTTTTTATAAGAATACTGAAATCTCTTCCCTTGGAGGGAAGTTATAGGCATTAACAATTTTTGCCGGGCCTCCATTAGCTGGTAAAATTTGAATACTGTTTCTTAGGTGAGCTCTAATCTTCTTTGAATCCTCCCAACACATTTTATCTGTAAAAAAATTGTAGTTAAAAATTTAGTTTGATGGAATGATATTTAAGTGCTTTTCCTCATCTAACTCCCTGAAAGCGCCCCAGAGAGTCGCCCTGTAATTTGTTCAAACGAAATAATATTTTCGTTTCCCCGTTTCTCTTTGTTGTCTTGTGTGATGAAAAGTAACATTTCTTTTCTTTCAATCCTATTAAGCGAGGCTCGAGGAATGCCAGCCACTCAATCCAAATGCGATCTGGCAGTCAGGCTCTCTGCTTAAAAAATGGGGCCTGCCAACCCGGGTTTCCTTCAGGAGTTGACATGTCACCGGGCGTTGGAGCCTTGCATTTCCAGAGCAATAACTGGGGTTCCCAGCAAGTGGAGTGGGTTTTTTCCTTCTCTCTCTCTTTTTCAGCTGCCACACTGGGCTCCTTGGCTCAAATATCTGGTCACTTGCACATCCTCTTGTCTCCCCGCACCCGTGCAGCTCACCATGCTCACGTTTCCTGAGCCTTCCCGACACTTGCCTTCAAACACAGAGGCTCTGGCCCTGTCTCCAACTGCAGGACTCCCTCCCTAGGCCAGTCCTTCCAGGAAGAAAGGGACATGAGATCTTGCTCTCGTTCCTTCCTGAATCCGCTGAGTCCCCTGATTCCTCTTCCCATCCTATGTGACCTCCCTCCACACTGCTGGCATCAACAAAGGCAGTTCAACTCACAAACTCCAGCACACTCTTCAAAACCAGTTATCAAATGTCACCTCCTCCCTGAAGCCCTCCCCAGCACCCAAAGGCATCCAAGCTTCTGTTACACTTTGCCAAGGCTTTGCCTCCATCCAGAAAGATGTGATTAAATAAATTATGGTGCAGCAATCTGATAAAACACTATGTATACTCTTTTATTCTTTTTTATGGCGTGAAATCAAATGAGCTGATATGGAAATGAGTCCAGAGTAAAATGCTAAATGTGACATAGGAAAGATGCATAATAACAATTATAGTTGATCCTATTTGAATAATACATGTACATATGCATAGAAAACTGGACAACACATAAAAATCAGTGAGGGTGGGGGGAGGGAGTGATTTCTGGGGAGTGGAAATTGGGGGAGGAGCAACAAAGAAGAGACAACATATATTCTTTCACACTGAGTCTTTTTTCCATGAGCAGGGATTTCTTCTCTGATTTAAAATAATAATAAAGTCCATCCATGTTAATGAAAAAGACTTAGTAGTGCCATTTTATTTTGTTTTTTGGCTGCATTTCACAGTAAGTATGTGGGATCTTGGTTCCCCAGCCAAGGATTGAACCCATGTCCCCTGCATTAGAAGTGCAGACTCTTAACCACTGGACTGCCAGGGAATTCAACAGTACCATTTTGAATTTGTAAATTTAACTCACTGGACCAAACACCATCACTTATTAAAAGTCTTATCACACAACCTTTGCAATGGACCACACTCCCTGTCTATATCTACACGCAAATGTTTCACCAACATTACAAGCACTAATTCACTAATGGAAACGCTCTAAAGATAAGAGTCTCTTAACGCCCTACTCAAAACTAAGCTCTGATGTCCACTCTCTACCCCTGGCTGGCTGGAAAACAGAAGCAAAGATGAGCCAAGAAGAACCACAGTGTGACCTCAGAGGCCATCCCTGAACTACGATCTCAGGGAACAGCAAAGGGCCTTACCTGATGGCCACAGTCAAGTTTCTGGAACATTTTGACTAACCTCATATCTTGTACGTTGCCACTCTTGGATGAAAGACTAGCTAGAACAATAGGGCCAGGAAAACTGTCAGGGCACAAACATTTAGATTCTCCAGATAAAGTTGCCATTTGATATTAGAAAAATACATTGCGATTAGTGAATTATACCCTAAATGGGAAAAAAGGCACAGTAGCACCGTTTCTGTTTTGTATGCATGTCAGTGGACCAAAATTATTGAAGACATTTAGGCACAGAAACATTAAACCTAACAATTTTATTCTTATGACAAAATTGTCTTAACAAATATGTATGTGTGTGCTTAGTTCTCAGTCGTGTCTGACTCTTTGCAACCCTATGGACTGTAGTCCACTAGGCTCCTCTGTCCATGGGGATTCTCCAGGCAAGAATACTAGAATAGGTTGCCATGCCCTCCTCCAGGGGATCTTCCCAACCCAGAGATCGAACCCAGGTCTCCCGCATTGCTGGCAGATTCTTTATAGTCTGAGCCACCAGGGAAGCCTCTTAACAAATATCCAACTTACAAAAGTGCTCACACACACTATATGCATTTCACACACACACAAACACACATGTACATACAGAGACATCTAATGCAACTCTAATGCAACTGTCCAGAGGGTGAGGTAGCTGAGGCTGGAGACTGCACCAAATCCACGCCCAGGAACACCAAGGTGGCTAGCATTGTGTGACACAGCACTAGGAAACAATCAGTAACATACAGTCATCATGTTCAGGCTTCCTGGGAACAAGAACAATTTGCCCAGGAGTTGAGGATTCAAATGATTTCTGCTACTTTGCTTTGTAAGTTAAAGGAAAATGAAAAATTTTTAAATTATGGACTAGAATAATGGGCCGGAGGAAGTTAGAGCCCGGGGTGCTGAGGGCTAAGTCCGTCCCATACCTGGCTTGTTCAGAGCAGAGACAAGGCCTAGAAGGAGGCTGGAAGGACCGTATATGAACAGGTGCATTGGCTTGCAAGCTTAGACAATCCTTTTCTTAGATACTGGATTGGAGGCACCAACACCCACATGCCCAGGAAAGTAAGACACAGGAATGCAATCATGGAAATGAGGCTGTGGATGGCTAGTGGGGGTGGGGAGGTGGGGAGGTGGCAAGAGGCCTCTGTGCAGCCTATTTCAAATAACAAAGAAGATGCCCCCTCCCCCCAGCAGCCCCCGCGTCCCTTAGTAACTAGTTGTGGGTGTCGTATGGCACAGGTCTGTTAACATCTGACATATTAGGACCTGGGTGTCTACCACAGAATGAACTCTGAGTGGTGCTATCTACTGCATAAGCCTGGGGCATCCCTGTCTCTGTCCTAAAACTATATTTTTCAAACTTGACGGAAGCGGCTGACCTTTGATTTTCTTGGACTTTTCTAGCAAATCCATACCACACCCTTCCCAACCCATTCTAAAGGAACTGCTGGGATTATCCGTATTAGTCAGCTCAGGTCGCCATAACAAAACACTTCAGACTGGGTGGCCTAAACAATAGAAATGTATTTTCTCACACTTTGGAAGCTAGACGTCCAAGATCGAGGTGCCAGCAGGGCTGGTTTCTTCGGAGGCCCCGCTCCTTGGCTTACTGATGGCCCCATCTTTCTGTGTCCTCACACGGCCCTCCCTCTGTGTGCACACATCCCTGGTGTGTCTGTGTGTCCAAATGTCCTCTTATACGGACAACAGTCATCCAGAATCAGGGCCCACCCAAACAGCCTCCTTTTAACTTGCTCACCTCTTGAAAAGCTGTCTCTAAATACAGGCACAGTCTGAAGCACTTGGGGTTGGAGCTTCAATATACAAATTTAGTGGAGCAGAAGACCTGGGTTCAATCCCTGGGCTGGGAAGATCCCCTGGAGAAGGGCATGGCAACCCACTCCAGTATTCTTGCCTGGAGAATCCCACGGACGAGGAGCCTGGTGGGCTACAGTCCAGGGGGTTGCACAGAGTCAGACATGATTGAGCAACTAACACACACAGTCAGGTCTCTGTCGTTCCAGAAGGAAGGAGGTCACCTCTTTCATCCATGTCAGCCCAACTCCCACCACTTCACCCACGAGATGTACCTTCCCCAGGCTTCTGCAGGTGGGCATCAGAAACAGCGGTGGATTTCCAGGGAAGGATGACACACATGCTACCCTCTTGCCCAAATTATCTTTTGACTGTGGCTGAAGCTACTTGCTATGGTTTTTCCAGTGGTCATGTACGGATGCGAGAGTTGGACTGTGAAGAAGGCTGAGCGCTGAAGAATTGATGCTTTTGAACTGTGGTGTTGGAGAAGACTCTTGAGAGTCCCTTGGACTGCAAGGAGATCCAACCAGTCCATTCTGAAGGAGATCAGCCCTGGGATTTCTTTGGAAGGAATGATGCTGAAGCTGAAAATCCAGTACTTTGGCCACCTCATGCAAAGAGTTGACTCATTGGAAAAGACTCTGATGCTGGGAGGGATTGGGGACAGGAGGAGAAGGGGATGACAGAGGATGAGATGGCTGGATGCCATCACTGAATCGATGGACGTGAGTCTCAGTGAACTCCGGGAATTGGTGCTGGACAGGGAGGCCTGGCGTGATGCAATTCATGGGGTCACAAAGAGTCGGACACGACTGAGCGACTGATCTGATCTGATCTGATCTGAAGCGACTTGAGAATAACCTCACCCAGCGCCCTACCAAGAGCCCCTCAGGGGACTTCCCCGGTGGTCCGTTGGATAAGAATCCGCCTTGCAATGCAGGGAACCCGGTTCGATTCCCGGTTGGGAGACTAGGACCCCACATGCCGCGGAGCAACTAAGCCCGTGTGCCACAACTAGGGAGTCCGTGCTCCACAACAAAAGGTCCTACGTGAAACAGCAAAGACCCGACACAGCCTGATAAATAAACATAACTAAACAACAAAAGAGGAGCCCCACAGGACAAACAAAGCCCACGTGGAGGAACCAGTGCAACTAGAAAGAATCTAATCGTGGTCAAAAGGACAGGGTCATGGGTGTCCCCAGATCACAGACATCAGTAGGATGGGAGGTCACTCAAGACAGAGGTAAGAACTCAGCTTCTCGGCTTCCGTTGTTTAGTCGCTCAGTCCTGTCGACTTTTTGTGACGCTATGGACTGTACCCGCCAGACTCCATGGGATTTCCCAGGCAAGAATACTGCAGTGGGTTGCCATTCCCTTCTCCAGGGGATCTTCCCGACTCAGGATTGAACCTGCATCTCCTGCATTGGCGGGTATATTCTTTACCACTGAGCCACCTGGGAAGCCCCCTGAAGGAGCAGTCAAAACCACCCCTCCCATCCCCACCCAGGTTCCCCTGAAATTCCCCATCCTCCAGACCCAGGCACCCACAGTCACCCCATCGCTCCTGAGCAGCCAGGCAGTGTTGCACAGTCAGGGGTGGGGGGGGGGGGCGACTTCGCCGTGGTTGGTTTTTAGTTGTAGGCATTTTTAAAAGTCTATTCACGTGTGAGATGCAGCCTGCCTCTGCCACGAAGGGCATGCTTCGCAATCTGAATCGGCAAATTTGTTAACTGACTGTTGAGTCTAATGTTATACCACTATTCTGCTCTCGTTAGCAACACAAATTACCGGCAATTAGCTGGCTGACTGTTCAAAGGCAGTTCAATTTCATGTATAAAGAGAACTATATAATGCTTAATGTATCTATCAAATGTAATAGCCCAAACAAAATTAATGATATGAACACAATGAGTGCTTATATGGGATAATTACAAGGTGTCTGTCAAGAGAAGCTGCCATAGCGTCAGACACACAATTCAGGCAAACAATCACCCAAGTTGTAGAGGCTGGTCTAGGTCACTCGGAGAGAGAAAAGTCATCGCACGGCCACTGTGAACCCCCAGGCTTAGCCTGCAACAGGGCAGGAAGGCCGGCCGCCACATAAGCTGTGGTTTCAAACATGGAATGAAGGAAGACCTTGGGCAAACGCCTGAGACTCCATTTCCTCATCTGTAAAATGGGAAGAAGAGCATCCGTCTCTCAAAACCCTAACCTAGCACAACACAAGCAAATCGAGAAGAAAGAGCTTTGCTGACTCTGCAGGCCTCACCCGGAGGAAGGTGGCGATTGCTGTCTCTGTCACAATTATTACGTCAGAATTTCCACAGTGAGGCCCACGTCACCGACGGAGTAGCGTGGCATGATACAAACCACACTTCCATTTAATTACCACCTTTTTTTTTCCCCCTCCGGTAACTAAACATTTTCCTCTGCTCAGTATCCCTGGAATGGCAGGGCCATTCCCAGTGTATTACTTGCATATCTATAATTAAATAATTAAGAATTGTTCAAGCCCTTCCAAACACAACAAAAGGCGATGATTATTTCAAACCCACTTTAGGAAAAGTCAAGCCCCTATTCAGCTCCATTTTTTGCTAATAGTTATGCAAGGCTGCACCGGCAGCATTCCCTCTTGCATGCCAGCACACCAATAAATTAAGATATTCCTGGCCGCATCTGCACGAGGGAAATTAGAGCATTACCTGGTCCCCGCCAGTGTGCCAGCTCGGAGCGGCAGGCGCAGCCCACGCTGGGCGACCAGCTGTCTGCGAATGTGGTGTGTGGATCACAGCTCAGAGCCAGGGGATCTCTTAGGACGCCTGCTCTAATATCACAACTGCCTCGCTGCAGGACTGTTCCCTTCACAGCACAGTATTCAAACACTTCTTCTGCCTCTTTCTTTCAGCTCCAGACCAGGGAGAATCAGGACCCGGGGCCTCTGAGCTGGTCCCCGGGTGCTGAAATGTGCATGGCTGATTTTTTTCCTGCTCGCCCTGAGCCCTTGCTGGAGAGAAGCGCGGTGAGGCACTTTGTCTTCTGAAACCCCAGCCCCAGCTGCCCAGGAGGAGGGGTGACCTCGTTCCTGGTGGGTGTAGCATCGCCAGGCACAGTGTCTTTGGCTTTGATGGGGACAGACGGCCCTTGTAGAGGCTTAAACACCAACATGATTCCAAAAGATGGTTCACACAGCACAAACTCACTGTCCCCAAAGAAGGCAAAGACCCAATTTCCCAGAAATGGATACAGGCTTCTGACCTGAGCTGCTAAGTTCAAGCATGTGTACAACTCAAGAGACCACCTTCAGCCTCCATAGTGTTCCTTTAAGTTTGAATCCCCCTCCCCACAGGGCTCCCCAGACCCTGATCATGACAGACAGGCCCCGGAAATGGTCCCTGGCTTTAGACAAACAAAAGCAAAGAATGGAGCGCCGCTGGCCTCGGGTCTCGCAAATGTGCAAGCCATCCAGGGTGCGGCCTCTTTGGCCAACAGAGCAGCAGGGCTGGACCAGAGCTGGAGCTCAGCTGGTCAGCTTACAAGCAATAGGGGTCCAACAACTGAATGGGTAGGGGTTGAAGGGATGAACAGAAGGAGCTGCTGCTGAGGCTGAGGACTGAGATGAGAGACTGAAGCTGGGGTGCGGGAGAGGGTAATGACACTCTCAAGCATCTTGAGCTGGATGGTCAGCAAGCAGCCAGCTGTGAGCATCGAACATGAAAGAGAAGGAATCTAGGGCTGGAGACCATAGATTTGAGGGTCAGATATGCATGAGGACAAAGCTCAAGGAGTAGTTAGCAGGATCCGGTGGCCTGATAGGACTACAAAAGTCATCAGCTTCCACAGTCAGGAGTCACTGGTGACCCTGGAAAAAGAGTTTCAAGTAGCATCATGCTTTCTTTAATGCCTCCAAGCTTTGTTTGCACTCACCACCTAGAATTATCTTTCTCTATTCCCTCTAGCAAACTCCTACTCATCCTTCAGAGGCCCAGTTTAAATGCCCTATTTCAAACCTCCACTGACCACTCCCTATCCTCATATATCTACTTTACTCATGCATAATTTCCCAACCCATTCATACTACTTAGGACTTTCCACATCTACTTCTCCCACTGGATTGGAAAGTCCCTTAAGTGGGGCGGAATGGGGGAGCTCTGATTGCCTTGGATCAGGGTCTCTGGCATTGAGTGCAAAGCCTGGCAGAGAACTGGCAGGTAAAGACTGCAGAAGAAATAGATTCCAAGCCCAGGTCAGAGTTTGAGATCTCACAGATCTTCCCTATGGCAGGGGTGCTACCTGAAGAGGTTGTGTCTGGTGTTGATTCTCCAAACAAAAGAGGTCAGTTACCAGAAGGCCACGGGAATCCTGCATAATGAACACCTTCCTACCCTGAGCACACCTGGCCTCTACCCAGATGGGTGGTAACCAGCTCCAACCTTGCCCACATGGGAGCTAAGCCTAACCACAAAAGGACAGAACTCCCTTAGGGTCCCATAGGGCCACGCAAAGTAAAAATGGGATTCTTCTCCCTTTTCCTATATCTGTGCACACTGGGCTACACCTTTCCCATGGTTTCATAGGTTGTTCAACTCCACCCAAGCTGGTCTCATCAGTCCTCAAATATGCTTCATCCTTCTCATTGTCTTTTCAGGTCACTCCATTCTCCGTATCCTCTTTCCTGATGAAAAAGCATACTCCAGCATTTAGTTATAAATTGCTTATAACATGAGATGTTTTCTGTAGCTCTGGCTGCATCCCAGGGGTGTCAGAAGGTTCCTACACCTTTCCAATATCTTCCTTGATCTCCAGGAGTACAGGAGTTCACTAAGTATAGTGGATAGACAAGTATCAGATAGACAGCCATCCCTCAGTATTCACCAAGGAATTGTCCCAGAACCCCTGCAGACACCAAAATCAAAGGATGCTCAAGCCCCTTATAAGATATGGCACAGTGTTTGCATGCAACCTATATACATCCTCCCTTTTACTTTAAATCATCTTTAGATTATGTAAAATATCTAATACCATGTAAACACTGTATGTGTATGTGTATGTGTTAGTCACTCAGTCGTGTCTGACTCTTTGCAACCCCATGGTCTGTAGCCTGCCATGCTCCTCTGTCTATGGGATTTCCCAGGCCAGAATACTGGAGTGGGTTGCCATTCTCTTCTCCAGGGGATCTTCCTGACCTAGGGATCGAACCTGGGTCTCCAGAATTGCAGGCAGATTCTTCACCATCTGAGCCACCAGGGAAGCCCAAATGCTATATAAATAGTTGTAAATACTAAGTGAATAGGTGGCAGTGCATGGAAAATTCAAGTTTGGCTTTTTGAAACTTTCTGGAATTTTTATTTCCAAATATCTTTGATCCACAGTTGGTTGAATCTGTGGATGTGGAAACCATGGATAAGAAGGGCCAACAAACAGGGCAAAGGCCGCCTCACAACCCATGGCAGACACAGCCAATCAAGTGCCTATCTGCTCTCTGTGATGAGTGATTCACTCAGGGCACTTGATAACTCCTGCCAATCTTACCTGGTGACTGCCCTCCATGCAAAACGGAAGGAGCGGAAATGCAGACTTCCAGGTGGCCCCAAGGAGGGACTGCCCAGAGTGCAATGTGCTCAGAAGGTGTCGCTTTCTGTGGCTCTCCCCAGCCCTCCCCTGTTGAAAGCTGACGAGGTCACAGAGAATCAGGAGAAACAAAGAGGACCACCATCCCATTTCTCAGCATTTCTACCCAGAGTCACTGCAGGACCTCCTCCAGCTCGACATTCTAGTTTTCAGCAGCTCAAAGTCCAGAGCACCAGGGGAGAGAGGACCCCATCTCCCTGGGATGTGCCCTTATCCAGGCTTCTGGCTGCCCACACAACCAAAATCAGACAAAGAGATAAAACGAAAGGTGGGGAAACTATGACGCGGTTCATTGGCTGTCTCTAATATTCATTTATAAACACTCTTTCTTCCTCCTTTGCTACTTGCTCTTCTCTGGGCTAGGAAACGCAGCTCAAGACCTGATCTGGGTATCACTTTTCAAATGCCCAAATCCCTGCAAAGGTTTAGTATCTAGCTGTGTGCATTTTGCTTCGTATTAACATGTTCAATGGAGTACTTTGATTTTTTTTTTTATCTAGACGCCAGAAGCTGGTGAATATATGCTTCATAGCTTCAGATAAACCTTTTGTTCTTCTGGGGCTGATCAGCTGGTAGAGCAGCGAGAGGGAGAAGGGGAGGGGAATTCACAGGGGCTCAGCGGTTTCAAAAAGTCAAATTACCTCTGAGCCATAGCAAGGCTGATAATTTAAATGAAAAAATATATATACAGGCTGCAGCACACAACACCGTCTCTGGTAGGACTTTTAATGAAGCCCCAGTTGTGATGACACTGAAGCCGGGAACGCTACAGTGGGATAATTACTTGGCTCCCACACAGCTGAGTTCCATAGATGCATTATTAACGGCACATTCCTCGCCATAACGAGAGCTGAACAGAGGTAAGCTCCGCAGACCTTGGCGTCCGCCATTAGCGGCCTGGCGCAAACACAAATGAGTGTTTTCACAAAAGCTTGCAAAGGTTGTGAAATTCCAGTGAATCCTGTGCTGGGAGGTGGAGATGGGGCAGGGATAGGGGGAAGGGAGGAGAGGAAATGTGTGTGTGTGTGTGTGTACACATGTATATGTACACACACACACCCCTATTTGGTCCACACAGACGTGACCAGAGATGTCACCTTTCTGTGCACAATGTACTTGGAGTAAGGCAACCTGGGAAATTATGGAGTCAGAACACATTGATTTTCCCGCAACAGATCCGGGCTGCAGCCCTGATGAAGATTTACAGAGGAAATACAATAACCTAATTCTGGCCAAGCCGCGCCCGCAGCTCTGAGTCCACCTGGCCAGGGCCCCGGGCCGGCGCCTCCTGGACTTCCGACTGGCACTGCCGGGCAGTGCCCCCTCCTCAACCCCGGCTCCATCCCTAAGACACCATGCTCACTCAGGCCACGTTCTTAGAACACGCAGGGAGAGCTGCTGCCTCAGAGTCCAAGGGTCTGCAGGAAGGGGGTAAGCCACAGACATGGGTATTCTCGCTCCCCGATCACCCCCATTGAAGTCGGGGACAAAGACGCACATGCTGTTATTCAGCGCCAGAGGGACCCTATGCACGTCCACACAGAGGCTCCCGGGCATGGGGGTGACTTAGAGGAGACTGCTGGGAAGCCGGGGCCTGGTCCTGTGCTTCCCCATGGTCTTCTCCTTGGTTGTGCTTCCCCTGGAAGCGTCTGTTTCAAGGTGACCCTGTTTCGCGAGTTAGCCCCAGCGTCCCCCGCCTGCTCACAGAACCAGGGGCCTCCCAGTAATTAACACCCGCACTTGATGAGGTCCAGCTGGCAAACTGAAGCGATGCCAGCATCCTCCACTCGACAACCTGGGCTCCTCCAGCCGGGCCCCAGCGAGGGCCCCTCCCTGCACGGCTGTTCTGGCCACCCCGTCCCCAGAGAAGGTGAAAGTCACCCATCATGCATGGATGTTCACAGGAAGTTGTTTATAATAGCGAAAAGGTAAAGTTTCAAAGGGGAATTTAAACTGTGGCACTTCTGAGAAGGGAACACCAAGTGGCCACCAAAAATGATGGTGTAGAGGTATACGTATGCTGACATGGGGTGTTATCACCATATCTCATTGGAGGAAATGGTTACAAAATAGCATGGACATGATACATCCATTTAAAACTAAACACGTGTACAAATAAATACATGGTGATTCCATTCGTATAATGGAACAAAAACAGGCACCACGGTCTCGGCTGTCTGAAGTCAGGATCATGGTTATTCTGGAAAGTGGGACTACAGGGGTCAGGAGGTGGTCTTGTGGGGTGTAGCTGACGCTGGGTCACGGATCCAGCACGGTCCGTGGTGATGGGCTCTGTCTGGGAGAATGCAGAGAGCTATACGCTTACAGCATGCGAGCTTTCCTGTGCGCGAGTGATGCATCAGTAACAAGTCATTACATATTTATTGCTATGTGTACTTCTCTGTGTAAATATCAAACTTCAATAGGTTTTTTAAAACAGTGTTTACATGTGTATGAACACAGAGTCAGGAATGGTAAACACCACGTTGTTAACAGCAGTTTTCCCTCCGGAGGTGAGGGTAAGGGTGATTGCTATCTCCCTTCTATTTATCAGCACTTTTTTTTCTTGTAAGGAAAAAAAAGGTGAGGGGAAAAAAAAAGAAAACAAAAAAGAGAGGTATGAGTTGCCCAAAATAATAAGGAACATCACCAATTAGCAAAATAAATAATAACAACCACCACAACATCCTTGTTTGCTTAACAAAGAAAAGACTCAAAAGCAGTTTGGGGCCTGTTCTGCCAGAGCCTTCTGGATGGAGGCACCCCTAGAAATACAGAGACAGAATTCTGCTGCAGAAGTCACTTGTGGAGTGAATTGTTTTTCCCTGGCCCGGCCCGGGAGCCTTGTGAACCAAAAGGTAAATAGGTGCCAGTTCCTCACTGCAAAGCTTATAATGGTCACCCACAACGCAGGAGCCGCCAAGTGTGACCGGAAGGTAGTTAGACAAAAGGCAAAGCAGGTGAGAAGTTAAGATCCATTCGGCAAAGGTCACACAGATGCACCCCCTCAACCAGGGCCCACCCATCACGGGGTTATCCCTTCCCCTCCTTGCTGATTTCAGATCATTGTCTAACAGACTGATCTCAACTCCTCTATTCCCCGGTTCATAAGCCCAATTTCCCACTGATGTTCAAAAACCAGGTGAGAAGACATAGAAGGTTAGCCAAGTTTTAAGACTAGACACAGTTTGTGGGGGAAGAAGTCGGTCATCCAGGCCAACTAATCATTTGCCCCCCGCAACCCAAGCCAGTATCCTTTAAATACCTAATCAAGATTTATTGAGGGGTGAGGGGAAGGTTGCAGTTGGAGAGTGAGAAGAAGCGGGGGACCCCTGGTAGCGGCTGCAGGCTCTCTGATACTGTCCCCAGCAATCCACTTCTGACCCCAGACTCATCTGCACACAGCAGAACAAAAGCTCTGGCGGGAGCAGCCCCCACCCCTGGGAAGTTGTTAGGGAAGCTGGTCCCTCAAGTCTGCTCAGATCTCTGTGGGCCCCTCCCTCCAAGAAGGCCCATCTGGAGAGACTTCTGGTTGGTTTGCAGCACCTCCTGCAGGTCGGCTCCCAGACTCTGCCCTGCCTCTGTGCTGGTTTCTCCCTGTGCCAAGTGGAAAAGCCAAATCGGAGCCCTAGCTCACATTCCTGGGTCACAAGGGGGCCTTGGATCTCCAAGGAGCTCCTGCCGGCATGCCGACATGCCACCTAGGCCACTTCCTTCAGAAAAGGGTGGAGATTATTTAGCAAAGCACAAGAAGAGGGGCGAACAAGAACTCTGCCAGCAGCTCAGAAGGCATCAATTTCTATCTGCGATGCCCTCCAGCATCCCTGGTGGAAGGGTGGTGATCTCATCACTGGACTCAGGCGAGGAGGGCCTCCCACAGCACCCGAGGAGCCCCCAGAGGCACCCCCCCACCTCTCCTTCAGGAGATCAGTATAAAACGTCCTAGATTACTGGGTATGGGCCAAGCTGGGAGAAGAGGAACCCACCACCCCCCACCCCCCAACCTAAGTCACTAGAAGCACAAGGTAAGCCCTTGAAAAAGCCCCTCTCCCTGCTGCCTGCCCTTAGCAGAGGGACGGGGGCCTTCAGGCAGAGGCCCTGGTATTGGCCTCCCCCAGCATGAAAAAGAGATATTTTCTGGATTAAGAACCAAAAGCAGCAGACTTCCTCTGGCAGATTGCTCTGGGTGTTCTGAGACCAGGGTCCAGTTGTCTCTCTCTTTATTAAAAATTCCACACTTCCCTTCCCTTTGGAACCTCTTCCCTGCCTCCTCTCTCCTCCCCTTCCACCAGAAAGTTTGATGCAAAGACATGTTCACACACCTGCACTAGCCCAGCCAGCAATCTCAGTGCTGGGAAGCCCCCAGGCCTCTCCCAAGGAAAGGGCTGGTTCCTCAACAGAGGGATGCTTGTCTGTCTGTCTCTCTCTCCCACACACACATACTCACAAACTTAGAAACATGCAGGTACACAGAGGGAGCTGCCTGTCACTCACTCAAGCACACACACACACAGACACACACAAAGAAATATAGACACATACACAGACAGACACATACAAAAACAGAGAATAATCCCCACAGATGCAAATACACAGAATCAACAAATACATAAGGCCACAAACATACCCACATCCAAAACACAGAAACAAACCCACAGAGAGCAAATACACTGACCCAAGAAACACACACACTAAGACACCAAAACTCATAAACTGAAGATGCAGCAGGAAACCCACAGGCATGCAAATGTACAGACTCAGATAAATACAAGCTACACACAGACCCTCAACAGCAAGTCAGACATAGAGAAACCAACAGCCAGGCTCAAAGACACACCCTCAGATAAGGCAGTCAATGTAGAAGTCTGGGAGAGCCAGGAGGTTGAAAGCAGGCTAGTTATTGTAAGACTGGACCTTGATCAGCTGTTCCATGCATACAGGCAAGACCCAGACAGGCTCTTTCAGAGCTCCTTGATGACCTCTTTCCTGTTTAGGTCCTTAAACTCCCCGTCCCAATCCGGACCATTTTCAGAGACACTTCCCATCACAGGGGCCAGTGGAGGACAGAGAGCGATGCAGGGGTGAGGTTGGGGGGCGACAGTGGGGAGAGCGGGTGGAGACTTCCTCTTGCATCTCTTGTTTGTTTTTTCTCCCAAAGACTGTACAAAAGGAGGGCTCCCTGCCACCCAGGCTCCAGATGGAGGTTCCCATGGGGCAAACCCACACCTCACTGACTACAGACAGAATGTGAGAATCAAGGTCAAATCTTCATAAACCACAAGACTAACCTGACCTCGCAGTAGCCTTGAATCCCACCTGCATCTGAATTCTGCTAAAGCACTCCAGAGCGTCTTCACGCCCTTCCTGCCCTCAGACCCCTTTAGCCTATCTGATCGGAGACTAGCAACTCTGATTCTCAGCACTCCACTGGTAGGATTCACAGCTAAGAATTCTATTTTAAAAATACAATATCTACCAATATCCCTACCCAACAATAGGCTGACAGTATTTTAATTTTTGCACTAGTCAGTTCTCAACAAATAAATGAGGGAAGGAACTCCAACACTGAACTCAGTTTCACCAATCTTGAAACATCCACTGAAAAGAGCACCAAACTTTTATACCCCACTCGCTTCCTGGAAAATAAACACATCAATTGTCTTTTTAAACCTCTATAGTATTTTGTCAATATTTTTTTTATTACAGCAGAGAATGTATAAATATTTTATTATAAACCAAAGGCCTAAAATAAACAGTTTAGTAAATAGTTATTACATTACAAGGAAAAACATCTGTGGAAACTGCTTTCCATGTAATTATTCTTGCTATTTTACATTAGCGCTCAACGTGAATTTCTTTGGCACTAATGTTTCACTTGTTCTAAATCTTCCTCCTTGTTGCTATTATTAAAATCTTAAAAAGGTGCCAAATCTTAAATGAAGAAAAAAAATGATTCACTAGAAATTATTCATATCACAGTGAGCCGCTACTAAACCTGGCAGGGGTGCAGTATTTTCGGTGAAATTAACATAAAATATACAACTGCAAATTACCCAGGAAATAGCTATGTTCTGTACGGCATGCTTTTACATTCGGAAAAAAAAAAACATGTTCTCCTTCTTGGTCTCTTCGTACAAAGCCACAAACAGCTCCATTCCGGCAAGTTTTAAAGGAAAAGTAATAGATTTGTCAAAGGAGTGAGGGCTTTGAGGACAGACTAACAAATAGCTCATGGGTGGATCAGCCTTAGGTAATTACCAGAGACAACGTCAGAAACACAGCGAAGGCAAGAAAAACAGCCTGCAGGTTTCTTTCCCCTCGATTCCAGAGAATGTATTTCCTCTCGCAGGCCTCAGCTCTTTCTCCTAAACACAAGAAAAACTGTAACACCATGTAAAATGCAAATCTCGCTGTAAATATTTTATAAAATTGTTGCATACATCCCAAAAGCTATAGGTCTTAATTGAGAGCAGGCGATTTTTCTAGTCAATATATGGAAATGGAAAATGCTAATTTGTGTTTTTCTACTTATGAAAAACCCTGGAGAACAGCAAGCACAAATGCACTCACTTTAATATTATAAATATAATTTGGCTCCCTCTTTACCATCCCCACAGCCCTGGCTTTTATCTCCCCGTGGCTGCAGGAGGAGAGATGGAGACACTTTCACAGTATCAGCCTGGGAAGACGGCCTCGGATGAAGGCAGGGGGGATGTCAGGCACTGAGCTCTGTGCACCTCCCGGGAAGGGGCAGAGAGGGGCCCCGTGCCAAGAGGCACTGCCCAGCTTTCTGTTCCCCGAGGCTGAGTGAAGGCAGGAGCCTTGGCCACGTGGTTTCTCTCTCCCCTGGTGGCCCTGCATGGGCCTCAAGCTCCCTCTGACCATCTCAGAGCTCCTTGTGGGCTAGGAGAGGCCTCTCTGAAGGCCGCCCGGGGAGCTGCCGCGATGAACAGGAGCGGCTGGCGAGATGGCCGGGGTGGGGAATGCACATCTGCAAACTCCAAAGAGAGATGAAGGTCTTTGCCAGAGATTCCCCAAGAGCCAGCCCCTCCTAGCAAAGGGACCCGTGCTCCCTCACAGGCCCACAGACCACACCTCACATGCACATCCCATCAGGAATACACCTAGATCTGCACTGGCCACATGTGCCTGCTGGAGCACTTGGAATGTGGCTTGATCCCAGCACAAACTGTACACCTGATTTCGAAAGCTTAGCATGAAAAAGCGAGTGTAAAAAACTCTCATTAACAACTTTTTAAGTTGATTTTACAGTACAATCATAATATTTTGGATATATTGGGTTAAATAAAAGTATTTTATTCCATCTGTTTCCTTTTAGCTCTTCTCAACGCAGCTTGTAAACATTTTAAAATTACACACATGGCTTGCGTCTTGTTTCCCTTGGACAGCCAGCAGCCCGTGTTGCGTTCACGCGTGTGAGCAGCTCTCTTCCACACCACGTGAGTAAGAGGTCCCCAGCTTTACAATCCGAGAGCTCTACAGTCCTCAGAGTCTGGGATGCTATGATTCCATAAATCCGTATGTCTATAGTTGTAAGAAAGCACTGTGATGCTAAGAGAGTCTATTACTACTGCTCCCCAGCATTTAACAAAGGCTTTACGACACCAATCCTCTGGCCTGGGTCTTGCCCAGTGCTTGGTCAAAAAGAGCTCAAGTATTTGGCAATCACAGCCCCCTTCCCCCACCCTCTCGGGAGGGGGAAACACAGCTCCCCTTCCCTGCTCCACGCCCCCAGGAGCCTCCCCCGCGACTCCGGCCTTCCCCAGCTCTCTCTGCCCAGAATGCAGAACAGGTCCTGTTGGGAGAGCCTGTCAATCACACACAGCTCTCACCCTGTGTGTTATCCGCCTCCTGAAAACCGTTCCTCAACTTCTCCTCAAACCTGTGCATTTGAAGAAAACAGTCAGGAAGCAGAGGGGGTGGTAAGAAGGGCACACTTGGAGCTAAGCGACCTAGGTAGAGGGGCTTCCCAGGTGGCTCAGTGGGTAAAGAATCCACCTGCAATGGAGGAGACACCGGTTTGATTCCTGGGTCAGGAAAGATCCCCTGGAGGAGGGCATGGCAACCCACTCCAGTATTCTTGCCTGTACAATCCCACAGACAGAGGAGCCTGGTGGGCTACAGTCCATGGGGTCACAAAGAGTCGGACATGACTGAAGTGACTGAGCATGCCCGAGCACGGCCTGGGCAGAACTCCAGCCTGTGCCATCCTCAGCTGTGACAGAAAGCTTTGACACATTACTGAATCTCTCCTTGCCTCAGTTTCCTGGTCTGTCAAATAGGAACAATACACCTAGTTTATAAAATTAGGAGGAGGGGGAGTTGAAATAGTTCAGGTAAGGTGCCTGGATATAGTACACACTGAGAAGGCAATGGCACCCCACTCCAGTACTTTTGCCTGGAAAATCCATGGACGGAGGAGCCTGGTAGGCTGCAGTCCATGGTGTCGCAAAGAGTCGGACACGACTGAGCAGCTTCACTTTCACTTTTCACTTTCATGCATCAGAGAAGGAAATGGCAACCCACTCCAGTGTTCTTGCCTGGAGAATCCCAGGGACGGGGGAGCCTGGTGGGCTGCCGTCTATGGGGTTGCAGAGTCGGACACGACTGAAGCGACTTAGCAGCAGCAGCAGCCACAAATAGTAGGTCTTACTATTTTCCCTGTTATTATCATTTTTTCATTTCAGAGCTGTTCCATGACTCAAAGTCCTTGGATACTTGAACCAGCATTCTTGAGGCAGAAGCAGGGGTGGGTAACTGGTTGCAAAGGCAGAGTGAGGCCTGTGCGGAGGAGAAAGTGGGGGGCACCAGGAGGACCTGACCTCAGTGAGGCCAGATTGCACCCCTGGGGAGAGGTTCCACTGCACAAAAAACTCAGGGAGGGGTGTCCAACCCTCCAGAGCCTCAGGGCCCACCCTCCTGGGTGTGCAGAGACACTCAGCAAGTTCAAAGGGAGAGGTGTTTGCTAAAGAAACCCACTGATTTACTTCCAAGCATTTTTGATCGTGTGTCGCCAGGGAAATAACCAGGGTGAGGGACAGCAATATTAGGATTCTGATGAAAATTGTTTAAAATCAGTGTGGCAACTTTTTGCTGTAAATGGTCACTTCCAGAGGGCCTTCAGATATTAGGGGGGCCATGTGAAACTGCCATTTTCTGTAGGTCAAAAATTGGATGTTCAACCTAATAGCTTTAAGACCTGAGAGCCAGGAGTCCCCCTGCAGGGAACACAAGGTCGCATTATTTTAAGGAAGCCCCAGTTTCCAAACTCTACCCTGGACACCTTGGGCTGAAAAGAAACCCCCCTGTGCACACACATAGACACACAGACACCCAGACATGCACACGCGTTAGTTCACTTGTCTCTGAACTCACCTACAGATTATGAATAAACAAACCAAGAAAGGAGGGAAGAAAAGAGGAGGGAGGAGGCCAACTCATCAGGCCCATGCAATGGCATACTTTCAGTGCACAAAGAAAAAGGCTGGGGCTCACCAGGCAGTCTTTAAAAAGCAAGTAAGCCCTTTCTCCATACACTACTCCCCATGGCAATCAGTGGACAGAAGTGCATGTCCAGGTAAAACCAACTGATAAAAGAAGAGGCTCCATCACCGAATGCTCCCTTGACAGGCCAAGCACTTGATGTTGGGTACATTAATCCTCTCATTTCACAGATGCGTAAACCGAGATCCAGAGAGGTTAAGGAACCCGCACAAAATCAGCAAATGGGTGGCAGGGCCAGATCTGAAGCCAGATCCCAAGACCTCAGAGCCACAGCTCACAAACAACACGCCAGGCTCAGGCCTGGAACTGGGGTCCCTGTCAGGGCTCATCACTCACTCTTCATACCTCACTGCCTCCACTGTCAGATGGAGACCATGGTCCTGACCTCATCCTCCTCATAGGAAGGTGGCTACAATGGCAAGACAAGACACACGCGGCATCTGGGTTTGAAAAGTTCAAGTCCATTCATTCTTCTTACCCATACATACTATGTGCTGGACTCTGGCCCAGGCACTGAACATACAGGCCAAAATGACATAGACAAGGTCCCTGGTCAACCTGGAAAGACAAATACCATGCAGACAAACACATGAGTAAGTGAGTGACTACAGATTAAGAGAAGCACTATGAAGGAAATAAGACAGAGGGTAGATTAGAGGGACAAGGTTGCAATGGGACTCAGTCCCGAGAGGTGACACCTGGATGTGAGCGCGGCAGTGGTGTAGGGAGCTAGAGAGGGACATTCCACAGAGAGGCACAGGCTGTCCGAGAACAGGACAGTCAGGTGCGGCCAGAGTGGTGTGAGCAGGAGGTGGGAGCAGAGGGTGTGGGGGCAGAGGTCGTGGGGTACACAGGACCTTGCGGGCAGAGGGTGGGCAGGTAGACCCGCACAAGCCCCCTGGAAAACTGGCTGTGTCAACTCCAGTTGAACATTTCCCCACCCACCAGCCAGCAGCTCAGGAACCTGCCAGCTATGAAAGCAAAGACGCGCATGCGTATGACCACAGAGAAGCCCTCTGCAGACAAGGCCCTCTGCGGATGGCCTCAACAGTGCTTATTCACAGCAGTACCCCCATCCAGGAACAACCCAACACCCCAACGCATAGGCCCCTGGAATGTGTTCGTACAGGGGCTTGAACACGGCAACAAAAAGGCACACACCCCCGATACGCAAACAAGATGAACCTCACAAATGTATTGTTAACAGTGAGCTACAGAAGCCAGACCCCAAAACCACACCCTGGAGGGTTCCGTTGAGGCAGGTCCAACCACCCTCAGGTGGTAGAAGTCAGAGGAGCGACTGCCCTGGGGAACTGCTGGGGGCAAGGAAGGGGGCTACTTGCTGATGTGCATGCAGGCCGGGCAGGCAAACGTAAAGGGCATGAGTGACACTCGGTATGTCCACGCCCTTGACTGTGTATAAATGAGGCCTCCATTCTAAGGGGGCAACATGGAGAGGTCGTCCCAAGGGGCAGAGACAGCAGAGCGCCTTCCCTTGGGGTGGTTTCTGCACCGGTCCTACGTCACCCATACCTCTCCACGAGGACGTGGACACCCTGCAGGAAGACAGCCACCCAAAACCAAACCAGCAGAACCAAGAGTCCCCAAACCAACCTCAGGTTTCTAAAATCTGGGTGAGTCAGACAAAATTCTGGGCAACTTCTCACCTCCGGTCTCTGAGCCAAGACAAGACGTGATTGCTCCACGGCCGTAGAGTCAAGGCCAGGCCTCTCGGAGGCCCAGCGGGCCGCCACACGCCGAGGCCCCCGCCACCCCTTCTCCAGGAGCAGGAAGGCAGCCGGCCGACGTTTATTACCCGCCGGCAGCGAGATTGACAGCGGGCCTCCTTTGCCCACACTGGGCCATTAGTGCGTAATGGCCCCAAAGGCTCCCTCGGCCACAGACCCAGGCCCGAGCTCGTGGGCTCCAAGACCAAAGATACTAATGACTACCACATTGCCGAAATAAATCATCATCGCTCAGAAGGGGCTCCGGCCGGGCTGGCGGCTTCCAAACTTCATTTTACGAACTTCCCCTTAACGTGCAGCTGCCTTGGTGAGGAGGTCCTTGCGTGGACACGCCATCGGCAAATTTCTCTGATACAGCGTTTTTATAAAGGAAGGATGGAAAGAAGAAGAATGGATGACTATTAATCTATGCAACACTGCAGGAGTCCACACTGGTGGAGATTTGAAGACTGGAGCAAAATCTCCATTGGAGATTCCCCCAGGAGTTTGACGGTCCAGAGCTGGCAGCCGGAAGTGCCCACGGAATGCATCTGGAAAGTGTGTTCCAGGGAACACTGCTCCCTGTAGACAGATGCTCCATTAAAAAGGGGACTCTATGACCGCAAGGGTGCAATTTGGCATGGCGCTTGAGCACATGGAGTCTGTAGTCAGATCACTTGGGTCCTAACCTGCCTCTGACTCTTGCTGGTTGAGTCAGAGTAGCCCTAGGCAGGCTACCTCGCCTCTTGATTTTCCCATCTATAAAATGAGAGAATAGAAGGGCCTCTCTGCCCCAAAGTTCTGGATCCCTGTCACTGACAGGGACTGGCAGACACGTGGATGGTGTTCCTGTTAAAACTTTGTGCAGTATACAACCTGCCCAACCACGCCCTGCAGACCTGAGTGCTGAGGGGTTCCTGCACTCAGTGAATCCTTCTGGGGGCTGATGTGAGAATTAAGTGGAACAGTTGATATAAAGTGCTTAAAACAGGACCTGGCACTTAAGTAAGTGCTATAGAACTGTCTATGATCACTATCATCACTGGAACCATCATCATGTTAAAACTCTGAAAGTTTTAACAGGAAGGAAGTCTGGTTAACGGAGTGGCATGCTCATTTACTCCATGCTCGCTTTAGTTATACAATGGTCAGAGTATGGTTCCTGGAAGGGGACATTACTTGCTCAAGGTCACAAAGCTCATGAGGGGAGCAATGACTAGAATCTAGGTCTCCTATCTCCCCAGCTGCTGCTCATCCCCATGGAGGCTCTGACCCCACAGCCTCCAAAGGCAGCACTCTCTACAAACATCAGTAAAACAGGGCTCTCTGTCCAGGAGCTATGAGCAGACCTGAGTCCCGGGGAGAGCTCCAGGCTTCTCTCTGGGCCTTGCTGCCCCATGAGTCCATGCTCAGACCTTGGGATCTAAAGGTGACACGCAGGAACACATAAGGGACTGGAAAGCATCCTTTCAGCCTGCCTGCCCTCTTGGAGCAGGGTGGAGCCAGGGTCTCTTTCCTTGAGACTCCTTGGGCTCTTCCCAGACCCTAAGCTGCCCTCTTCTCCAAACCCAACCTGCCCTCTTCTCCTTCCTCCACATCCCCTCCCATGGCACTCAACCCATTTCTCTGGTTGATCTGAAGATCTCACTCTGCAAACCTTAGCTTTGGTCATTGAGTACTGTTCTACCTCTCAATCAACTCTGATTCTGCCAGTGCTCAGTTATTATTATTTGAGTGGCTCTGAATTTCCAGGCCATAATACTCTCCCAACCTAGGCGCTCCAGGCTTCCTGTACTGGACTAGAGATGCTCAATCGTACTCCCTAGAGGCCTCAAATAATAGGGAGAGAGGTCATAGTCCAGTTCATCACTGCCTCTCCCAGGAAGCCCTCCCTGACTTCTCCAGGCTGCCTGTTTCAGTTTACCTTGAACACCATTCTCTCTGACAACCAGTCCTGCCAGCCTGCACTTTCCCTAACCACCCTCATCCCTGTCCCACCTCTGGGCCCTTGAAGGCAGGGTCTGATGAAGACTTGTTCATCTTTTCCCTCCCCTCCATCAGGGAGTATGGGAGGTTATCACAATGGAAGATGCCCAGAAGAGCCTCAGCAACCCAGGCTGAGGTTGGGGGCAGGGGTGTCAGAGCAGTTGTGCAGAACCAGGTGGGCCAGCTGGCAGGCCACCATGCCATCCTGCAGACCATGGCGAGCTCAGTGAGGCTCGGGTGGGTGCCATTCTCAGCAGACCCTTCCACTTCATCTAACATGGGGGCAGAAGCAGAACCCAGCAGCCCCACCCAAGTGCCCCCTGCCCAGGAAGACAGGGCCCCAAGGAGAAGGCTCCGCAGGCTAGGGTTGGACCAAATTCCTTCTCAGCGGCCATACATTTCCAGCATACAGGAATCATTCCTACCGATTCAAAACCAGGTCAGAGAAAACCGTCTCTCGTTTCCGGCAGGGGTGAGCGTTCCTCCCGGGGAAGGGCTCCGCAAAAGTCTCCAAACCGAGCACGAGAGACAAGTGGGAACCAAGCCTCATTCCCTCGGTGGCCCTGCGGCTGCCAAAATTACTGACAAACTGACCTACAAAGAGAGTTTCTATTTTATGAGCAAACCCCAAAGGTTAACAGCAGAGCCGCCGGCGGGCGATCCGCACGGAGGAGCGGAAGCTTCCCCAGCAGCGCCCGCGTGGAGCCCGGGCTCCTCAGCTTCGCGGAGAAACGTGTCTCTGAAATGCCAAGGAGAATGGGAGGAGCGAAGAAGTAGCTTCCAGAACCCTGGCTGGAGGGGAGAATCTGGGCGTGAGGACCCCAGCCCATGTTCAGGTGGCCTCTCTGTCCCAGAGCTGTGGGTCATGGCCACTGTCAAGGGCTGGTTGGGGTGACCTTTGGCAAGGCCGCCATGTGGGCCACAGTGTGAATGGTATTCCCCAGAGTTGTGCAGTATACAACCTGCACGACCATACCCTTCCAGCCTGAGTCCTGTGGGGTTCCTGCCATTCAAAGCATCTTGCTCCTATATAGTGCTGGTTTCGTGGGCACGTGACCGGTACAGTCGCCGAGGTTTGATATCCTGAGGTTGTCATCTTGAGATTCTTCATTTTTAGAAAATGAATTTAAAATTTTTTTTGAGAAAATTCGGGGCTCTGAATTTTCATTTTGCACAAGTTACAGAGCTACAGCTGGTCCTCCCTTCATGTTGGAGAGCACCAGGGCCACACCAACAGTGTGGACATAGAGAGAAAGGAAGAGCAATTATCCGGCAGATTCATTCCTGAGTAACTGATACAAAAAAGTAAGGAAATATCCAGCCTCTGTCCTTCCTCTTCCCACAAATCGTCCAAACGTGGGCCCTGCCTCTGACGCCTGCCACGAGCAAGGCCAAGGCCAGAGGTGCCCCAGTAATGGGCAAGGGCACACGGGTACTGAAAGCCTTAAAGGCTTGTGCCCTAATACAGGGAGAAGCTTTTGATAGCAAGGAACCCATCTGAGACTGAAGGCCCTTGGGTTTTTTTATATTATACTGACATCTGAGCTGCAAGAAAATCTGGTTTTTGGCAGAGGGTAAGTAACAAAAAGCAGGTCAGAGAATGAAGGCAGGAGTCAGGGCTGCTTCAGCAACCCACTGACTGGGCACCCAAGTCCCCCAACACTGACCCTCAGCCCAGACTTGAAACGTCAATTGCCACTGACATCAGATCTGCCGACAACCTGGACAGAGCATCCACTCCATCTAGAAGATGAGCCTGAGGTTCACAGAGGTCTGCAGAACCACCCAGAATCACCCACCAGGCCAGGCCCGACATACAGCTCTCCTAATTCCAGTCCTGGGGCAAGGTCTGAGGACGCACAGTGACCCACAGAGGGATAGAGCCTCTGATTTTCCCAGTGAAACCTTATACGAAACACCAGCTTACACAGAGGAAAAAAGCAGAGTTGCTCTCAATGCCTATGTCCCCCCTCTAGCCTCTCGCACCCAGGACATACCTGCATGCAAAGCCAGGGCTGCTCAGGTTGCAATCTGACACCCAGTCATCTAGCGGCCTCGTGTCTACCTTCCATCAACACTAAACACCTGTGTCACCTCAGGGGGTCCCTAAGTCTCACTCCGTTTCTGCATCCACATTAAGGCATACTGGAGCACTCAGTTCCTTTGATCACGTCAGCAGCCTCCTGGTCCTGCAATTTGAGATTATTTTCCCATCCTCAAGCCATAGAACAACAAGCAGCTATTCCCCTAAATCTGACCACCGGCACCAAGAAGCCTTGTGTATCCACCCCATCTCCGGGTGCCCAGGAAAGTGAAAGTTAGGCACTCAGTTGTGTCTGACTCTTTCTGACCCCATGGGCTGTAGCCCAACAGACTCCTCTATCCATGGGATTCTCCAGGCAAGAATACTGAAGTGGCTAGCCATCCGCTTCTCTAGGGGACCTCCCTGACCCAGGCATTGAACCTGGGTCTCCTGCATTGCAGGTGGCTTCTTCACTGTCTGAGCCACCAGGGAAGTCCCAGGAACCTTACATTAACTGGTTTGAACAAAGCAGGACCCTCCCCCTACGACTAATCCCCAGCTTCCCAGATTCCTAGGGAATAAGGCATTCTTAGTTTTCAAAAAAATTATTATTTTTATCTTGGACGCTGCGTGGCTTGATCCATGGGCCCCAGTGCCCACAACAGCCGACTCCTCTCTCACCTGGCCAAGAGTCTGGATGGTTCCAGACACAGTCCTGTTTCCAGGCACAAGCCACAGTCCCCCAGAACCCCAGCTCCAGAATTCTCATCAGGTTGAACTCACCACCAGCAGGTACAGTGTAGACCAGAATTTCCCAAACTTCTGATGATACAAATCTGGGGGATGGGGTTGGGGGTGCTTGTCAACTATGCAGCCTGCCAGGCTCCTCCCCTGGAAATTCCTACTCAAGAGGCCAGTTTGGGGGCTCCACCTGTTGAATGAATGAGTTGGGGCAATGCGAGTGGAGTGCAGACTCAGCGAGTACTTAACAGATGAGAGGAGAGACGGCCCCCGGTCATACACAGGCCTGGTTGGAGGTCACTCCAGTTTCTGGCCATCGGTGTGACCTTGGGCTAGTGTCTACCCGCCTCTAAGCCTCAGCTTCCTGATGAGTCAAATGGTCAGGTGGTTCGGAAGCTTCCAGCTCTGACCCCTTCGTGGCTTCTTCAGAACAGGGAGGCCCTCCCAGACGCTGTTTCCTAACAAAGAGAGGAGTCCAGCTTGCCCTCCCAAAACAGAATGCAGCCTGTCCCGCCTCCTTCCACTCCCCACAGTAGACCCTCGGGCCTCTCTCTGGAAGGAGTGGGGCCCAAGGGAGGGTGCACTAAGGGATCTTTAAATAATGAAGCCTCCTGCGAGCTGGGCGGGGTGCCTTCCTACAGACACTCACTCGTGACTAAGCTGCCATTCTGAAAACGGAGTCATTGTCAAGGCCAACGCGATTACTGGAGGACGTCACCCCTGATAGTAGTGGAAGCTAAACTCAAGGCTGACTGACAAGTGTCAGCTTTCAGCTCCCAGCTTAACACAAGCTGCCGGCTGTGAAACAAGGAGAGATGTGCTGATGACAAAACCTTCAGAGCTGGTCTCAAGGAAAACCAGCAGAGTGAGGAACAGAGCCTCCCGAAGGTGTTTCCTCAACCTCAACCCGGTAACGGGAGGGAGAAGGGAAACACCAGCCAAAGGCCGAACAGGGTCACAACTGCTCCCTGGAGATGCGTGAGGGCGCTGAGCGGGGTCCGAGCAGCACTCTGAGTTGGGGGAGAGGCAGAGGGCTGTGCTCACAGCTGACACGCCCCTGCTATTGTCATAGCAGCAGCACACGTGTCACAGAAGACCAGGCAGCTGCTTTGCAAGTGGTAAACAGAACAGAAACTGCAAAGGCATAAATGTGAGTAGCCTTTCTACAGGAAAGTCCCGTCACGTGGGGGTCAGCATGACAGCCATAGGAAAGGCCTCACATGGATCACCTCCTCACAGCAAACACACGGGCAGTACTCACTGCCGCTGGATAAAAGGGAGAGACGGTGGGGACACGGGCTCAGAAGTGGGGGTGTGCTCAGGGGGAAATGAGACGGGCCAAGAGAAGCTGGCTGCAGAGCAAAGAAGTAGCACACGGCTCGGATCCAGGAAACACTTGCTGTTGAGTGCAAAGGAAGAGAATGGGTACAAAATGCGTCAACAAGCAGGGCTGGGAAGCCAATGCATTAATATAACTGGTGCACTGGGACCCCCACCAACTGAATCATCCTGGGCTGTAGCCTGGTGGCCTTGACAGACCAGGAGTTTTCCTCCTGTGCTCTGGATCTAGGGAAGGGCCAAGGCTCCAGGCACAGGGGAAGATCTGTGAGCACAGGTTCAGGGCAGAAACTCTTTGCCAGCAGCTCAGGAACTATTTCAGTATTTTTAGCAACAGGACAGTGGTCCTGGTGCATACCATGTAAACATCAACCAACCCTCCCCCAGGTCCCTGGACACAGGTGCCCTGAGCTGGGTTAGGACGGGGTGAAGGGGACTTACCTGGTGGTCCAGTGACTAAGACTCTGAGCTCCCAATGCAGGGGCTCCAGGTTCAATCACCGGTCAGGGAACTAGATTAAATTAAAATCCCATGTGCCACAACTAAGATCCAGTGCAAACAAATGTTTTTTAAAAGATCTATTTAAAAAAAAAAAACACAGGGTGAGGGATGTGTTCTCACTACCGTTTTATGTATCCATTCATTAGCTTTGGGGAGCGATGTTCCTGCCTTGCAGAGATTTCCTCATGCAGAAATTGTGCAAACTCTGCAAAGGCCATTCAAACACGAGCAGGGTTCACATGGTAGGGGCTTCTGCAGGGGGTGAAGACTGCCAATAGGTCAGCAGGAAAAAGCTGGACTGCCCCAGGAGTGAGAGAGCGAGATACCTGATCCTGCAGATAGAAGCTCCAAAATATCTGACAGTGAGATGCTAAATATTTTTTTGATTGTTTTTGTTTTTTGTAAAACTGATCTTGAGGGCACGTGCTGATGCTGATAGTCGAAGCTCTTCATGCAGGTGATAGGTGAGGGGGTTGTGTGTGTCTGTGTGGGTATTTTTTAGGAGGCTATCCCTTATTACAAATCCTTTGTGATAAGTCACTCAGTGAAATGTTTTTGCAGGTCCTGTATACATGAAAGTGCCTTCTGTGGCTCACCATAGCCCTGTATGTGGAGAGCAGCCCACAGAATTCAGAGCACACGGACACAAGAAGATAACTGGGCCCAGAGTGGACAGATGACCTCACCCTCAGCATCTTCTAAAGACTCACTTTACCAGTAGAAACAATTATTCCTCCTAAAGCTATGGGTCCTTTACAGTGCTTAGTAACATGTGATAAGAATTCAACCCTAACCAAGATTCTGGGCACAGATCATCAAAACTGAAGTGGCTGCTAGAAGCCAAGTTTTTGCTAGTTTCTTGTATTTACTCCAGCTCCTAAAACTTTAAAGGAACAGGCCACGCCATGGAAAAAATCCTTTTTCCAGAGTGAAAGGGTTGGGCAGAGATGTTTTAGTCACCAAAAGGAAGAATAAGCCTGTTTCTTAATAGGTCCATAATTAATTCACACATTTGACTGTTAGGTCCAGAAATGTATTTGTGTTGACAATCTGCATTTGATCCTCCAAAAACAATGTCATGGTTTTATTTGCCTCCCCATCCCAGAAACATCACCACTTTCCAATATTCACCCAAGCGCTACAATTCCATTACAGTTTCCTGAGACCCTGCCTGGGGCAACAAGGGAGAGGACTCAGAATGCCTCCAGGTGAGAAAAGTGGGGCTTGTGCAAGAGCTGTATCCTTTGAAGGGACAGGACAACCAGATGACCAGTCAGATCTTGGTCTGACTCCCTCCCAGTTCCCACGACAGCTTCCAGCCCTCGGCTGTGCGGATTTGAGATCCTTCTACCACCCCACATGGGCAACACTGCATCACTGCGCCCCTCTCAGGCACTGGCACTGGCCCGCCTTTGCCAGCTGTGGGTTCACACCATCACTGCACTTAGGCGATACGCTCGGTAGGACCACCCCAGCTTGCCTCATCAGCTCCCAGCGAGAAGAAGAATTATTAGGGGGAAGAAAACGAGGCAAGGCCAGACACAGGAATAAGGTGTCATCAGTATCAACTTTTACATTGGGTGCTCCTAGGCTTGATTTATGACTGCCACCAATAGGTGAGTCAAGGGTCTGGCACAGCCCCTGTTCTCTCCCCTTGCAAAGGAAGAGAAGGGGAGAGAAGAAAAGGGGTCCTTGAAATGACCTTGGCCCAGGTCTGAGCTACAGACCTTCAGTCTAAGCTCCAATTTCCCCACAAGACCTTGGACCCAGCAACCTTGCATAAAAGTCACTGTGGAATAAAGCGATGTTTTCTAAATGTTCCTGAGACTCATAGTTGCCTATTCCGTTTCCAGATTTCTCCCCTGGACACAATTTTCTCTATTCCTCCAATAAGTACAAATATAAACCCTGGACATTATATATGAAAGAAACACAAGAATATTCTGTATGTTAAAGAAAAGAAGGCAGTACAGCCAGGGACCTTGGGATCCAGGAAATTACAAGGTGGTGAGTACCCTGAGTTTTCTTTTTGCTTCATGTATCTCAGAAAATTCTAAAATCCCCAGGGAAAGTCTTTAGCCAAAGGACCAGAAAAGGTATGGCCTGGCAAGACAGAAAACTTGTAGACAATAACAACTTGCTCCAGCCAAACGCACAGAAAAAGCTGTACCTTCACCCTACCCATTCAAGCAAAGGCTGAGCAGGGCATCTAGTTTTCCAGGCTTTTCAGGCTATAACAGGGCACCTAACACCCCCTCTCCATGGAACGCAGAAAAAGCCTAGTAGAGAGTCAGACTTTCATGCTTCCTGGGCAGTAACATGGCCCCTCCCCATGGTGTCACTAGAGACCATCTGGAGAACCTAGACTTTCACCTCCAGCAGTAGCAAGCTGCTACCCCCATCCTCCTGGTGTCCGCAAAAGCCAGGTGGTGAGCAGGAATAAGGCACGCTTCCCTCTACTCAAAGAGGCATCACTGGAGACCTAATAGGGAGACTAACCTGTAATTCTTCCCATTTCAATTAAAAGTCATTTGCCCCACCAAGAACCAGGATGATCTCAAACTGAGTGGAAAAAGACAATCCATACATAGTAAAACTGAGATGACTGAGATGTTACAGTTCTCTCAAGGATGAAGGAGCTGTCACAGAATATGCCAACAATTATAAACATGTGTGAAACTAATGGAAAAAGAAAGTCTCAGCAATGAAATAGTTTTGGCAAAGAAACAGAACATAAAAAGAAGCAATAAATGGAAATATTAGAAATGAAAAATGTAAAAAACAAAACTTTTCTAAAAATCACGGATGGGTTCAATATCAGAAGGGAGGAAACAGAGGAAAGAATTGGTGACCTGGAAGACAGAACAAAAAAAATCACCCAATCTGAACAAACAACAACAATCTGAACAAAAGAGAGCAAATAGATTTTTTTTTTTTTTATGAAACGAGCCTTAGAAATTGATGACATTTTAACAGGCATGTGATCAGAGTCCTAGAAGGAGAGGAATAAGGGGATAAACTGTAAAAGTAGTTGAAAAAAAAGACAAAGGAAAAAATTTGAGAGCAGAGAAAGAGAAATGCCACCTTACTATAGTGAAAAAATAATTCAACTGACAGATTTCTTATCAAAAACAAAAGAAGCCAGAAGAAAGTGGTACAATACTTTTCAAGTGCTAAAAGAAAAGAACTGGAAACCCAAAATCTATATCCAGCAAAAAATACCATTCAGGGATGAAGCAGAAATCAAGACATCCTCAGATGAAGAAAAACTAAGAAAACTGATCACCAGAAGACCTACTGTAAAAAAAAAGAAGAAAGACTAAAGGAACTCTAAATAGAAAGGAAATGATAAAGGAATTCTTGCAACTAGGAAGAAAAACACAGCAAGCAAAATTACGGTAAATATAATACTTTCTCTACCTCTTTTGAGTTTTCTAAATTATGTTTGATGTTTGAAGCAAAAATTTTAAACTATCTGCTGTGGTTCTAAATATATATAGGAGAAATATTCTAAACAGATCATAAATGGGGGAGGATAATGAAAGTTAAGTTTCTACACTTCACTTCAACTGGTAAAATGATGACATCGTAAGACTTTGCTAAGCTATGTTTATATAATGTAATGTCTAAGCAACCATTTTAAAAGTTGTACAGAAAGAAACACTACAAATTAACCAAAATGAAATTCCTGAAAATATTCAAGTAACACACAGGAAAGCAGGAAGAAGAAAACAGAAAAGAAAAGCAGAGAAAACTAACAGAAAATAAAATATAAAATGACAGGCTTAAGCTCTAACCTGTAATTAATCACATTAAATATAAATGGTCAAAATACAAACTTTAAAAAGACAAGAGTTTGGCACAATGAGGACGGGGAGTGGCCCACCTATATTCTATCTACAAGAAACTCACTTAACATATAACTATATAGTCAAGTTGAAAGTAAAAGAAATAAAATTACACTGCAAACAATCAAATGAGAGCAGAAGAGCTATATTAATATTAGATAGCCTTCAGAGCAAAAAAATAAAATACCAGAGATAGAGAAGGGCACTATACACTGATAAAGAAGTTCATCTATTAAGAAAACAAAGCAAACATAAATGTGTATGCACCAAATAATATAGTTGCAAAATATGTGAAACAAAAGTTAATAAACCTGAAAGGAGAAATAGACATATTCACAATTACAGTAGAACATTTCAACACCTCTCACTCAGTGATTCATAAATCAACTAGGTGTAAAATCAGCAAGGATAAAGAAGAAATCAACAATGCCATCAATCAACAAGATCTAACTGACATTGATTGAACATGTCACCCAAAAAACAGAAGAATATGCATTTTTTTCAAGTGCCCAGAGACAATATATCAATATTCACTATATCATAGGGCACGAAACAAATCTTAACACATTGAAAGAAAGACATACATAGTGTTTTCTCCAATCACAATGGAATCAAACCATATATCAAATAAAGATAAAAAGAAAACTTCCAAACACTTGGCAACCAAACAAGACACTTCTAAACAATCACAAGTCAAAGATGAAGCTCAAGGGAAATATTTCAAAAATTGAAATAAAATTAAACTACAGTATATTAAAATTTGTGGGACCTGGCTAAATCAATGCTAAGAGGAAAATTCATATCACCAAATACATATATTAGAAAACAGAAACAGTCTCAAATTAATAACTAAGCTTCCACCTCAAAGACCTAGAAAAATAAGAGCAAGATAAACCCAAAACAAGAAGAAATGAAATAATAAAGATAAAGGCAGAAATCATGTAATTTAGAACAGAAAACCATTATTGAAAATCAATTTTCTAAAGTTGGTTCTTTGAAAAGATCAATAAAATCAACAAATCTCTAACAAGACTGACAAAGAAATAAAGACAAAAAACACAAATTACCAATATCAGGAATGAATCTGATGGTATCATTATAGACGCTACAGACATCAAAAGGAAAACAAGAGAATAATACTACGAAAACTACATGCTTATAAACTTGACTAATTAGATAAAACAAACCAATTTTTGAAAATCACAAACTACCACAACTCAGCCAACATGAAATGTTAATAATTTGAATAGTCCTTTGACTACCAAACACTTGAAATCATAATTTAAAACAGCCTAAAAAGAAGTCTTCAGGCCCAGATTATTTTACTGGAGAATTCTAACAAATATTTAGAGAAAGATCAATACCCATTCTACATAATCACATAATTTCTTTCAGAACAAAAGGAGAACGTTCTCTATTTATTTTATAAGTCTAATACTGCCCAATACCAGAACCAGGCAGACAGAACAAACTAAAACTACAAACCAATATCCATCCCTCATAAATACAGAGAAAAAAACTTTAACAAAACATTATCAAAGATAATTCAACAACATATGTTAAAAAATTATATACCATGGTTAAGGGGGGTGTATACCAAGGATGCAATGCTATTTTCTTGGTTCAAAAACCAAGCAATATAATGCACAATATTAACAAACCAAAGAAAAAAAAAATCACATGGTCATATAGATTACTTTTAATAAATTGATAAAATTCAATACCCACTCATGATTAATAACTCATAGGAAAATAGAAATAGAGGAAAAGTTCCTTAACTCAACAGAATATCTATTTAAAAAACTTATACCTGTTCTTATATCTGATGGTAAAAGTCTGATGCTTTGGTCCTAAGCTCATAAACAAGTCAAGGATGTCCACTGTAACCACTCTTATTCAACAAATACTGGAAGTTCTAATCAGAGCAAGAAGAAGGAAACACAAAGGCACACAGATAGGGAAAGAATAAATAAAACTGTTCCTGTTTACAGATGACATGATTGTCTATATAGAAAAGCCCATGAAATCTACCAAAAACCTCTGTCAACTGAGTTGAGCAAAATCAAGGAGTACAAAATCAACATTCAAAAACTGACTGTATTTCTATATACCAGCAATGAACAAGTGAAGATTGAAGTTAAAAATATAAAATCATTTATAATCACTCAAAAATTGAAATATTTAGATGTAAATCTGTCAAAATATGTACAAGACTACAAAACAAAACTATAAAACAATAATGAAAGAAATAAAGGAAGATCCAAATAAATTGATTCACCGTGTTCATGGATTAGAAAGCTCAACATGGTGAAGATATCATTTCACCCCAAATCAAGACACAAGTTTACACAATTCTTATTAAAATTACAGCAAGAACATTTGTATATGTAGACAAGATTATTTTAAAAGTTCTGTGAAAAGGCAAAGGACCTAGGATAGCTAAAACAATTTTGAAAAAGAAAGGTGAATTCAGTCTACCTGATTTCAAGAGTTAAACAGCTCTAGTAATTAAGACTGCCACACTGACAGAAGGATAGACACACAGATCAATGGAACCTAGAAACAGATCTTCACAAATATGCCCAACTGATAATTAACAATTCAATGAAAGAATTACAGTCTTTTCTAACCACTACCACCACCTAGGAAGCTCCTTTCAAAAGATGATCCAGGCGCAGCTGGACATGGGGAGGTGTGTGGTACTCAATTCAAATTTATATAAAAATTAACTCAAAATGGATCACAGACCTAAATGCAAAACGTAAAACTTTAAAACGTTTTTGCAAAAAGTAGGAATAAAACCTTGGCGTGTTAGTGTTAGGCATAGAGCTCTTAGAGGCTTGGCAGTTGGCTCTACTGGTAAAGAACCCGCCTGCCAATGCAGGAGATGTAAGAGAAGAAGGGATCAGGAAGATCCCCTGGAGGAGGGTGTGGCAATCCATTCCAGTATTCTTGCCTGGAGAATCCCAAGGACAGAGGAGCCTGGCAAGCTAGGGTTCACTGGGTTGCAAAGAGTTGGACATGACTAAAGCTACTTAGCATGCATGCATAGAACTCAAACTGGGAACGAAAGACACAGAACCATGAAGGAAAAACTGATAATTTAGACTTCATCAAAATTTAAAGCTTTTACTTCACAAAAGATCCAGTTAAGAAGATGAAAAGACAAGCTACAGACCTAGAGGAAACCTTTGCAAACCTTACCTATCTGACAAAGGACTAGTATTTAGAATATATAAAAAACTCTAAAACGCAACTAAGAAAATGCAAACAATCCAATTAGAAAAGAGGCAAAAGATATAAAAATAAAAAATAGTGACAAACTAAATGCTGGCAAATATGTGGAGAAACTTGCTGGTGGGAATATAAAATGGAACAGCTATTCTGGGAACATTTGGCAGTTTCTTTAAAAGTAAAACATACATACAGCGTAAGTAAAACACAGGCCCAGCAACTGTATTCCTGGAATTTATCCCAAAGACGATGTAAACTTACGGCTGATTCCATTTATACAACATTCTTGAAGTGACAGAATTATGGAAGTGGAGAACAGATGAGTGACTTCTAGAGGTTAAGGAAGGAGCAGAGGCAGGATGGAAGTGGCTGTGGCTTTAAAGGGGAAGCATGAAGCATTCTTGTGGTGCTGGGAAGGTTCCGTAGCTTGAATGTACCCGTGTCAATATCCCAATTGTAATACCATCCTCTCATTTTACAAACCTACCGTTGGAGGAAACCGAATCTCTGTGTGAATTTACAATTATCTCAACCTTAAAAGCTTAATTTTGCTAGTTAAACATTTTGTAAGGATGAAAAAAGGACCATCAGCTTTAAAAGAAGGGGGTGGGTCACCACCGTTCTTCCCCAAGCTCAGAGGCTGGGGGAAACGGGATGGGCTGCCAGATAAAATACAGGATAGCTGGTTAAACTTAAATTTCACATAACAAATAACCTTTTAGTAACCCAGGCAATATTGGGGACACACTTAGACTAGAAAAGTTACTTGTTGTCTATTTGGAATTTAAATTTACCTGAGTTCATGCTAAGTCTCTTCAGTCATGTCCGACTCTATGCGACTTTAGGGACTGTAGCCTCCAAAGCTCCTCTGTCCATGAGATTCTCCAGGCAAGAATACTGGAGTGGTATTACCCTCCTCCAGGGGAATCTTCCTAACCCAGGGATGGAACCCGTGTCTCTTACGTCTCCTGCACTGGCAGGCAGGTTCTTTACCACTAGTGCTACCTGGGAAGCCCCAAATTTACCCAGCCATCCTGTATGTTTATTTGCTAATTCTGTAAAACCTAAGAGGGAAGAACACGACACAGGCATCTGGAACTGGCTAAGGGCTATAGACTGAAAGAAGTAGGGTGGACCCAGGGAGAAGCAAAGAAGACTTGAGGAGAGCGGCCAGAGCACAGGCAAAGGGGGTGCTGGGGGACCACGAAGATGCCCTGGACTGTACAGTGCCCTAAGAGAGGAAGGCAGATGCCAGCACGGGACGTCCCCAAGTTGCTGGGTTTATGGAGCGCTGGTGAACCGAGATTCTTTGTGCATGGTCCACACAGAATCCAGAGAAAGGGCGAAGAGTGGATGCGAGCATCTCCAAGTTGGAGGGAGCCTGACATGCCATGGCGGGGGTGGGGGGGGGGGGGGGGAGGGTGCCCTCCAGGCACGAGGAGCAGCACCCAATCAACCTCAGGCTGCCTGCCCCCTCGGCACCTGGGACTGCTCTCACCATGAGGCAGCCCCACCTCTTCCTCTAGGAGTTCCCCTTCCTAAGGAGAAGGGCACACGAACTAACAGGCTCAAGTGTCCAGGTCGGTGAGCAGTCATGCGTCTGATCAAAACTCAAACTACTCACAGCTCTCGCTCTCAGTCACCTCCTGGCCAGGCCATTGCCAATAGTACGTTTTTACACAGCTCCTGGACACCCCATGACCAGCCCTCATTTTCTTCATAAAACATATCATGATTTGAAATAGCTGGGATTTTTAATCCGCTTTCTTGTTTAGCAGCTGATCCCCACTGGCTTCAGGATTCCAGGGACTTTGGCTTGCTGCCACATCTCTGCATAGGGCCTGGCACAGAGTAGGTGTTCAGGAAAGAAAAAAGTGCTGAATGAATGAAGGAGTAAATGAATAAACCATTCTGATTGAAGCTACCCCTTTTGGAGCTATTCTGCAGGCAGAACCCTGCAGAACTTGATAGAGGCAGAGGGTCAGTCTTCCTCCTCTGGCCCTCAGCAACATCCTGAGCTGCAGTCCTGGCACCTGGGATTGTACGCTCAGCAGGGTCACAGAGAGGCTTAGTTTGTCCTCGCCAAACAAGGGCTCCAGCAGCATCATCATTATCTTTAATTAGTCCCTGCCACAGGGACTAATAATAATAATACTAATGTTAATAGCTATCACTTACTGAGAACTTACAAGTGCTGGGCACTTGTCATATATTTTAACTCATTTAATCCTCCAAACATCCCCCAAAAGGTAGGGGTTCGTGACCTTCTACTGTCAGTGCTGCCCCTCCTTGTGGAAAATAGACACCCTTTCTATTTTTAAGAACCCCCTCCCTCCTCCCATTGTGGGCAGAGGAGAGACAGATACTCGAACACCCCAGCATCCAAGGAGGGTGGGTGGTGCCAGTCTGACTAGTCAACCCACTTGAATCCCTGGCTACAATGACTGCCTCCTGGGCAGTTGTAGGACACCTCTGAGGCACTGAGTCCCGGTCCTGAAACCTTTTTTGATGAAGAAGCACATGACCTTCTCTGCTGGGGCTGCTGAGTGGGGAGCTGCTGGCTATCACTGGCACCAGGGGAGCCTACTTGGGAATGAAGGCAAAAAAGGGGAAGCAGAGCTGAGAGGTAAAAGAAAGTTAGACTAGTGATAACACTGTTAGAACTCCTGGATCCAACCATGCCTGAAACCCACTGTACCCCCAGACTTTTCAGTTACAGGAGCCAATAATTCTCTTTTTAATATCCAGGTCAGGAAGCAACAGTTAGAACTGGACATGGAACCACAGACTGGTTCCAAATAGGAAAAGGAGTACATCAAGGCTGTATATTGTCACCCTGCTTATTTAACTTATATGCAGAGTATATCATGAGAAACGCTGGGCTGGAAGAAGCACAAGCTGGAATCAAGATTGCCGGGAGAAATATCAATAACCTCAGATATGCAGATGACACCACCGTTATGCAGAAAGTGAAGAGGAACTAAAGAGCCGCTTGATGAAAGTGAAAGAGGAGAGTGAAAAAGTTGGCTTAAAGCTCAACATTCAGAAAACAAAGATCATGGCATCTGGTCCCATCACTTCATGGGAAATAGATGGGGAAACAGTGGAAACAGTGTCAGACTTTTTTCAGGGGGGCTCCAAAATCACTGCAGATGGTGATTGCAGCCAGGAAATTAAAAGACATTTACTCCTTGGAAGGAAAGTTATGACCAACCTAGATAGCATATTCAAAAGCAGAGACATTACTTTGCCAACAAAGGTCCATCTAGTCAAGGCTATGGTTTTTCCAGTGGTCATGTATGGATGTGAGAGTTGGACTGTGAAGAAAGCTGAGCACCGAAGAATTGATGCTTTTGAACTGTGGTGTTGAGAAAGACTTGAGAGTCTCTTGGCCTGCAAGGAGATCCACGCAGTCCATTCTGAAGGAGATCAGCCTTGGGATTTCTTTGGAGGGAATGATGCTGAAGCTGAAACTCCAATACTTTGGCCACCTCATGCGAAGAGCTGACTCACTGGAAAAGACTCTGATGCTGGGAGGGATTGGGGGCAGGAGGAGAAGGGGACAACAGAGGATGAGATGGCTGCATGGCATCACCGACTCGATGGACATGAGTTTGAGTGAACTCTGGGAGATGATGATGGACAGGGAGGCCTGGAATGCTGCGATTCATGGGGTCGCAAAGAGTCGGACATGACTGAGCGACTGAACTGAACTGAATGCTTTAGTCAGTGTGATTTGGATCTCAGATTTGTCACTGAAAGAGATCTGCCTAAACTGCTGTGTTAGTACAGGTATGTTAAGATGGGGGCATTTTATAGACACAGAACTGAAGCATACAAAGGTGGAATAACTTTAACTATGAGCTGGGAGTACTCTTAACCACTATGATTCACTGTAGAGCTCTACATTCTGTGTGTATGTGTGTGTGTGCACATCTACATGTGCACACTCTATTTCTCATTAATATATCTACAGCAGATTAAGCAAACTATTGATGTTTCATAAAGATCTTTAGGGTGAACTAAAATCAGTAACTCCCTAACAAAGCATCTCTGTTTAAAAACGCTTCCATCAGCAACCTTGGATTCTTATTCCAAGTCAGATGCACAACGCACAGTGTCTCTGGAGAATCACTTCCCTTCTCCCTACCTTGGTTTGCCCAGGGAGATGAGCTGGAAACCATACCAGAAGGGGTGTCAGCCAGTGGGGGACACCCTGACTCCTCCAGGGCAGAGATCTGCAGTCAGAAGGGGAAGCCTCCCACTTCATCCCCACTGGAGCCCGGGGACTCACAAGGCAAGGAACCTGACCTGCCACGCAGAGCCCAGTGTGAGGCCCTGGCACCTACTGGGAGCTCAGGACAGAGCAGGCCAAGCCCTGGGTTTGCAGGGTCCTTGTTTTCTACCTCACTCCAGTGAGGCTCGGCCAGAAGCAGATGCAAGGGAAATTGCTCATGTGTCAGCTGCTCCCAAGCAGCCAAATGACCATAAAGGGCATTCAACAAAGTCAACTCAATAACACAGGCGGCCAAGTCCATGGCACGGAGAGCAGAGAAGAAGGCTGTGCCCGTGGGCTGGTCCACCAAGATGGGGCCAGGGCCCCACCCCGCCAGGACTGGCTCCATTGCTGTCTCCTCTCCATCCTTCCTCTGCTCCCCACTGGCTCTCTCCTCAGCCTAGTAACACACTCTGATCTTTCCCTCTTCAAAATACAGAAGCATCCTCTGACCCCGGGGCCCCTCGGCCCGTTTCCCGCACTCCCTTCCCAGTCTGGAACCTGGGAAGTTAAGTCTACAGCACTGGTCTGCCCACCTCCCCTCCACTTATTCCTCCCCCCGTTTCCGCTGTTACTGCTCATGCTCAGGACGGTCCAGCAGACCCCCTTCAGCCTGCCTCTCTGGGCCTCTCTGTGGCCTCACGCTACTGCCCAGAAGCACTTTGTTGTCTGGGCATGGATGACCGCGTGTTCCTCATGCCCTCACTTCTCCCAGCTGCCCCACCATTTGTGCTGAGGCCTCCAAACCCCTCCTCCAGCCCAGGCCTTCTTCCTGAGCTCCCCACCCATGGGGCCAACTGCCGGCCAGATACCAGTACTCAGATCGGCCAACAGGCATCTCCTACAAGGCCCAATCGCCAACAAACTGAAGCTAACCAAGTGGGATGGGCCTCCAGTTGTAGGAGTTAAGAGGATTCCAAGCTCTGAAATTACACTGCCTGAGTTCAGATCTCGCATTGCTACCTACTGACATTGGACACATCCCCTTAATTCCCCATGTACAAAATGGGGAGAATAGCAGTGCCCCTCTCTCATAAGCCACTGTGAGGTTAAGTGTGATAACACCTGTAGATACTGAAAGCAGGGCCTGTATGTAACAAGTTGCATTAGATGTCACTGATCATTGCTGGAAGCATCTTCTTTGCCAGGCCCCAGCAGCTCTTCTTCAGGCATGGTGTCATCTTCTGCTAGGGCTTTGCTTCCCATTTCCATTCATTTCCCAAATCCTGCCAGTTTTGCCTCTTAAATGGTTCTCCAATCTATACCCTCCTAACCAATATCCTCATCTTCTCTCACCTACCCTACTCTGTACTCTGTCTTTTCTATGACTCACCCACCTCCTGCCTCAAAATTTATTCTGAAGCAACACTGAATTGTCTACAGACAACTCAAGACAATCCACCTGATGTAGATACTGAATTATCTACAGACTACATGGGCCTCTTCTCTATGAACTGCTTTATGCCATTTTCTCTGCCTGGAAGGCCCCTTCCACCTTATTTTCTGCCTTATAAGAGCCTGATTAGGTGTCACCTCCTCCTGGAAGCCTTCCTGGAATGCCCAGATTGGACAACACGCCTGTCCTTTGAGCTTCTATATCTTCGACTTTGTGACGTGATTTTACCTTATCCTTTTAAGTTATCACCTCCCTAACTTGGTTAGAGGTTCCTCACTGAGGATGTCAATCATGTTTATTGAACAGAGGTTACTATTCTGAGAAAACCTCACCTACAGGTTTCTTAAAAAAGAATAAAATCTATGAAAATGAGATGCTTGTGCTCACTCAGCTGTGTCCAGCTGTTTGTGGCCCCATGGACTGCACCCCACCAGGCTCCTCTGCCCATGGGATTCTCCAGGCAAAAATACTGGAGTGGGTTGCCGTTTCCTACTCCAGGGGATTTTCCCAACCCAGGGACTGAACGTGCACCTGTGTGCCTCCTGCACTGCAGGCAGATACTTTACCACTGTGCCACCTGAGATGAGAAAACTCACTATTTTAAAATTCAGAACTGATGGATTCTTCATGGACCAAGTACTTGATCAACAGCCTCCTTAAACTGACCAATGGGATTCAAAATCAGGGAAACTGAGTCCTCATCCAGGGGCTGTTAAGGAGGGAAGTGACTGTGCTCTACTTGGGAGATGAAGAAGGAAGAGAAAGAGGGGGAGGGGAGGGGAGGAGATGAAGGGGAGGGGGAGGGGAGAGGAGGAAAGAACTGGATTATAGGCTCTTTGCACAAGCTTGTTATCCTGACAGAACAGTCCCAGAACTTGAAACGTGATCTCTGGGGGCAGAGGGAGACAGTTTTATCACATATTAAGGTTAGACAGATGTTTTGGGTCTGGTGTTACCCGAATGAAAAGCACCAGAAAACAGCTAGCACAGCCCCACTCAGCAACATGTGTTCCCAACAGAAAGTCAACAGGAACTGTTTTTTCCTTTTCCTTTTCACGTGTTTTTCTCCTCAGTTATATTTGAGAGTTGTTGTATTTCCCTGGTGTGAGGGTGAAATGCTGATTTCCACACCAGCCTTTCCTTCCTCTCGAAAAATGCTGCAGGCCAGGTCTTCCGCAAGGCAACAGCCACAGAAAGAGGGGGTACCCTGTCTGCAAAGTGGCTTTCAGGATGTCTCCTGGGATATGCTTCTGAAGACATAGAAGGCAGAAAGCCTCTCTCCCTCTCTCCCTCCCTCTCTCTCTCTCATACACGCACGCACGCACGTGCGCGCATACCCCGAGCAGACCCCTCCCCTCCAGGTGCTATGTCAGGGAGGACAGACAAGGACCACCTGCCCAGCATGGGGGGCGTTTTGAAGGCCTGAGCAGGAGGTGGGAGAGGCTGATTTTCCAAATGCCGCCCCCCTGCCCCGCCTCATTTCTTCACAGCAAAGACCAGGCCTTAAGAGGCACCCAGGGAAAGAGGCTGACGTGACCAAGAAAATAACGTCTTCAGAATGACTAATGCCCCACCGGGACGGGCCAGCTCTGGCCTGGCTGCCTGCCAGAGGGTCCACAGCCACTTTTCAAGGACACGGAGGGCAAACATCCCTGACAAGGTTCCCCGAGGACCGTCCCTTCCCAGCCCGGCCCCTCCTCAGGGCTCCCCCCAGGGGCCCATGAAGCCCTGAGTTAGGACATCAGGGCCCAGAGGCTGAGTCACTCCCCTGGGGCCAACCTGGGTCATAGCAAGTTCGCTATTTCAAGGACAAGTTCTCAGACCCTCATCCAGCCATCAGCCCAAGAGGAACTGAGAGAGAGGTTTGCAAGCAGACAAGGAGAGGGCAGGAGGACGAGCCTCTGGGCCTCTGAGGTCCCACGTGCCCCAGGCCCCCTGGGACCGTGCACATCATGTCCTTGCACATACTTGTCTAACACACATGGGGAGACACTCATCTGTCCCCGGCCACAGGGCTGCCTGTCTCTGGGCCAGGCCCTCCACAAGCCCTCCTCAGCTCTCCCCTCAGCAGGCCCCAGGGAGCCCAAGCAGGGCCTCCTGCAGAGCCATTTTTCCAGGGGGGAGGCAATCCTTCCAGAGTGTGGGGTGAGGGTGGGAAGGGGGTCGCTGATTCGGGGGGGGGGGGTTGGGTGCAGTGAGAGGTGGAGAAGGGACAGACCCTCCAGGAGGCTGCAGATCAGAGCAGTAGACTGCTCCAAGGTTTTGATGTACTGGGGGAGGGGGTGTCTAAAACCATTTCAAAAGCTGGAGGAAGCCCAGAGAAGGGGGCCTCATTCTCTGTGGGGAGGGGGGATTTCAAAGGAGACCCTGCCACTGAACGGTTTCAAAAGACCCTCGCCTTTCTATCAGCTCCAAATCACTCCCTCGCCAGCAGCCACCAGGAGAGGGGTGCTGGGAAAATGTTACAGGAGACGCGTCCCTGGGTCATCGTTACTCCCAGGGTCTGGAGGCTGCAAAGTCACGATGCGGCCCCCCGCTATAAAAAGGCCAGTTTAGCGTCCCCCGGGGGAGGGCTCCCGCAGTCCAGGTCCCCAGGGAGTCCTGCCTCAGAACCCCTGTGCCCCGAGTTGATGAGAAGGCCACCGAGCTGAACAGCATCACGTCTATCTGCCGAGTCCCCTTGGTGCCACTAAGGGGCTTTTACCCCCGCTGGCTCCAGGCAGCCACTCTGGGCTTGGGTCATTTAGCAAGGGGAAGCTGTCCACAGGGACACTGGGCAGTTTTTACCAGCTCTGCCATGCCAGCCCCAATCCAGGGCTCCTGGGCCTGCTTCTCTTCCATTCACACCTCCTACTGTCACCCCCACCACCTTCCCCAAGCCACCAGGGCCCACAGGCCCACAGCACAAGCCAAATGGATGTCCTATGGCCTGCCTTCTCTCCCTGCCTCATTCCCTGACCCCTGGACCAGACTGGGCAGGTCTCTGTTTTTGCATAACAAGTTTATTTTTTTTTAAGGCATAGAGACAATAATAAACAAAGTAAACACTCCATCAGATCTTAACTTCTGCCAAGTATTATCTGTGTTAGAATCATTCCATTAAGTTCCAGTCTCCAGACATCTTAAATTCAATATTCGTCATCTTCATCAGAGTCTATTAATTTTCTTCTGCTGAATTTTACTGTTGTTTTCCGTTTGGTGGCTTGCTTTTTTAAGGATTTCACTAAACCTTGTTCCAATACCTTTCCACGCAGTTGACCATACCGTGCTGCCTCATTCCACGTTCTCCCCCCTGAGCCTCCCTAAAGCACCCAGCTGCTCTAGGCCACACTCTGCTCCAAAACCTTCAGTGGCTCCCTAGTGGGTAAGCCCAAGGTCACACATTCATGTGTCTACAGGAACCAGGCAGGGACATAGATGAGCAAAGTATCTCCTCAAATCACAATAGGGACTGGGAGGCCCAGGGGAGCCTGAGAACACAGAGTCCCAGTACTGCCCAGCTCGTGTGGGAATGTGGGCCCTGTCTGACACCTCTTTGGGTTTTTCAGCAGAAATCAAATAAAGCATCTGCCAAGGGGCCCCCAGATTTGGGGCTCCCAAATCAAATCCCTTAATCTGGCCTTCAAGGTCCTCCATGGTCCAGCCCCACACCACCTCCCCACCTTCACTGCCCACAAAGCTACCACATGCAATGCCTCCATCCTGGCCAGGGCGGGGTCCCCTGTCCCCAGTTACCTCCTCTGCTCCTGTCTCTGAGCTCCACTCACCCAGGGTCCTCCCCTAGATGTTGCTCCCCACCTTCTCAGCCTAACAACACCCATCCTTCAAGGACCTGCCTCCTCGTTATGATCAGCTCTCCGAGGGCCCTGTTCTCTATGACTGTCCTTCCCTGCCAAGGCTGCTGCCCCTGCCAGCGATGGCCCTAAACCAGAGAGAAAACTCCTCTTCATCCTTCAAAACCCAGGCCTTCCTGACAGACCTATTTGGACCCAGCAGCCCCTGTTCTGGGAGCATCAACCTCACTGCACAGTGCTTACCTGGACACCCATCAGCCTCTCCCGTGGGCAGAGAACCCCTAAGGGTAGAGCTGTGTCTCTCCCACCACAGGCCCTGGCAGGGGAGCCATGCACAGTGGAGAGAGCCTGGCTTTTATGGAGACCCTGGCTCTGCTATTTCCTGGCTGGAAGAACTTGGGAAAGCCATTAACCCTCCTCTGTGAGGCACAGAACTAGCAGCTACGTAAAGTAGCCGGCCTGTGGTAGGCTCAGTACACGGCAGCTGTGGGCGCCCTTACCCAGGTGATGCCCCTCCACCCCGCAGGGTGTGCACTGTGAGGGCTTCGGCGGGACGCTGGGAGGTCTCTGAGGGCACAGCCCAAGTCCCCTTCACCCTCCGTCGCCTACAGGGACCACCCCAGGTCTCCACGAGCAGCGGGTGCTTGCTGTTCCTTGATGGATGGAGATGACGAGGCCAGTGAAGGATGGACAGGTGGGGAGGGCCGGACAGAATAAGAAGAGGTACCACCCGGCACCAGAGGTGTGGCGCCAGCGGAGTCCTAGCCCGTTCCTCATGGCCATGCGCCAAGGCCCTGCCTGTGAGACTTTGTGCAGTTGCATAAACGTCTTGCCCGGACGCTTGGGCTCTGAGACCAATAGCTCGTTGCTGTCGACTCCCAGGCCCCCATCCTCCACGTGGCCTGAGAACAGCCCCACTCACGGCACTGCGCAGGCTCAGGGGAGGTGCCCTGTCCAGCCACTTCCTCCGCCGGAGCCCCGCCCCCCGCTCACACAAAGACCCTGGTGCCAATCAAGCCCCCCTCTCCCATGAGTGCCAATAAAGCCCTCGCCTCGCATCTCCCACCACTCCAGTGAGGCACCGGCCCTCGCCTTCCACCTGAGGACACTGCAGTTTCCCGGCTCTGCGCGGAAAGGATAGGTGGAAAGGAGAGAGGAGCAGGGAGAAACACCTTTGAAACCACTGTGGTCCAATTAGCCAGCCTCTCGCCCTTCGTGCTTACAAACAGGAGCACACATTAACACCTGCTACAAAAGCAAACATTTTGAGATATCTTCATCTTCACCTCCCCGACACCACCGTGAAAGCGCTCTCGGCAGCCTGTGACTGATAGGGCGGTTTCCTTCCTCTGCTTCAGCGGGGAGACTTTCAAACAGAAGAAATTAAAAAGTCAGCAGTCTCCCTGTCAGGCCGAACTCCCAGGGCCCTACCTGCCACCCCTGTGCTCCTCATGTCCCCTCATCATTGAGGGAGCCCCACCAGGCACCCAGTTAGGGTCAGCACCTTTAGGACACCTGCCTCGAGTCAATCACTGGGATGCTAGGCATCCAAACTCACTGAGCCTGGCGGGGACCCGGCCACCGGGGCCACCTTGAGCACAGCTCCACTACAGAAGGACCTTTGCTGTGGTTCTTGGTATGTACAATGCAGATGATGGCACAGACATGCAGCTCTCACAGGCTGGGGTGAGAGCAAGGCTTCATACGACCACTTTGCAAATGTATTTGTCTGTATCTACTGAAAGGGTACCCACTCACATCCTATGACTCCCCAGTCTGAGTCCAAGAATATTCCCATTAAAACTGCATGTACATGTTCACCAATGACTCGCACAAGAATGTTCACACCAGCACACTATGTAAAACAATCCCACAAGGGAAACTACCCAGATGCCCATTAGGACGTGTTTCAAGAATAGATAAACGGTGATGTGTTCACACGATAGAACAGCATCCACTAGTGAGAAGATTCAATCACAGTCAATAATATGAACAAGTAAAAGTCACCAGACACAAAGGAGCAGAGACTGTGTGATCTCATTTATATAAAATGCAAAACCACCCCAAGTGACCTCTGCTGTTAGACAACAGGATGGTGACACCCTTTTGTTGGGGGAAGGACCTGGAGAGGGTCGAGCGGGGGGCTTTCTGAGACTGGGGAATGGTCTATTTCTTTATCTGGGTGTTGGTTACCCCGGAGTGCTCTGTTTGTGAGCATCCACTGAGCTGGACATTTAAATGGACTTTTTTTTTTTAAACACCAAAAACATTTTTGTATTGGGGTATAGCAGATTAACAATGTTGTGATAGTTATAGGTGAACAGCATGAAGGGGACTTTTTTTTAACTATGGGATCAAGGGTTTTGGAAAAAAGTATTCAGTTGGTATGGCTATTGTTAAAACTTTAATGAAAAGATATCAGAGGCAGAAAAGTGGAAAGGAAGTAAGGGTCAGGATGCTCAACCCAGGACAGACCTCTCACCACTCAGACTGTGGAGGTCTTGGCAAAGGTGATCACACTTCCACCAAAGACCCAGAGCACCAAAATTCCAGAAACTCCCAAGGCCATTACTGCCAAATCCATGCCCTGGGCCAGCCCTGTGCCACCAGAAATTGCTATACCCTCTTAAAGCTGTGCCCTCCCAGCTGCCAGCGAGACCACACCCACCCACAGAAGACAAGGAAGACCTCAAAGCTTCCCTCCATCCCTTGGGCCAAGTAGGAACACAATGGGACTTTGGATGCTCCCTTTTAAAAAAGGCTGAATTTTCCAAAGTCCAAGACTGCTTGAAGAGGAATAGAAAAAGTAGCGAAATAACTTTGTAAGCATTCTGTTTTGACAATGTGCCTGAGGAACTGCCCACGTTTGGTGGGGAAATGTGAGCAGTTAAATCTATTCGATGTCATGACATACACAATTGAAGCACAACTGCCCCTGAGTGCCTGACAACTGGAAAGCACTTTGGTTTAGAAATGGAGGGAAATTTGTGCTGAGAAATGGGAGAGATTGTCAAAAGTTTGATTCTAATGTGAACGGAGTCGCGAAAAGAGGGTCCGGATGGAGAAAGTGCTCCAGCTCTGACATTTTTAGTCTCATTTGAAATGTCTCAGCAGCAGCAGCAGTGATGCCATCCTTTGAGCTAAAAGCCAGCAAAATGATGACCGGACCCGCACATTTCAGCCCCGAGGGGTGGCCGCAGCCCAGGTGGGAGGAAACGTGCTCTTACCAATCATGTGGTTGGCAACGTGGATTTGGATCTCTCTCTCATTCTCGAAGGTCATCTGGCACTTGATGCACTGGTATGTCTTTTTCTGCATGGAAACCAAAAGGAAAGGAGTTAGACAGTCAGGATGCAGAACAGAGCAGAAAGCAAAAGTTCCTGGAGGTCACAGCTCAAGACTTTCTAGAATGGCTCTGACCTGCCCCCAGGTCTCTCCAGGCCATTCTCTTCCCACCTGCCTCTGACTCCAGCTCTGCGAGTCAGCCTCGCAGAGGGAAAGGGGTGACAAGCTGCATTTGAAGGAAGCTGCTTCTCTGCTGGCCCTGGGGAAACTGAACCATCCCAAAGTGAGGGCACACAGGAAGAACCATGGAACTGAAGCTGAGGCAGGCTGATCTGCCTGAAGCATGATCAGATTCACCTACTCATCTTCCACCCATCTATGCTTGCTGCATCTACTCCACAGATCCACAGACCTGTTCATCTGTCTACCCATCACCTGTCCATCGACCTACCCTCGGTCTACCCATCGATCCATCTACACACACCCATACATTCATCTAGCTGTCCATCTACCCATCCATCCATCTACCTACCCTGCCTACCCATCCATCCATTAAACACACATACATAGGTCCATGAATCAAGGCAAATTGGAAGTGGTCAAACGTGAGATGGCAAGAGTGAATGTCAACATTCTAGGAATCAGCGAACTGAAATGGACTGGAATGGGTGAATTTAACTCAGATGACCATTATATCTACTACTGCGGGCAGGAAACCCTCAGAAGAAATGGAGTAGCTATCATGGTCAACAAAAGAGTCCAAAATGCAGTATTTGGATGCAATCTCAAAAATGACAGAATGATCTCTGTTCATTTCCAAGGCAAACCATTCAATATCACAGTAATCCAAGTCTATGCCCCAACCAGTAACGCTGAAGAAGCTGAAGTTGAACGGTTCTATGAAGACCTACAAGACCTTTTAGAACTAACACCCAAAAAAGATGTCCTTTTCATTATAGGGGACTGGAATGCAAAAGTAGAACATCAAGAAACACCTGGAGTAACAGGCAAATTTGGCCTTGGAATATGGAATGAAGCAGGGCAAAGACTAATAGAGTTTTTCTAAGAAAATGCACTGGTCATAGCCAACAGCCTCTTCCAACAACACAAGAGAAGACTCTACACATGGACATCACCAGATGGTCAACACCGAAATCAGATTGATTATATTCTTTGCAGCCAAAAATGGAGAAGCTCTATACAGTCAGCAAAAACAAGACCAGGAGCTGACTGTGGCTCAGACCATGAACTCCTTATTGCCAAATTCAGACTTAAATTGAAGAAAGTAGGGAAACCACTAGACCATTCAGATATGACCTAAATCAAATCCCTTATGATTATACAGTGGAAGTGAGAAATAGATTTAAGGGCCTAGATCTGATAGATAGAGTGCCTGATGAACTATGGAATGAGGTTCGTGACATTGTACAGGAGACAGGGATCAAGACCATCCCCATGGAAAAGAAATGCAAAAAAGCAAAATGGCTGTCTGGGGAGGCCTTACAAATAGCTGTGAAAAGAAGGGAAGCAAAAAGCAAAGGAGAAAAGGAAAGATATAAGCATCTGAATGCAGAGTTCCAAAGAATAGCAAGAAGAGATAAGAAAGCCTTCCTCGGCGATCAATGCAAAGAAATAGAGGAAAACAACAGAATGGGAAAGACTAGAGATCTCTTCAAGAAAATTAGAGATACCAAGGGGACATTTCATGCAAAGATGGGCTCGATAAAGGACAGAAATGGTATGGACCTAACAGAAGCAGAAGATATTAAGAAGAGATGGCAAGAATACACAGAAGAACTGTACAAAAAAGATCTTCACGACCCAGATAATCACGATGGTGTGATCACTCACCTAGAGCCAGACATCCTGGAATGTGAAGTCAAGTGGGCCTTAGAAAGCATCACTATGAACAAAGCTAGTGGAGGTGATGGAATTCCAGTGGAGCTCTTTCAAATCCTGAAAGATGATGCTGTGAAAGTGCTGCACTCAATATGCCAGCAAATTTGGAAAACTCAGCAGTGCCCACAGGACTGGAAAAGGTCAGTTTTCATTGCAATCCCAAAGAAAGGCAATGCAAAAGAATGCTCACACTACCGCACAATTGCACTCATCTCACACGCTAGTAAAGTAATGCTCAAAATTCTCCAAGCCAGGCTTCAGCAATATGTGAACCATGAACTTCCTGATGTTCAAGCTGGTTTTGGAAAAGGCAGAGGAACCAGAGATCAAATTGCCAACATCCGCTGGATCATGGAAAAAGCAAGAGAGTTCCAGAAAAACATCTACTTCTGCTTTATTGACTATGCCAAAGCCTTTGAGTGTGTGGATCACAATAAACTGTGGAAAATTCTGAAAGAGATGGGAATACCAGACCACCTGACCTGCCTCTTGAGAAATCTGTATTCAGGTCAGGAAGCAACAGTTAGAACTGGACATGGAACAACAGACTGGTTCCAAATAGGAAAAGGAGTACATCAAGGCTGTAAATTATCACCCTGCTTATTTAACTTATATGCAGAGTACATCATGAGAAACACTGGGCTGGAAGAAGCACAAGCTGGAATCAAGATTGCTGGGAGAAATATCAATAACCTCAGATATGCAGATGACACCACCCTTATGGCAGAAAGTGAAGAGGAACTCAAAAGCCTCTTGATGAAAGTGAAAGTGGAGAGTGAAAAAGTTGGCTTAAAGCTCAACATTCAGAAAATGAAGATCATGGCATCTGGTCCCATCACTTCATGGGAAATAGATGGGGAAACAGTGGAAACAGTGTCAGACTTTATTTTGGGGGGCTCCAAAATCACTGCAGATGGTGACTGCAGTCATGAAATTAAAAGACGCTTACTCCTTGGAAGGAAAGTTATGTCCAACCTCGATAGCATATTAAAAAGCAGAGACATTACTTTGCCAACAAAGGTCCGTCTAGTCAAGGCTATGGTTTTTCCTGTAGTCATGTATGGATTTGAAAGTTGGACTGTGAAGAAGGCTGAGCGCCGAAGAATTGATGCTTTTGAACTGTGGTGTTGGAGAAGACTCTTGAGAGTCCCTTGGACTGCAAGGAAATCCAACCAGTCCATTCTGAAGGAGATCAGCCCTAGGATTTCTTTGGAGGGAATGATGCTGAAGCTGAAACTCCAGTACTTTGGCCACCTCATGCAAAGAGTTGACTCATTGGAAAGGACTCTGATGCTGGGAGGGATTGGGGGCAGGAGGAGAAGGGGATGACAGAGGATGAGATGGCTGGATGGCATCACTGACTCGATGGACGTGAGTCTGAATGAACTCCAGGAGTTGGTGATGGACAGGGAGGCCTGGCGTGCTGCGATTCATGGGGTCACAAAGAGTTGGACACGACTGAGCGACTGAACTGAACTGAACTGAACTGACATATACTCATACACCCATTCATTTAGCTATCCATCCATCCATCTATCCATCAATCTACCCATTCTTTCACCTACCTATCCAATTTACCCATTTATCCATCTACACACACACACACACACGCATCCATGCATCCATCCATCTATGCATCCATGTCCCTTTGCATCTAATTATGTACCTGCCCTAAGAACCAAGTGGACAACCAGGGGAGACTGCTCCCATCAGTTCTGACACTCAAGGATGACTGAAGAATTACTCACCTGCCCTAGACACATAAGGCCCCACGTCATCCTAGAGCTGGCTTCCACACACAGGGAGCTATGACCAAGTACTTTTGTGGGGAAGGGGCAGAAAAATGGAGAACATAAAAAGTTTCAAAGCTTCTTGAAGACTGGTTCCAAAAAGTGGAGCTCCACAGTATGAAACCAGCCCACTGTGGACACAGATGGTGTTGTTCTTAACTGGGGGGAAGGGATGTGACTGTGGGTTTCTATGAAGGGAGAGGAATTCACAGCATCCAAGTTTTCTGAAGACCACTTTGTATCCTAGAATAATGGGGCCTCCCTTGACCTCTGGAAAAGAAGGCAAGACTGGATTCTTCATTTGAGCACTGAGGCCCATCCTTCAATGATAGGGTCAGGATGAACCACCAGGGGGCTCAGTTGTCTCAGCCCCACCTGAACTTGCCTGGTCTCACCTCTGGGACTTTGTCTATGCTGTTTCCTCCATCAGAATACCCTCTCCATCCTCAAGGTCTCTGTTCAAATGTCACCTCTTCTGAGAAGCCCTCTCTTCCCAACCCAGAGTGAGTTTAGGGTCTACCCAGGCCCCTGAGTTAGTGCTGAAACCACCTAGTTGAGCCCCAAAGAGTTTGCCGTGGCCAATTGATTTGTCTGCTTCCCACTGCACCATGAGAACCCAAGGGCCAGAATATATTCTGTTCACCTGTGAGGTCCCAGCAAAGACCAAGCGCTTTGTGAAGAATTTTTGAGCAGATGGGCAAAGTTGCAAAATAATATGTGCCAAGCCCTCTATTAGGGCAGAAGGGATAAAGAGAAGCCATCCCTTGGTAACTAGGGATCCTAGACCCCCACCACCCTGCACAGGGCCCCGCCCAGTGAGCATCTAATAAGCACCGAACTTACATCATGACTCTCAACTGCCGAGAGGCTGTTGAACAGATTTACAGAGAACCAACTGGAAGAGCTGGTGCTGGGAGCTTCAGGCTCTGAGCAGGGTCCCTGCTCAGGCTGCAGGACCCCCGCTGATGAGACCAGAGGGCCCTGCCCTAGGTGTTTCTGGAGAACTAGGCGTTCAGCATGTCCTTGGAGCAGCCATAGTGCTGGTCCCAGAAGCAGGCATTCAGCACAGACACACCCCGGGAAGATGGGTGAGTCTGGAGGTGGAGGGGACGGAACTTGGGAGTCAGTCTCACAATGGGCAGAGGAGATTTCAAGCCAGAAGAGACAGCAGGGACTGAGGACTTCTGAGGGGCACACCCCGCCACGGCTCAACTCCTGGTCTGTGCTCACAGAAAAGAAGGACCCCGAGTTTCTCCACCATCAGAATTATCCATGCCCTCACACACGTGTCCCCCACCACTCTGTCCAGCCCATGAAAGAGTCTTTGACGCTTAATGAATGATTGAATGAATGAATGAGTCAATGAACAAGTAAATGCAAGAATGAAGCACAGCGCAGGAAGCTCCATGCCAAAGAAGCCCAGAGGAGACTGCTGGACAAGGAACATAGTGCCCCGGCCTTCTGGCTAGAAGTTTCTGGAGGCCACAGCCATGGCTGGTCCAAAAATGCTGTTCCTCTTCAAGGAAGTGAGTGAAGTGGGTTCACTGGGCTTGAAAGATAAGTCACCAGGAGCCTGAGCAGGACAAGAGGGTACCCCCAAAATGTCCCCCAACCATATGGCCACCGCTTGGTGTCAGGAAAAGGAATGGACCCTGCCTTGTGGAGAAGCAGACTCCTGGGGATGCCCAAGGGAGGGGTCACAGGAACTGCTGACCAAAGGGCCTGGGCGTTCACACAAACACACAGGCCCCTGCACACACACACACACACACGACCTGTATGCACAGGCATAGACACGCGTGTGAGGACATACACATATACTTGCAAGTATCCTACACACCTCATTCCAACTCACCACCAACACACAAGACCTTCATGGATACACCCACAGGTTACACACACCAACTCGCTCCCTGTGACACGGACACATAAGTGCAACACCCTCAGAGAAGTGGAAACATCGTCATGGACCCCAAGTTCGCACAGCGTCCCCAGTGACACACCGGCTTTCAGTTCTCTCCCTGGACCCTCACAGTCACACCCACCACTCCCAAATGTACCCACAGATGCAAAAGCAGCTCATGGCACAAGGGTGTACACCAGCCCTCACAGACACGCATGTAGACACATAGGTACACACACTCACATTCACAGGCATACACACACCTGTCCACAGAAGGGCTCACCAGCACCAACACCCAGTAAGGCTCACTGCATAGTCAGTTGTCCCCACAGATGGCCCTTCCGGCCAAGCACATGAGGTCAGGGATGCCCAGGGTCCATTATGCAGCTGGTGGGGCAATGCGGTCCTCTGGGCTGGAGAGAACCGATCAGGACTCTCCCTCCTGCTGCAACCCCAGCTGGCCCTCCGTCCTCACCTCAACACCTTCTCCTGGCCTGTCTCCCTTTCTCTATCCCTGAAAGACCCCATCTTCTCTGGAGCCTCAGCTCCCACCAGGAGATGTAAGCACAGAAAGCTAGAACTTGGCATTCAAAGCGCCTCCTCTCACTTAAGCCCGTTCCGCAGGGCCCAGCCCAGGAGAACCGGAGCTGAGCCCTGGGACCTTGGCCAGGGCTGCCTCCCCTCGCGTGGCCCCGAGCAACCTCAGAGGGGCCCAGGGCAGGAAGAGCACACACCCGGGGATGTGGAGACAGGAGAGGAGCAGGAAGGAGAGGGCAGAGACAGCCACTGCTGCTGAATTCCCTGATCATGACTGCAGCCCACGCTTACTGAGCACCTACTGTGTGCAGGCACTGTTTATTCTGAATACTCACAATGACTCTGCAAGCTCCCCTTCAGGGATGGAGAAAGCAGAATTTCAAGCGCTGATAAGCAGTGGCACGGGGATTCGACCCCATGCAGGCACCCTCCAGAGCCACTGTCTGGGCTGCCTTCCTAGCTCCATGCCCCAGACCACCCCAGACAGTCTTGATCGAAAGCTGTCACCTGGACAAGCCCCTGAACCCAGCTGTCTGATTGCCCTGCAGTAAGGTGTAGCAAGTGAGCACCCAGTCTAGCCCCCCACCCTGAACAGCATGAGGCACCGTGGCGATCTGGTGAGTTGATGAGGGCCGGGGTCTGCCCACAAGGGGCTAGAGCTGGGGCGATGTTGTTATTACCCATAAATAGAGGGGGAGGCGGAAACCTCAGTGCTTCATGATCCAGCCAACAGCAGCCTCAGCCCCACGGGAACCCAGTCCTCAGAGAGCCGGTTGCTATGGATACACGCCCGAGGGTCCCAGCCTGCCAGCCCCCAAGCCCCTGTGCAGCCCCCAGAGTCTGCTCTCACACGCGTGAGTCCTGGGGGAGAGAGGGGTGGGCGAGCAGACAGCTGGGCCCCTGCCCCCAGGCGTGCCCAGGCAGGGGGCAAGGCCCCAGAGGCTATGCCTCTGCTGGGGAGGTACCCAGGCTTTGTCTAGCTCCTTTCTGCAAATGGCCCATCTGCCCAGGCCTCTGGACGTGAATGTCAGCTCCCTCCTCTCTCACAAGCCAGGGACAGGAACAGGAAGCCCGGCCAGGCTCCCTGTAAACAAGCCCCCTCAGGTTTGAAGTCCTGCACTGCCTCGCGCAGCTGCTCACCCCTGGGTATGTGGCTCCACCTTTCTAAGCCTGGGCCCCCTCTTTGCCAAAGCAAAGGTCACAGCAAAGGTCCAGGGTGTTTCCAGGAGAACAACATAAGAGTGAGTGCTCACCCAGTAGGGGCTTTACGAAGTGGTGCTAGATACCGGGCACAGAGCAAAGACTGGGAAGGAGGAGGCTACAATAGCCAAAGGCTTTGGGGGGGCTAGAGGCAGCCCCGTGACCAGCAGAGTGTGGGCAGGAATGGGGCGGGGAGCACCTGGAGCAGGACAAGCCCAGCCCTGCCACACTGTCCCGCCACCTGTGCAGTGGGCTGACCACCCCAAACCCCAACCTTGCAACCAGGATGGGCTCCAGAGGTGCTGGCTGGAGGCCTGTCAAGAGTTCAGGCTGGGGTGCCACACTCTTCCCAGGATCAACCCCCATCTCTGCCTCTTGAAATCGAGGGGCTCATAACAAACTACCTAACGGTTCCTTGCCTCCTTTTCCTCATGTGGAGAGTGAGTATTATAAGGAATAAATAGATAGAAAGTGCCTGGCACATCCTTATTCCTCAATCAGTGTGAGCTGTGATTATAAACGAGAAAATCATAAGTGATGGTTACTACGTGCCCAGCACGTCTTGACTCATTTAATCCCAGGGCAAAACATGAAGGTTAGCGCAGGAAACGGTCACAGTATTTGACACTGAGGAGGAATAGGCACCGGCTAGCCAGAGCAGGGGAGAAGGCAATGGCACCCCACTCCAGTACTCTTGCCTGGAAAATCCCATGGACGGAGGAGCCTGGCGGGCTGCAGTCCATGGGGTCGCTAAGAGTCGGACACAACTGAGCGACTTCACTTTCACTTTTCACTTTCACGCATTGGAGAAGGAAATGGAAACCCACTCCAGTGTTCTTGCCTGGAGAATCCCAGGGACGGGGGAGCCTGGCGAGCTGCCATCTATGGGGTCGCACAGAGTCGGACACGACCGAAGCGACTTAGCAGCAGCGGCCAGAGCAGATGCTGGTTAAGAAACAGAACAGCCCCCAGGTCCCTCCCAGGTGACGCTGGCTTTGGAGACAGACGCCACTGAGACTACGATTACTACCACTGTACGGTTATTACCATCACCCTCTGGCTTTACCCAGGTGGCGCTAGTGGTAAAGAACACTTCTGCCAGTGCAGGAGACAGAAGAGACCCGGGTTTGATCCCTGGGTCGGGAAGATTCCCCGGGGGAGGGTATGGCAACCCGCTCCAGTATTCTTGCCTGGAGAATCCCATAGACCAGAGGAGCCTGGTGGGCTACAGTCCATAGGATCACAAAGAGTCGTACACGA